>NW_011645611.1:1025701-1505032 GCF_000225545.1 Orbilia oligospora ATCC 24927 | reverse complement strand
GTTTCCCTTGTTCTTTTCCCCTTCGTCTGTTTTCTCAGCGATGTTCCAACCGGACGAAAGTATTTTGTAACAGACGGAACAGGCTGTGTTGCTGCTGCTGCTTCTGCTGCTTCTTCTGCGTCTGCTCTGCGTCTTCCCTTACATGGATGGATGACTTTAACATATGGCCCACCGCACATACGCTACCTTCCCTTTCTTCCTCACCTGTTCATTCCCTCACGCTTTTCGCGCATTCAAACCATCGCCATCTCCTCGTTCCTGAAGTCATCGCGACCATCAAAACACCTACAAGCTTCCTTACTAAATTCTCAATTTCCCGTGTTCTGCTTTGCTTTGTTCTGATCTGATCTGGTCTGGTCTGGTCTGGTCTCGTTTGGTTTGGTTTGTTAGTTGCTGCTGCTGCTGCTTTGCAGCGAAGTGTTTGCAGCTGTAATTATTACCCAGCGGCGTATTAGTTAGCAGCAACACATTCCAGGTCCACACCACACACAGCACACCGCCACGCCCTCACGCCCAGCCCTGTCCTGTCCTGTCCTGTTCTGTTCTGTTCCATCACCACTTGAATTGTACCGCCTGTTTTACCGTTCCAATCTTTGACCTGTCCCAAAAACCACATCCCCAAAACCAGATAAAGCTAACCGACCGCGCTCTGGCGCCTGACCAACCCCAGCTATGATGAACGGACTGGCCCACGCCCCGTCGTCATCGGCATCGGCATCGGCTCCCACGATAACCCCCGCTACCACTCTCACGTCCACTCCTGCTGCTTCCCTCATCTCCAGCACCACCACTACCGTCGCTAGCAGTAACGCTCCCATCGCGAATTCACCCTTCCAATCAGCTTCCTCGTCTTCCACCACTACTGTCAAGCAATCATCGTCGTCGGCTGCTTCTTCGTCCTACACCCACGGAAATACCAACAACATTGCCAACAATACACGGATAGATCCATTAACGACTTCGTTGCCATCTTCCGTCAACGGTGCCCTTCCGGTCCACCATGATACTACTTCAATCATTGGGAAGAGGAAACGCGCGGATAGCAGTCCTGTAAAGGAATCACAAAATGCGACAGCTGTATCACCGGCTCAGAGGCAGCAATTGCTAGCTGATATCAGGAATACCGTTCTCACTTCGCTGGCACAGTACGTTATACATCCCGAACTGGCCATATATTCATTCGTCTGTATCTCTTACTGACTTTGTAAACCCTTTTTTCTTTTTTCTTTTTTTGTAGCCTCGACGCTGGAATATCCTTATTGGACAAACCTGTATCACCAGAACCAAGCTCTCACGAGGCTAAAAAGGTCAAGTCGCCTAATCCTGATGGCCTGCAGACTCTCCGACAAAGGCTCTTGTCGGATTCCTTTTACCAATCGTTGGACGCCCTGAGTCAAGATGTCAACCGGGTCACCAACGAGGCCTTGGAAGCCTTGGGTGTCCGAACCGATATCGCGCCTGAGGACGAAATGATGGACGACGATGTACATGTTAAAAATGAGGCCGAGGATACACCTGGGAAAATCAAAAAATTTAGACAGGCTGCCCAGACCGTTATTGCTCAAACCTTGACCCACCATCCATATCTGAACATTCCTGACGACCAAAAATCCCCAGACGCGACCACCAATACGGCCGTGATCCCGGACGACATCTCCTTGGACCAGCCTTCACCTAAATTCAAATACGCTATCATCGTCAAAAATGGGAACAAGACTTATTACCAAATACTAAAAAAGCACCCGGAAACCAACACCCCTAGGAGAAGCCAGGATGAGATGGACGTCGATGAAGAATTAGACGAACTTCAGCAATCAGACCTCCCTCCCCAAGCTGAAATCGTTAGGATTTACGAGAACACACCACGTGAAACGACCCGAACTCTTAGGGACGCTTTCCCGAATATCGCGAAGATTCCAACTAGCCGTCAGGATAAGAAGCCGTCTGACCGGAAATACCAAGATAAGGGCATAGAAACCCCAGACTGGCTTGACTACGGTCCCTTCATGTCCTTCGCCCCGACCTACGACCAGGGCCGGTCTACCATGTCTGTTCACGCCAAGAATCAGTATTGGTTTGCATTGCACGGCGAGAAGGAGTTGAAAAGGATCCGAGCCGGTAGACAACCGGAACAGGATGCCCAAGATGAAGAACACCAGTTCAAAGACCTCGCCGAAAAATACGAACCGATACCAATTGATCCCGCTCTGTTCGAGGAAGAATCGGAGAACGACAAGACCCTCAGAGCAATCAGCGATCTTCTTGCTGAGCTGCGTTTGAAGCAAGAAACCCGTTTCGCTAAGCATAGCAATCCTAATGTTCCTTCCAAACCGGACGGTCCCGAAACCGAAATACATGGAAAGGCAATCGAACAGCTCGCGGAGCTGATTGGAAAGCTCGAGCCCGGGACTTGTGATGCGCTAGAAGAACTCATTGATTCGCTTCCTGAATCACTCCCTATAAGGCTCCATCCTGCGCCAGGGACGCTGTTGGATACCGCCAAAGTACCTCCCCCACCTACCCCTCAGCCTGCAGCTCCATACACTACGACCAGGGTCAGCTACCACCAACAGGATGCTGTTTTCTCACCATCAGCCCGTGTCGTGCCCAATCGTTCCCAAGGGCACAATCAATACACAAATCGAACGGGCAGCTTTAGCCAACAGAGTTACCCTCAAACACCAATCAACCGACAACCGTACGGACCAAATGCTGGGTTTTACCCTCCGCAACCCGCTTACACCCAACCACGGGGCCCGCCTATCCCCACCACCCCGCAACAATACCCAGCTGGAGGCTATACGAATAGCCCCTTCTCGAGAAACGCCACGGCAACCGTCCCTAGAATGGCATCGTCAGGCGCACACCCAGGTTTTGTTCAGCAGTCAAATCCTTCTACCCCATTCCAAGCCATCCGCCAGACTAGCTTCATCACCCAAGGAAACGGACCGGCTCAGGTTCAGACTGGAAGAAGGGTCTCGCTTGCCCCTCAACAGCCCCAACCTCAAGTTCGACCAGCATCAGGTCAAGGCCAGGCTTATAGCCCCTACACTCCTGGCCACAACCAGCACACTTTTACGGCACATCAAACTCAGCAGCAGATTCTTCGCGTTCAGCAACAGACGCAGCAACAGCCAGCACAATATACTCCTGGCCACCAGCCGCAGCCGCAGCAACAGCAGCAGCAGCAGTTTGCGTACAGTCAACAAGTTCGCCAGATGCAATCTAGTCAACAAAGGGCACCGTATCCTAATGGTAGCTACCCTCAAACCCCCCAGGTCCGGGTGATCCAAACACAACCTGGCCAACCTCCAACCCCAAGGTAGTGGCTTCAAGCTTTACGCGATATTTTTGAACGATATGGATATATCCTGCCAATCGTAAAATTGGCCTCGAGAGTTTCCTAAGGATATGTTGAAGTTCTGCATGTGAACCATGATTCTTCGTTCTGTCATTTTTCTTGGTATGCTCATTATTTTCGCATCGACTGCAGTTTACGTACTGCCGGGGCCGATGAACCGTGTTTTATTTTTCTTTTCCTGTCGTTTCTTGTTGCCGCTTTTTTCTTTTTTTCAAACTCGGAGTTTTGATAGGACAGCCAGGATTGATGTCCTTTTCTTACCCGCAACTATCAACGATGCACCTACTGATCCCCTTTGAACTTCCTAACATTCTCATGTCAAATATATGGTCCCGATAATAACTTTTTAGTACTTATATCTTTTTTTCTCTTTCCCCATCCTCCATCCACCACCGGACACGCACCCGTACCCCTATTTCTAAATCTTCAGAATGAAAAGAAGGGCCCTTCTGTTCAAAACCATGTTCAGTATCCCAAAAGTCTCTTGATTTCTCCCCCACTTTCGAATCCCTTAAAGTTTTTACGTTTCCGAAAATCCTTCAATTTAGATCTGGACTGGGTGAAAAGCGGAATCCATCATTCTTTGTATTATTTCTCTCCCGTATATCTATACCATTACATATACGTCGGATCGCGGGGTCTTCTAACGACGCAGCGGTGCCTAGTTTCTTTTCCCAAAGGCTCTGTACCTCTTAAATTCCCTCTTTGGTTTCTTTCTCTTCTTTTTTTGGTTTCTTTTCGTTTTCTTTTTTTTCTTTTCTCCTTTAATAAAATCGGATAGACTCCAGCTTTCTTGTGGATTAATAGGAGGAACAGCTGGCTGTAATTAATACAAAAACTACAAGCAATATTTTTGAGCTCGAGTTCCCTAGTCCTTTCTTTCTTGGTTTTATGTAAGCCGTAATATATTAATCAGGGTATCCATACGAACCGGTGATTCATGCGCCGAGATATATTGGCGCACTTCCATGGCCACGTTTTTAACGACCTTCTTCTTGGAGTTTTCCCTGTGCAGCTGATATAGCTCTATCGAATGTCCGCATGCATGGGGTGAGAATCGGGCGGCTCCGAGAATTCGAATATAAATGCCACTAAAATCGCAGCTTTATAAAAGATACCCCGGAAATTCCTCTCCAAACCAATTCTAGCCTTACAAACTTTACATCAAAAAAACCACAACGATATTAATACACCCATAATTTCCAAAACAATGTCGGAGAATGCAGATAAGACTATTCAGCAGCTGGTGAAGGAGTGGTTGGAGCTCGATCAGGTACGTCATCGATGCATCAATCATTGACAGTAGAAAGGTTTTTTTTTGTGAAAGCTAAGAAAGAACTATAGAATGAAGCTACGAGACAAGAAATAAAGGATCTATCGGATAAAAAGGATTACGATGAGCTCGAGAAGAGGCTACGAACCCGTAAGGCTGCTCTCCCGCGCGCGCAATGACGTCCTCTTCCGCCCACTAGCAGACCAGGTGCATGTTACAGTTCTGGAGGCATCAGGGTTGTGAAATACCACATTTTCAACACAGACTTTTGAGACTAAATTGGGTTCCCTTTTCGACGTTTAAAACTACTATGCAAGTTATTGTTCGTATAATAGTAAAATTCTAACCATGGGTTTATTCCACAGGAATCGCCTTCGGCACCGCCGGCCTCCGTTCCTCAATGCAAGCCGGTTTCGCCCACTTGAACCCTCTAACCATCATCCAAGCCTCCCAAGGCCTAGCCTCCTACCTCCTCGCCTCTATTCCACAAACCGTCACTCCATCCCCAAAACTAAGCGTAATAATCGGACACGACCACCGTCACAATTCCTCCCAATTCGCAAAACTAACAGCCACAGCATTTATCCTCAAGGGTATCAAAGTCTACTTTCTGGAAGATCTGGTACATACACCGTTAGTCCCCTTCGGACTAAACTTACTCGGTGCGAATGCTGGAGTTATGATTACGGCGTCGCATAATCCGGCAAGGGATAATGGGTATAAAGTTTATTGGGGTAATGGGTGTCAGATTATTCCTCCTGTTGATGCGGGAATCGCGGCTGCTATTTCGGAGAATTTGATACCGTTGGAAGGGGCGTGGGATACTAGTGTTTTGGATAAAGCGGTTGGATTGGTGGAGAATGTGAAAGGAAGAGTTGAGGAGGCTTATTTTGAGAAAGTAAAGGGATTGGTTGATGGGATGGCTGTTGAGGGAGCGGGGAAGGTAGGGTTTGTGTATACGCCTATGCATGGAGTTGGGTTGGAGGCTGCAAAGCAGGTGGTGAAGATTTTGGGAGTAGAAGAGGATTTTGTCGTTGTGGAGGAGCAGGCTAAGTTAGTTCCCCTTCAATAGGATAATATGGAGAAGCTGGTATGCTGACTAGATATGCGCGGAAGACCCGACCCTGATTTCCCAACTGTTAAGTTTCCGAATCCTGAAGAGAAGGGAGCTTTGGATCTTGCGATGGCTGCTGCGGATAAGCATGGAATTACTATTGTTCTTGCAAATGATCCCGATGCGGATAGATTTGCCGCAGCCGAAAAGGTCAAGTAAGTTTGATAACAATATCTTGACACTTAATGTCTTTAAATCAAGACGTCTAACTTGTTGGGGAAAAATGCAGCGGTAAATGGCAAATTCTCACTGGTAACCAACTGGGGGTCCTCTTCGCTTCCCATATGGTTTCAACGTCTTCCCTCCCAGCTTCCAAGGTCGCTCTCTTATCATCAGCAGTATCGACTCAAATGTTAGCAGCGATGGGTCAAATCGACGGCTTCCACCATGAGGAAACCCTTACAGGGTTCAAATGGCTCGGTAACGTCGCACAACAAATCACATCAAAGGGGACACATAAAGCAATCTACGCCTTCGAAGAAGCAATCGGGTACATGTTCTCAGACGTTGTCCACGATAAAGACGGAATTGCCGCATTAAGCGTCTTTGTCACTATGCTGAAAAAATGGTTATCAGAGGGAACTACCCCTGCCGGGAAACTTCAGGAGTTATATGAAAAATACGGATTCTTTGAGAGTTGCAATGGATATGTTGTTTCTCCGAGCCCTGATGTTACGAGGCAGGTGTTTGATGGGATTAGGAGGTTGGGAGATGAGAGTGGGAAGAAGTTTCCGGGAAGTTTGGGGGGCAGGGAGATTAACTATTGGAGGGATTTGACGGAAGGGTATGATAGTGCTACTATTAATGGGATACCGGTTTTGCCAGTGGATAGGAGTAGTCAGATGATTACGGTGGGGATGGATGGTGTTAGGTTTACGATCCGAGGGAGTGGTACAGAACCGAAGATTAAATGTGAGTTTTGAGTGTCTTCCCCACTCTCCTTCCTTTTTCGATTGATACTGATGGTAGTTGTATAGATTATGTTGAGGCTAAAGCTTCTGGGAAAGAGGAAGCTTCTGCTGCTGCGAAGGAAGTGGCGGATGCTATTGTTAGGGAGTGGTTCAAACCGGAAGTACATGGACTTATTGTTTCGTGAGAGACAAGTATATCAGGCTAGCG
Source organism: Orbilia oligospora ATCC 24927 (assembly GCF_000225545.1). Classification (NCBI taxonomy): domain Eukaryota; kingdom Fungi; phylum Ascomycota; class Orbiliomycetes; order Orbiliales; family Orbiliaceae; genus Orbilia; species Orbilia oligospora. Next base: position 1,498,165 of record NW_011645611.1, on the reverse strand, counting down.
ATATTTCCTTTAAAGGTCTAAGAGGATAGAAAAAACCCATCGAAATAGACTTTAATTAGATGCGGCAAGATTATGAAAATTTGGCGTATTTGTAACCTAGAAGCCTCAACCTGGCCCTGTGATTACATTTATATTTATATGGGTATATAAAAATCCGATAGTAAACGTAATTATCGTACAAACCACCCCCCCATAACCCGCCCACCAAAAGGCCTACCTTCCCTTAAACTCCGGCTTCCTCTTTTCCGCAAAAGCCTTAAGCGCCTCAAATTTATCCTGACTCTCAATAATCCCCCCATAAGCCAACCCTTCAACATCCAACCCCCCATCCAACCCAACTTTAACCGCCCTCTTCGCCGCCACAATCGCCAACGGTCCCCCCTCACATATCCTCTTCGCAAGCTCCACCCCTTCATCATTAACATCCTTCCCTTCCTCAACAACTCTATCCACAAGTCCCCAATTCAACGCTTCAACGGCACCAACCCTTCGTCCTGTGAGTATCATATCCAACGCGCGACTTCTGCTGATTATCTGAGAGATCCGACGGGTTCCACCGGCGCCTGGGATTATACCCAGACGGGTTTCGGGGAGGGAGAGTTGGGCTGATGGGTGTGTTATTCTTAGGTCGGTGGATAAAGCTAGTTCGAGGCCGCCGCCGTGGGCGTGGGTTGGGATGCAGGAGATGGTGGGGATTAGGAGGTTGGAGAGGGTTGTGAAGGTTGTGTTTAGAGAGTGGAGGAATGTGGTGGTTTGGGAAGGGGTGAAGGTTTTACGTTCCTGATTTTTTGATTGATTGATTGTTAGTTGGTTATTATTTTTGTCCAAAGTTTGGGGGAGTAGATTGGATATGTGTTGTAGACGTTGTATTTTTGAAGAGGGTTTGGAGATATAAAAACGGGATGGAACGGAAGTTTGTTGATAAGACAAGTCGAGGGCATTATAGGAAAAAGTAGAGGGAAGAAATACCTTCAAATCAGCCCCGGCGCAAAATACACCACCAACACCAGACTCACTGGACCCAATTACCAATGCTCTGGTCTCTCCTTTCCCAGCTTCGGATGCAATCGAATCGATTTCCTCACGGAAAGCCTTCAAAAGGTCCCAACTCAGGGCATTTTTGGCGATTGGTCGGTTAAGTAGTAAAACACGGATGGAGCCGAGGTGGGGTGCTGGGATTGATTGCGAGAGGATGAGCGGTGCGGAAGGAGGGGTTGTGGAGTAAAGACGGTATTGGATTTGGGACCTTAAAGGCCGTAGATGGGTGATTGTTGAGCGGAGGGATGACATGGTGGAATTGAGGGGGGGGTTTATTAGGGATCTAGGAGGTATGCATGAGGTTGGAGGTAATTAATTGGAGGAGAGGGTTTGGTGATCATTATAAGGTCTGGCTAGCTAGGCTGTCGCATCGATTCGCGCTAGAATCTGGGGAAGCTTTGAGGTTGCGGTCTCGTAGCGGCTTGCATCGGGTTATAGAAAACAACAGTTACAACACAGTTATCCAGCAAGTATTGTTCAATTGATAATCAAAATGGTGAAGTATCAGAGTATCTCGAAATACAGAATATATTTATGAACTGGGAGATAATAAGGAAATCTGGTTTACTTCAAAGTGGATTGAGAAAAAAAAGGCGATAAAAAATCCGAATCAGTATTCTTAAGACCAGTCCATCTATATATAGATCCATATGATACCTTAATCATGATAGACTAAAAAGATATGAGCTTCCTCATCATGGTAACGATCTGTAGGTATTGTGTATATTTAAATACAATGCCAGTTACTAACCCTCCAGATTGATAAACTCAATTACTCCCTTCCAAACGGAGAATGCGAAGAACGGTCCTAACTTCCCTCATAAAGACGCCTGCAAGTTGTGCCTTCATCGGACCTTGGAACCAAATCCCGATTCTGCAAGAACTTGCGGGGTAACCGTCAAAAATATTTTGATATTTCTCCAGAAACTCCGCTATGGCGACCTCTAGGCTCATTAGCCGTATATCAATCCCTTGGGTTATTACCGGCTTGTACGATAGGGTAGCATTGCCGAGAGAGTTCCGGGCCCTTTTTGTTTGAACGAAATCGAGCAGTTGGCAAGTAGCTTTCTGGATTTCGAAGAATTGTGGGAAGACATCTTTAAGATGGGTTTCCGCCTCCGGAGACCCGGCGAACACAGATAACTGAGCTTCGCCCCGAACACTGGCTTCGATCGCTTCGATCCTCGAGACTGCATTCTCAAAATGTAGATTCCGTCGAAGAAATGGTAGAAGGTCGGACGGTTCGTCGCCCAAATGGGCCTCGCAAGCACCGCTCTCGATATGTTGGAGCAATGCACTAAAGTGAGAAAAACTTATGGTATCTTTACACTCCCCCCAGCACTTAAAGACATTCCCGATTGTGTCTCTGCGACTAAGCAGTGCGAGTAGAGTCCGATGACAATCTTGGCGGACTATACTGTAGGCAATTGAATGTGAAGCCAGCACAGCATTGACATCTTTGGCGGTAATCATAGAAGGGCATCCACCATGTTCTAAGTGTATAAACATGGCAGATAATGTTCGGAATGTTTGGCTACATCCTTTCCCATAGCATTGGTGAATTGCTGGCTTGTGAGTGACTTCATGCTATATAAACAAAAAAACAAAGTTTCCACGTAATTAGCCCGGTTTTTTTTTTGGATAGGTAGAGGAGGGAATATATATGTATATATATACTTGTCTCGTATATCAAAAGCTCAAGTCACAACCTAGGAACTTACCATTTTTAGCTGATTGAGTGATCCAAAATGGATTTGGCAGGTATCACAGGCATTGTTCTTGGCAAGATGATCCTTGAATTCGCGGAATAGGATGTAACTATCGCAGCCTTCACAAAGTATCTTGCGAATGTGGCCGCTCTCAAGCCAATGCTTTTGCAAAGCTGCCACATTCGTCCCATCGAATTTACAATCAAGGCGACCACATGTGTGGTGATTCTGACTATGTTTAATGTGTTGTTCGCGGGCTTGAGAACTTTGGAACGCTCTCCCGCATCTTGAACACCACAAATCTAGGCATGAGTTTTCGAAGTGGAGGCGGGCTCGCTCATAGTCGGTAAAGTAGGTGCCTGGATGGTGAGCACAGCGTTGCCAGCTAGGTTATCCGTTCATTAGTTTTTGCATTAGAGGCTATATAGCGATAGTGCTCTAGCTCTAGATTTATATGTAGAGTAAAAGGTAGGGAAAGGATTGAAATACGCTTGGTCCCTGTTAAGTGCCATTGCACCACCTATAAATAGTAGCTACAATTCTGGTAAAATAACGAGCAGTTTGGATCCCGTATACGCGTTCGACGTTCGTCCACGACTATATAGAATTGTCGACACGGTTTGATTGAGGATGGCGGGTACTTACAGCAAGTGGGGAGGAATACTAGGTATAATATGTACAATATTCAGAGAGGAATTTGGAGTAACGGCTATAGCATGAGCTAAGATGCCTGTTGAGACGATCGAATCAATTGCCGAAATAAATTCCAGGCAGCCTTAGCTGCGAGACACGTCGACGTCAGTGATGGTTTGACTGGGGATATATGTAGCATGAACGCCACCTTGAAACCATATATTTTCCCAAAGCATTTACCTAAGTACATATTAAGTAACTTCGACCTAGTTAGCCTTGCGTGCCTTCCTTAGCCTTGCGCGCCTGTCTAAGCCAAGTTTGTACTCATGTTTATAGATTTGGCCGAATGTTCAATCTTTCTTGAACGTTACACACACCAACTTGTGGGGCTAAAATGACACACACACACCAACACACGATCTTAACTCTATTATTTGAATCATGGGTTAAGCCTGTTATATCGGTATCGGAATTTGTCTATGGAGCTAATACTAGCCACCTATGGATCTACGAAAAACGCCTTTCAAATCCTTTTGGAACGCCTTTAAATGCTTTAAACAACAAGAATAAGAAAGGAAAGGCTTGCTTGATCGGACGGACCTACGGGGCTAACGAGGCCTTATCAAGAAAATGCCGTCCAAACAGCCGCCCTCAACCTCTCTACACTTCCCTTACTCATACACACCAACCCGTCTCCGCCAAGCCAATCCACGAATGCGAACAGCAGCTTGACATTCCTCAGCCTGTCTGCATTGACTCCTGTCAAACTTGTCCTCTCCATCAATAATCTCGAATCAACCGTTGTATCCCGCATATTGGCATTCACCGGGCTAGCTACATCGTTGGGCAGCAACCACGCCTTTTCTGGTTGGTCAAGTGATATCAAAGGATCAAGTCCCAAAACCCATTCAAACCCTATCAAGGATGTGCTTTGGTACTCCTCCTCAAGTGCCGTAAAAGTAGCTCTATAGATCGAGTTAACCGCGAACTGTGGTGGTCTCGGCTGAACATATATGGTTTGTGTTTTTTGGAACGCTAGCAAATGTTCGGGATTATGGTCGAAATCAAGGACCGCTGGCCACCATCCAGGTTTCCCCGTTTTGACACCTGCAACGTTATCCAGATCCGGAAGGATGCACGGTGCATTGTGCTTCATTATCGTCCCGTCTTTCATCGTGACTTCGACAGGAATCGAAATCGGTCTATTAGTCTCTACTTCTCGTGGCACCAGGCATCTTGGCTCTGCCGCTAAGACCCAGAAATGACGGAAAGCTTGCAAGTGCGAACGGTTATCCAGGATGCTATTGGGGTAGAGCGGATAGAAGGCCAGGAGAAGCGAGCCAATGGCCAAATTCGACGTTCCAAATGTGAATGTACCCCCTGCGAGGAAGAGGACACCGATCGCTATATGGGTCGCAAGGTGACTTCCGAAAGGCATATCACCATCGATTTTACCATGCATCCGGCGGAGCCGGCGTAGAACAGGGATGTCCCCTGATCCAGCCATGATCGTAGCCGCCGAGAGAGCAATTACTGCTTGACAGTTTCTAGCTGTTGCCCTTGAGAGTTTCTGATCATAGTTTACCGCTAGCCAGCTTGTCAGCGATTTTAATCTAGAACGTTATTTGATTGGGAGTAATCTTACCCGAAAGTAGACACAGCCTAGTAAACTGGTCTAGGTAATATAGCAGTGTATCTCTTGCCTTTTCATTCATGGTACCAGCATACTTCAACCCTATTGCAAAACAAAGGCCACCGACAATGTTAAACAATGGCAAATGGGAGCTATCCAGATGCTTGATTGAATCTAGTTTACAGTGAGCCTTGAGGCAACCTGGGAAATTGTTGCTAATCCATTCCAGGGAAGGTTCTATGTTATCCCACATGATTAGATGCTTCGCGAGAGTTCTGAGGAGGAAAATATCAGGACGGACATAGTCCATCAAGGCGGTCGTTTCGGGAACATCAATCTTCTTCGCTAAGGCCTCATCATTGGTCTTCATATATATCAGCGCAAGAGCAATCGTAGCTGAAGCTGTTGACTTATCGAGTGAATGTATCATCTCGATATTTTTGCTTCCAACTGCGATGCCAAGAAGTCGAGTGACGATGTTGAGGTCCTGTAGGGATTTAAGATCATGCCCCTTCCCTAAATTGATGAAACCAAGGGCGAACCCGGCGGCAAGCCTGTAGCCTTCATCTCGGAGGTTGTCTGGTGGTGCCGACGGGTCTAAGTTTTCAACTTCTTCGATTTCAGAGAGAAGCATTTCACTCATTCTTCGGTGTTGGGTGTTGTAATATAGAAGTCCGACCCCCATGATACCTGCAGTCTGTGTCAATGGCGAAAGGTTGAGATCTGCAGAGCCATGGGGTAAAAGCCGGACCACATGCACTGATAGCAGCTTGGTAATCATATTATCCATAGTACCAAGGTACGATGCAGCCAAACCTAACAGTAGGCCAATGCAAGTCATTGTATGCTTCGGTGTAAGATAATTAAATGCATCCCATTTGGCAATCGACTTAAGGTGACCGTTCAATCCTAGTGCTAGGAGGAAGCCAGCATGACGGTTACTAAGCTCACTAGGCTTGTTGAAAACGATCCATGAGGTGTCGATATCATGCGCTTCTTTTGAAATACTAAGTCCTGCCGCAACGCCGGCATGAAAAAATGCCCAGCAGACCTTTTCTTCTGTGTAGTTTACTTTCTCGGCGCTAACAGTAAATCCACCAGGTTTCATGATGCTAGTCAAATTAAAGCCTGGCGTCGGAAACTTTTCGGTAAGGAGGGGTATTCGAGCGCTGTAGTAGAGGAGGCCTCGTCCGGAGGGGACTGCTAAGGTTCGCATTGCAGTAAACTGGGCGAGGGACTGCTGTCGTTCGATTTGCTCCTGCTCAGTCATGTTTTGGTCGGGAATGAATTTTACTGCACATGGTCTTGATGATTGCAAAAGCTTTACTGCTTCATTCCAACGACGATCGTCAGGCCAAATGAGTTTTGTGATATTGGTACGGTCCATCTCTGCGCTTCCGTCGAAAGCGCCAAGACTTTCTGGCTCAAGGGTGGTCGAACAAATGGTATGGGCATCTCGAAGACCTTCATGGAGCGGAGCCTACACCCGGGATTAGATAAATTCCAACAAACTTAAAGTATTGGTGTTGCTCACATTTGTCCATCTTGTGGCTTGATTTTTCCCTTTACCGCTCAGGACAAGCTTCAAATCTTTGCGAGATATAAGCTCAAGAGCAAATTCTCCCCAAGATGTTGGAGGGCTTTCTTGAACCCGAGCAATAGCTTCGATGAACGGTATAGCAACTCCCTCTGGCAGCTTTTCTAAGAAACCCCACGTAATACCCAACTTGATCATTTGCGCCACCGTGTTTTCGAAGTTTCTTCCTGAAATTCGAACTTGGGAGTAAAGTTCCGTCATTAATCGTGTTTTCGGCGTTATATGTGCACAGTGGTTACTAGTGTTTAGGAGCTCATTATTTTTGGGGACGACAATGTCGTGTAGCGTCATGAAGGGGATTTGCACAGCTCGAGATTGATCCTGGAAGCACTCGACGAGCCAATCGTAGATGGATGGCTGCTTGAAATGTGGTTCATTCACCGCAACCTCAGGAAAACGAGCTAAAGAGAATAATCAGTAAAAATGGGTCGGACTAGGCGGAGATGGGATCCTCACAATTATCGAATTCCCAGCTTTCCATTTCGATGTCATCTGCCATGTACCCACTCACCCAGCCAAACCATCCCATCCACGTGCACATTTGTACAAGTAGAGCCCCCATTTTTCGAACAGCCGGTTCCATAGAAAGGTCTAGTTTCCACTCTTCTCGGAGTATATGAAGCCCCACGATCAACATAGCGAAAGACGTCCTTCGTACCTCCGCTTCGTTGCTCTTGGTGAATAACTCCTTTTCGATTCCCTTTCCCTCTTTAGTTGTCAGGAACTCGCGAGCAGCGGTCATGCAATCTATGAAGTAATTGTTCTTCTTTGGTTTAGAGCTTGGACCCAAGCCACTGGAACCGAGTGAGGCTCGGGCCCCCTCAACCTTCTGTTCCTCGATTTCTGCCACCCATTCCCATGCTGTTGATCGAAGAAAATCGGCCTGAGGACCGATATCATAGTCATCAGTGAGCATATCTTCCCAAGTCGCAGAACTCGCGCTTGATATCCTCGCGAGCCCCGTCCGCCTCCTAGGCTTCCTGACAACTTGTGGGAGAGTTGAAACACCGAGCAACATAATGGTCATAACAAACCCCTTCCATTCTTCAAGCGTCGACCCTGGTTCCGCAAAAGCGAAGTTCTTGACACTTGACTTGGTTCGCATTATCTCCATCCAAGCAACGGAAATCGCTTCGCCACCTCTCGGCGCTGGAAGCACGTATCGTCCTGTCTCAAGAGCTTGTTTTACGAACTCATCTTTGGGACAAATCTGTATAGACAGCCTGTGGATTATGCTTTTTTCATCGATAAGGGATACTCTTCCGTGGGCTTCGGGGTATGTTAAACCTGTGATCTTGTTCAGTGGAAGAGACAAAGATCTTGCAAAATCTCGTTTTTGTTTTCTCATTTGTCCGGGTGTGTGCATGTTTGATCGGGCAAGGGTTGGCGGAATAGGGAGATTTAGTGGAGGGCACCAGGGAGCTCCAATTTCTATTTGACCATCTTCCTTGAGAACCAATAACTTTGTGATATTGTTATCTAAAATCTGCACAGCGTCTTTCCCCGACTTTTGCAGCACATCAATCAACGTAACCTTTCTAAGGGAACGTTTTCTGGAAGCATATGCGGGGAGTGGAGCAGGAAGTTGTAGAATAACTTGAAGGATTCTAGACTCAAAGTTATTAACAATGACTAGGATTGCCCTTTGCCCCTCATTCTCACTGGCTGTTGACATGCGAGGTGCGAGAACGGTGAATATGCGCGGGAGCTTTGCTAGCGGTAGTGAATCGGGACCGAGGCTGTAGGGAATAGTTTTAATTTTTGTAAATAATATCTCATTTCGAAGACTGTTGACTTCTGTCTGCCCAAGGGTCTCAAGGTTAATATTACTGTTAAGTTCGTCTAACAGAGCATCAATCGGTGGGACATCACGAAAAGATGAAGAGCCGGCTTTAGCCATATCGCTGAAAGATACCCTGTCAACAGAGCCTCCGAGATCCGCACGAGCCACAAGTGAGCTGACCCTTCGGTTTGAGGTCTTTTCTTTGTCGAAATCTAACCTTAGGCTTTGTTCAGGGCTTATCATGCTCGGGTTTGGTACGGCAGGTGTCGCAGCTCCAGTCCCGGCGCCAAAGGAGGATCTTCTCCTGGAGAGTGTTCCTCCTAGAGACGGCGTTCTTTTACCTGCTGCCCCAAGTTGGCCTTGCGGGATGTATTTTGCTTGCCATATTGTGATGTGACCGCGATGTATATTCCGAGTAACCGCAACAATGACTTCTGTAGCAGCCTTCGAGTGCATACTGGCACTCTTCTGTTGTATTCTTTCCATAAAAAGAATTTCTTCCCCAGGGTCCATCGCGCTACCACCATCTTGGTCAAGTACCATCCCAAGATCTGAGAGGGGGTCTTTAAGAATAAATAGTCTTGGTACGTCTGGTAAGCTGTATTTCCCTTGGAGCATGACCCCATTGGGAGCTGCAAGAGCGTATTGAACATCGCACGGTAGGTGAACGACATAGCTCGTCCCGGTAAGGAAGTAAATGAACGCCTCATTTTTAAGTAAAACGATTAGTGCCCTATTCCCTGATTCCTCGAATACTGAATCCTCATCCTCTGGGTTTTCTTCCTCATCAATATCCATAAATGCAACATCCTTCTGCTTCCTCTTCATCTTCGGAAAGCTCCCTAGCTGCGTGGCGTATGTTCTCGACTTAGAGTTCCATGTCGTCTTCTTTCTCGCTAGGTCGGAGTCCTGGTTTGCTTTCTTTCGCCTCTTGCCATCTTTCTTATCTGCGACGACATTTTCGTCATCGAAGAACCAGGCAAACAGTGCCTGTTGGACATTCTGTTTCTCTGCCCTGTATCGATATACTCGTTGGATAACACCTCCCTGCGACCATATCACGGTATCTTTGACAACCAGAAGTTCTTCGTCGGGAACGTGAGGTGATAGCGTCCATTGGTAGGAGTTCGGAGGTGGAGGGTCAGATAGGAGCTTTTCGGCAAAGCAGTAAGGTAGAGCTGAGGGTTTGTGTTCGCCAAGGGTAGTGATCTGGGCCATCGCGTGGGCAGGACTAAGCTCGAGAGCCCAAGTTGGTTCGTAACGAGGTGTAACACGAGGATATCGAAAGCATTCTTCACGAGCTTAGAGAATCGGTGAGTCGATAAATTCTCTCGGATGCAACGGCCAGGAGAATGATCCAACCGTTGCGATAAGTGATGTGTTTAGTGGGTATGGGACTCAGTCGGTCAAGATTGTTGAAGCAATCCCGAGCTTGAAAGTTGTTGCAATTGCGGGTCGAGAGTCAATATTGTGGTGTAGCTGTGGGCACGACGCCAAGTCCACGCCGCCCTAGGTACGGGTACGCATGGTCTCAGGAAAAGAGTATCCCGACGTCACGTGAATTTAAATGCTCAATCCCTTCGCGTCGTGGTAATTGGCGCTTCCACTACCTAACTAAGATACAGACTTCAGTCCCAGGGAAGATTGATTGATTGTATTAATTATATCACTTGAAAAGCGCTAATCGCTGGTATATACACAAAAGCAACCTACGATGGTATCTAACACCTCATGAAAAGTTATATAAAAAAAATGGAATGCGGCACATAAGCGAATAAAACATCTCAATGCGGCCCCTGAATGGTGGACCGACCCTTCAAAGAAGCATCGGCTTGACTTCCAAGGGACACCCGGCATCAATCTTTTGTCGAATTAATGCTGCCCTTGTAACCTTCTCCGCCACACTCATGACTGTCATGCCTCCATACCCTGGCTGGTCGTATGCCGCATCAGCCATTGCCTGATCAGCCCTAAAAATGATTTTCTCAATTTCGTCCTCCGCCTCTTCCTCTTCCTCCGCCTCCTCTTGCTCCTCATCGGACAGGTAGCCAGACAACCGCGCGTCAGGATTCTTCCTTAACCATTTCTGCTTTTTAAACAGACAACGGAGATGGAATACGTGCCCACAAGCAAAAGCAACCAGTGTCTCTGGCTCCCTGTGTTCGAAATCTCGCTTGCATATTCCGCAGCTAGAATTTTGAGCTGGCGCTGCTTCTTCCTCTTTTCCTTTCTCTTGTATCATTTCGTCCATGATAGCTGCAACCGCTGACTCTACCGCTTTAACATCAAACTTAACCCCTCTTCTACGCCCAGTTCTCAATTTCTCCATGCCAACATTCACTTCCCCGGAAAGACACCTTGCCACACCAGCGCTCAGACTCCATTGAATTTCGTGCTCTCGTAGAATCTTCGTCAGACCCTCCTTCAAGCCTGGAACCTCTAGTCCATTTGGAATTCTCTTGATCAATTCGATTGGGTTTAAACTTGTCCCCACATTTTCGAGCAGGCCAAGAATAAATTTGGGCTTGTCCATTCCGTACTCCAGGAGATCATTCCAAAGGTCAGGGTCGTCCCGGCTCTTCGCAAAATCGATTGCGGCTGCAACGTCGTTCTTTTCATTGATGATGAGGAAAAGTGCACGTTTCGTCTGGCCAGTAAGAGAATACAGATACACTAACTCGTCAATATACTTACGTTTCTCACAAATCTTCACCGCCTTTTCGAAGTCGTAGTCTTCGCTAGTTTGTAGGAATTCCATTAGTGCTTGTCGGTCATATTCCGCAAAAGAGACAACCATAAGGTCCCCAAATGGTTGGAGCCGCCCGCGTATGCCGATTCCAGTGAATGCAGCTTGCTTGTCTCTAAACCAGAGATCTTTAAGATAGAAGAATAACAACAAGGTTTCATCTGTTCGCTGTAATTCCCTGACCACATCTTCTAGAGTTATTCCAGCACCCTCATGGTCCCAACCTTCGTGCACGAGGAGCTGCACATTCTCTTTTGTCTCCTGTTCTAGCTGCTCCACGGTTGCAGAGTCCCGCGTTTTGTCATCAACACCTAACCAAAGCCATTCTGCGACATGGCCTTTGATTGCTCCACTAAGGATGTTGTACTCTTTAGCCAGTCGAATTGCCTCTTCAGCGTTCCTAAGCATAATATACTCCATCAACGCTTCGGTATGCCGCGCCGTACGGGTATATAGTATCGCAAGGCAATTGTGTAGCCTTCTCCATCCAACCTTGCCCTTCTGCAACCCAGATTCTCCTCGATCCTTTAGTTTCCTCTCCACAACTTTTGCGATTCCATTGCCGTCGTACAATTCACCCGGCCAAGTTTGAACCAGGGCCTCGAACATTGCCCAGTCTTCCTCAAGATAAGTATTGAGAATGAGCTCGTATATGGCAGTTGCGATTCGTGGCCGAAGTACTTTGATAGGAACGTGCGGAGTAATTTCTCGGACTTTACCAGCTTTTAAGAAGACCCAAATCCAGCTTTCCCAGCGAGGGCTGGTGTCCAGAACCTTCTCCGATACTTCAGCTGCTTCCTCCCATTTTTTATCCCGAACAAGTTCCGCAAGCCATAATTCTCCAATTCTCCTCTTCTCTTTGGCTGAAGCGGAGTAAAGGTTCTTATTATGTTCAGTGATGCTCATGTCATCCGTACCGCTACCCTCTTCGTCTGTATCATCCTCTATAGCAGATCCCTGAACTATATCGGGGAATTTATCGACGAGATTCCAAGACTCTGCAAACCGAGATTTGTCCAAGAGCCAGTTTAGCCTGTCCTTTTTTCCACGCTCCGTAGCGAATATACAATCGTAGGGTGATGATATATAAACCTTCCATCCGGGTACATCCTCTCTGCCATCCATTGGAGACTTGGGTTTAGCCTTTAAAAACAATCCTTTAAGGGATGATCTCGGAGTGTCCTCATCCCGCTTGCTGCTGCTAGCCCTCTCCGTGGAGAAACTGTCGGATCTTGACATAATACTCGCGCCTGAGCTAAAAAGAGTCGTCGCGTTAAGGCCAGCGGACCAAAGGCCTCCCCCAAATCCGGCCGCGCCTTCCGGTAGCTCCCCAGCCTTGGGTGTAACTGGTGTACCTGGTGCCGTAGGACCCCGTGTCCTAACCAAATGGGAAGTTGGGGGAACAAAAGAAAGGTGGTAGTCATTAGCTGATAGAGTTTCGTATCGAGACATCATCAAACTATCAGCACTGATCTCCGAAGCAGTAACTAGGTCAACTATCCTGATTTCTGGAGCCAGTGCATTCGCACGGTGCGGCAATCTTCTACGGGGAGCAGGTTCGGTTCCTTCTCCTGATGGTGCCTCCGACTCCTCCGACTCTTTTGGTTTCTCAGCAGTGAGGTAAGCAAGAAACAGGACTTGAGATGGATTGTAGAGTGTTAGGCCGGCAACTGTGCAATCGGTTTGTACGCTTCGAAATATTAGCAAAGATAAGCAACCCAGCCGGAGAAAAGAGTTCCTTACACGTGCACAATCTCCGCCCAGCCCCAAGCCCTGCCCTCGTTAGATTCAACGGCACCTTTACCTTTGGTCGCAGGTGCGGCTTGTATGACGAATCCGTCCCCACCATAAACATCGACAACCCATATAACTGGGCCCCATGACAGTAGCAGTCTTTCCTTCCCACCACCCCTAACGACCTTCTGGCCCACGACTTTCTTCTTCACCAAGTGACCCTTCCCCTTCCCCTCTTCGCTTTCAATTTCCTCTGCCCTTCTTTCGAGAGTCTCCAAATCAATCCATTCCATTCTCACTCTCCAATTGGCAGCCATCTCTTCAGGGACCTCCTCGGGTCGATCTATCGAGCTAATCTTTCTCCATTCCCCTGCCCGATCTATTCTGTCGCCTCTAAACGTGACGATATGGCTTCGCATGATCTTTATTCCGGACTCGTTAGCCCACGCAACGAATCTTGGTGAAACTCGACTCCAAGAAATAGTACTGATCGGCCCCTCTCCAGAGTACAACACGGTGTCTCGAGCTCCTCCGCCCCATGGCAACCAAGAGCCACTTCCTCCTGCCGCCGATGCTGCAGCTGAAGTGTTAGGGCTAGCTCGGGAAACGATCAAATTTCCGGCGCGACCACCTGAGAGAAATAATCTGTCATGTTTGAATGTTGGTGATAACGCAATAGCCGACACTGGCCGCGAAAAATTCCTTCGTGATACATCTTTCGAATCCTGGAGATGTGTGATGCAAGTATATCCATCGAGTGATGAAGTAGCTATATGTATTGAAGATGTGGATACTGCAGCAGAGTTATCTTGCCAATAAAGCGAGGAAGGTGGTGGTATCGGCGGTGAGACCGAAAGCGAAGTCACCGAGGCTGTATGGGCGTGATATACTCGTAGTGGATGAAGTGACGGCAGGGATAATATATGCTATCGCCAGTTCAGCAGGATATTCAGGTACAATAAACTATAAAGATATGCTTACTATGTTTCCGTTGTGTGTACCGATAATCTGTGCTTTCAAAGCCAATTAGCGAAACCGATGGCAATTGCGAAGTAAGGATACTTCTGGGGTTCTACCAGTTTATCACCAGCGACAATGGCGGTACTTGTCGCATCTCCATTTCGGTAGACGTTCCCCATAGAAGAAGTAAGCCGGACATATTTTAATTTCGGTTCTTCCTCCTCTCCTTCGTCGTCGTCCTCATCCCCGCCCCGTGAGTCCGTGGAAGCATGACCACCTTCATGGGTCAAAACGACTGTCGCTGTTGTCTCCTCATTCGCTTTCGGGGTTTCGTCTCCGTCGGTAGTATCCTTTAACTTCGCAGACGATAGGGGAATCGAAGGGATATCCTCTTCTTTTAGAGGACCCAGCGACGAGGATGATGATGGCTCCATTGCATCTCGGGTTGTATGAAGTCAGGATGAGGGACGTAGTTCCAAGCCAGAGTACTAGAGGTTGTAGGTTACTCGGGGCAGCTGCTCGATGACGAACATGGAACGCGACAGCTTAACCATCGGCAACCCTCAGGCCCAGTCCGGGGTAACCTTCAACACACTAGCTTTACTGCACTCTTGGCTTCGTATTTGGCGAGTCGACTCGATGTGTCATGATATGACATGACGCCGAAACCGAACGCGACGCGAGCATTTAAATTACTTTTAAGGCCCTTAATCTAGAGGCGTTGACTTCTACGAGCTTATCTATTCAACTGCAATTGAACTACACAGCCAACTGTACTTCAAGAGAGACCACGTCAAAGATGCCTCGAAGTAAGGATATGCATATGGACGAAGACGACGATGACAATGCATTCACAGATACCCGTAAAGTTACCCAAGAAAAGGAAGATGTGGATGCCAAATTTCCCAACCGTCCAAGGAACGAGAAACCGAGTCCACCCTTCAGTGTTCTGTATCGGGAATTATTCAACCCATTGATGCAGAACTTGAAGAATCCGGCAAAGACTCGAGGCAAGCGTTCAACACAGAAAGCGCCCCAAGAGAAACGTCGAGAAATCATAACAAGATTTATTGCACGATGGCGAAGAGATGTTGGAAACGACATTTGGCCCGCTTTCAGGCTTATAATGCCAGACAAGGATAGAGAAAGAAGTGTTTATGGGTTGAAAGAGAAAGCTCTGGGAACCGTCTTAATTAAAGTTCTCAGGATTTCGAGAGACTCTGATGATGCATATAACTTGCTGCATTGGAAACAACCTCGTATTGGTGGTGACTCGAAAGCTACCGGTGCGGGAGACTTCCCATCTAGATGCGAGACAGCCATTTCAAAAAGAGCTTTGAGAACAGATCCCGGTGATCTCACGATTGATGATGTCAACGAACTCCTCAACCGATTGGCTGAGGACTCAAAAAATCATACGCCGGTCATTCAAGAATTCTATAACCGAATGAATGCGGAAGAACTGACATGGCTTATCAAAATTATCCTGAAGCAAATGAAAGTTGGTGCTACAGAAAAAACATTCCTCGATTGCTGGCACCAAGACGCAGATGAGCTTTACAACGTCTCATCTTCTTTGAAACTTGTCTGTTGGGATTTATGGGACCCGGAATTCCGCCTCGATAGCAGCGACAAAGGAGTTAAACTCGGGCAAACGTTCCAGCCCCAGTTGGCCCAATTCCAACTTCGATCTTTTGAAGATGTCGTCAAAAAGATGCAACCGACTGAAGACGACAAGGTGTTCTGGATTGAAGAAAAATTGGATGGAGAGCGCATGCAATTACATCTACATGATGATGGGACATTCAAGTTCTATAGTAGAAAAGCAAAGGAGTACACGGATCACTACGGTTCGTCAGTTGATGATGAGAATGGGACCCTCACTCGATACCTTAAGAAGGCCTTCAAGCCGGGTGTCCGGAACATCATTCTCGACGGCGAAATGGTAACCTGGGATCCTATTGAAGACGCTATGGTCGCTTTTGGCACCCTCAAATCCGCTGTCATTGCTCAGAGGACAGACGATCCCTCCGCTCACCGTCCGTTTTTCCGAGTATTCGACATCTTATATCTGAATGACACTTCTCTGATCAAGTACACACTCAGAGATAGACGAAATGCCCTTATCAGCGCTGTGGAACCGGTTCATCGAAGGCTTGAGGTCCATACATACACCGAAGGCACGACAGTCGAGGATATTAAAGTAAAACTACGAGAAGTGGTTGCTGAGGCTTCTGAAGGCCTTGTTATCAAGAACCCCCGAAGCATGTATTGCCTTGGTGATAGAAACGATGATTGGCTGAAAGTAAAACCCGACTATGTGAAAGACCTTGGCGAGAACTTCGATCTTCTAGTAATAGGTGGATATTATGGCCAAGGCAGCCGTGGTGGAAGACTATCTAGCTTCATGTGCGGCTTGCGAGCTCCAAACGGCAAATACTACTCATTTACGAAAGTTGGTGGTGGATTTTCGGCTCAGGATTATAATTGGATTAGACACCAAACTGAAGGCAAATGGAATACTTGGAATACACGAAAACCACCCGCGGAATACATCGAACTAGCTGCTGGGCAAGCAGAACGTCCCGACGAATGGATCAAACCTGAGGATTCGATTGTCATATCAGTTAAGGGAGCCGCAGTTACGCCCAGTGATCAATTCAAGACGGGCCTAACGTTAAGATTTCCTCGTTTCACAAAACTGAGGGAGGATAGATCATGGAATTCAGCGCTATCGCTCAATGAATTTTTCCGCAGGAAGAGAGAATTGGACGAACAACAGCAGAAAGAAAATGAAATGCACATCGAGCAAAGGAGGGCTACGAAGAGAGTGCGAAAACAGTTCAAAATCGCTGGTGCGGATCAAATTGTGGAGCCCGTAGCAGTTAGCAATGATCATCTCTTCGAAGGAATGAACTTCTGTAAGCCTTTTTGACAACTTCGTCCGTTGGTACTCCTAATTTTCTAACATCACGCATAGGGATTATGACCGAATCATCAAAACCAAGGAAAAGTAAAGCTGAAATTGAAGGCATAGTCAAAGCCTGTGGGGGCAACATATTTCAGTCTGACGGCGGTGCACCAAATGTAAAATGCATTGCCGACAAATCCGTAGTAAAAGTTCTGACGCTAAAGAAGAAAAATGTCGAGGTTATTCGCCCACAATGGGTATTTGACTGTCAAGAGCTTGGGTGCATTTTACCGCTCGAAGCGGATAGACATATGCTTTTCATCCCTCCCGATTCGAAAGATAAATTCGAGGAGACAATTGACCCATATGGTGATAGTTACTACCGCGATACCACTGCTGAGGACCTTAGTAAGTTACTCAGAGACTGTGTAAAGTTGGAAAATGACGAAACCATCACTGAAGAGGCCGTATCTGAACTGAAAGACGAGCTCTCGCAAGTCGATCCGCCAATCGGCTGGATGTTCCAGCACATTGTGGCGTACCTTGACACTCCCCAGAATGCCCAGAAGAATCATATATCCGCAACCGCAGAAGATATTTTGAAAGCAAATGGCCAATCTCGTTCGCAACTCGATAAAATCGGTTTAAATTTGATGATGTGCCAGAATTTGCTCGAGTTTGGCGATGGGAAAATCGTTGACGATTTCGAAAACGAAGATATAACACATATCATAGTCGATTACCAGGATCTCACGAGAGTTAGGGCGATCCGAAGCCTCTTGAGTGCTAGAGATACGATCCCAAGAGTGACGCTAACTGATTGGATTGAAGAAAGTTGGCGGGATGAGACTCTGCTGGGTGTAGAAAGTAAGTTTACCAGGAACCCTAGAGAATTATATTATCAAAGGCGAGGCAGTATTAACAAAAATATGGAAAGATTTCCCAGTCGAAGTCTAAGTTCCGAGGTAGATCCTTACTTGAGACCCTAGATCAAGCAACTAAAATACCTTTATTAATATTACATCGGTCATTGAAATCTCGAATGTGAAAGGTGGCACCCCAATTTACAGCCCCCCCTTTCAAATACATGTCATCATACCATTCGACGATATACCTTCACCTTCATTTCCCAACCATTCTGATCATACGCAGAACCTTGCTACTCCACTCGTTTTCGAGGAATTACTTATCATCACTTGCTCAAAATATATATTGCAATGCCTCAAGCGAACTACTTCCTAGAGCATCAGTTTCTATACAGTAGAACCCCACCACCTGCCGCCGGAGAAACCATACTATTCACAAACCGTGTAGTATCTTCCTATTTACCAGAACCGCAATATCTGTCTAAGCTCCCGCAGCCATTTGATATTCCAACAGCAACTGGACCTTTTTATCATAAGGCCAGCTTGATCTATAGATACTCCCATTCTCCACCCGGGGAGGTTGTTGTATGGTGGGCAGCAAGACCCATCAATGAATTTGACTTGCCTCTCGAACATCCTTCATCCCGCCAGTAGATTTTGCCTCTCCCTCTAGAAGCACGGATCGAGGCTCTAGACGCACCTTTCCCAAATTATACGATTATATCCCCAGGTTTACCTAGTCCCCTCCCCCCAGCACCACCTTTAAACCCCATACCAACAACAGCCCAATACCCCCTTCCTCCGCCAGAGCCCCCAATTTTTTCGCCAACTTTTCCAACTGTGTCTGCAAACCCAATACAACCACCACCAACACCACCACCCCTAGATTTAAGCGGTGAGTCCGGCCATGACTGGGTTTCCAGTAAGCCATAAAACGCTCCAATTTATCTATATAGTATATAAATATTGACAGATACGCTAACCTAAACTATTGTTTATAGAAATGTGTGGCTGTGTGTGGTACGCCCAAGTACTTGCAGATGGTAGCAGGGTTCCATTTAGAAGCGTCTACTGTGAGGAACCTTGGTGTCGTTGGCCCGTCAAATACAATTTAGGGCCGTGGACTTATACACCTACGACACAAAGTTGGATTCGTGATATTTATCGCATCCGTACCTGGCCCCGATCGTGAGACGGGTGCCCAGAAAAGATTTTAGGGGTTAGTTGGGGGTACCATGTTGCAAATTGGAGTGTTTTTTTATGATGTGCATTTGCAGATGCCTGGGTACGAGTCTTCGCTACCAACGAGACTAGGTACGGGCGGTTTATAATGGTGTCCCTGGGATTAGCAGCGTTAGAGTTTGGTATTGTCTCATCGCCAGACCCGTCAACTGTGAGTTTGATAGGGAGTACCTAGGGCCTCTCGTTCTAGAATTGCTTTCTCTATTTTGTGTGTGGTGAGGTAGCTGTGTCATGGCATAATCTTTCTTCGGAATGTTTGATGAATCATGAATTGGTTGGGCTGCTACGCATACACGCATGTGATTATTATCAAGTTAAATGCGCAGAATTTCAATATGTATGCTACTTCTGCAACAGGATGTAGTCCCGTCATATGATATAGTGAAGCTTTGCTTTTGATTCAATCTTTCATAAAGCGAGTCACAAATAAGAAGCAACTCTGTAGAAACAGGGTAATAGGATAGCAACAATAACCGAATTAAGCAGAAACGGGATCAGCACCACAGGTGAAGATATAGAGAAACGTGGACCAAATGGACATCCTACAATGAGATATCTTGAACCCATAAAACTAAAAAAGAGTATAGAAGGAAAGGAGCAATAAAAATAGGCTGAAAAAAGCTCATATGAATAAGCAGCTACAATGAACCCCATCCAAAAACGCCATTGGAAAAAAAAAAAGAGCCGAAACAAGGTGTGCGGGCATGGAATCGAAAGACAAAAAAAACTCGATAGCTCATGGCCATCAATATAGGGCGGTAGAGAGTGCATTTGTGTAGTATCTGTGAGCTTGGCCGTCGCATTATCTAACGGCTAGAAACGATTCACTGTGGTTCGTTATCATCAATGAATTTCGTCAATCAGGTTAAAGGGGTTGGAGGGTATATCGATATCAAATCATAAAAAGAAAAACTCGTCGAAGGTTCAAGGGAAAAGGTGACAACTGAAAGGTGCGAAACCATACAAGAACCAAATGGGATACCAAGGCACATGCAAGACTTAGTAAGCCTCGTCTTCCCAATCATCGTCTTGTGAGACCTCTCGAACGCCAGGAACAATCCCGCGAACCTTCCTCGAGTGAAGACTGAAATTATCGAGATTTCTTCGGTCTTTCACAGCCTTTAGCTTGTCGAAATAATGCTTGCTAACATCTTGTTCGTAGTCGGAATCGTCTCCATAAGTTTCCCAATTCTCACTGCTTACGCCACTACCGACCGAAGCTAGGGTTGAGGCTTGTGATGTAAGCGATGGAACTCGGTTCATGTCGTCGTACGAAACAGCATGCTTAATTTCCTTCGATTCTTGAATAAAGCCCATTCTGTCGAAAGAATCCCCCCGTCTCGCCATCATATTCTCAAGCGGACTGCAGATGGTCGAGGCGGTACTCATATCCGATGGAATGTGCGCCATTATATTTCGAGCAACCGAATGTATTTGAGGATGAGGTGGCACATTCTCTTTAGTGAGAAGGTCGAATGACTTCATCCTGGGAGGCGGATGCCTAACTGAGTTAGCACTCGTCTGAGCGGCTTGTTGAGCCATATATGCAGGCATTCGTCGAATGCTTCCACCAGCACTACTTGGTGTTTTGGTCGGATTGTTGGATCTTCTCCCAAGGGTAGCCGGCGTCGTGCTACGGGCCGGGACCGGGGGTTTCCGCTCAGGTGAGCCCTGCAGATTACGGGCTAAATTAGACAGAGGCTGTCGATTGTATGGTGTTGGAGACTTTGTGGCAGCCCGCGATGGGGGCGCCTTGGAAGAGGCGACTGGAGTCCTAGCGGCTGAGCGCAGACCAGCAGCACTATTGGGTCTTGCGGGAGCCGGCTTAGGGGTCGCAGCAACCTTGGGGGTGGCCGCTCTCGGTCCAGCAGTCGATCTCAGAACAGAAGCCGCCGATTGTTGGGTCTTCGAATTGGGTCGTTGCTTCTCGAGAATAGTGTGGAGGAAAGGTTCACCGAGAACTATGAATGGCTCTCCATGTTCTGCCTCCCAACCCTCAAGAGCAACAACCAGGTCACTCTCAATCTTTGGAAGTTCCTTGGCAATCTTCTTCCTTGTCTTCTCCTCTCGCAGTAGCCTTGTGGGATCTCTAGGCCCTTTGGCTAGCAGACGGGATGGGTCCTGGGAAGAAGCGTCCAAGCTCGCCTTATCATTCACAAGTGTTTGATATCTTTCAACCAAGCTGAGTATAGGGCTGCGTTCATCGATAATCTTCTGAAGTCGCGCAATTTCCATTTCATGAGAACGGAGCACTGCTTCCGTATTTGATGAGGACCAAGCTGCTGTGAAATCATACATCTCATCCTCAGTGTAGTATAGAACATCCCACATCTCTTGAAGGGTTGTTCTAGCGTCTGAAATAAAGATATGCATGTGCTCTTTCTTAACTTCCAGCAACCTTTCGAGTTCGTTTTCCCACTAAAGCCCGAAAATTTAGCAAAGTTTAACCTAGCCGGCCTACTAGAGAAAGTTGACTTACATTTTGGATAACAGAAAGGCTGAACCCCCTGTTCTGTTGCAGGAACCTGTCCTCCTCCTGGTCATCTTGTTGGAATTTTTCCCAGAGAGGTTGGAGTTGCTGGTGAATGTCGTTGATTTTGCGTTCTCTGATAGTCCTCTCGTCCACCAGTTTTTGCTTCTTAGATCTCAAAGCAGTGATTGCATCTAGTTTGATATCAAAGCCATCGTAATTCTCTCTGCATGCATCTACAATCTTTCGATCAAGAAGGTGGGATGGCGTCCCAAGATCTGCCCATAAATTGACGATTTCAGCGCTTAGGGTTTTCACTGTCGCAATCCTACGCGTGAACTCCTCATAAACGCGGGCAAATTCAACTTCAAGTTTCTTCTTCGAAGCCCCGGTGATCTTGAAAGTGTAGGTCGGGTTGGTAAGATTTGGGAGCTGGAGACGGAGGAACCCATCTTCCAATTTGCAGACATAGGATTGGAGGGCTTGGACGAGTTCTAAGTTCAAAAATATGCTCAGCCAACTTTCTACAAACATCACGTAACCACACACAGGACAACTTACTTTTTATTCCTTCGAACTCCTGGTCATACTGGCTACGTAGCATATTATGCTTGTTTTTTAAGGTCTCCACGCAGACCCGGAGCGGAATTGTCACCACCAGGTCATCATACATATTTGCGCTTGCACCATCGTCCATTGCACGATGGATCTGTCGAATACCGGAGATCAATTTATTGGCCTCTTCAACCAGAGCATTCTTCTCGGCGTTGACCAGACGGAGATGGCTCTGCAGGGTTTCAGAAAGGGCGGCGAACAAGGCCGCTTCTTTGGATTCGCGATCATGATGTGGAACACCAATTTCGTCAAAAATTCCGTGAAGAGATTCGATTGCCGAGGTGACTTGGGATGTGAGGTATGAATTGTCCATCTTTTGTATCCGTCTCCTTTAGGAGAGGTAATCCAGGGATGTCAATACGACCGCTATAGGAAGGTATGGGCCTGGAATTTAACAAGGATAAGGCGGCGATGCTGATAACAATGCCACTATAAACCGTTTTTATGATAGTATGGACTGAAGCAAAACCCGTATGCTTAGCCAACGTGACCTAAGGAATGACCGGCGTGATGGGGAGCAACGCTTCCGTATGATCGCAAAATTGTCGATTCGACTTGAAGCAATTCAATTGCTACACCGCGACGATTTGTTAGTACCAAGGAAGAACCCTTCGATGGCTTATGAAAAGGGGTAATGCGAAGAGGATGGGGAGATGAAGATAGATTGATGTCGAATGTCAGAATGTCAGAAAGCCTCTATGGATGTGGCTTTCGGGCGAGCCTTTGTATATGAAGTTTTGGTGCTGCTTGGTTACCTAGGTAGGTAAACAAATTGGGTCACAAAGAAGATGCTGGTTGCTATGCGACACCATCCCATCCCAGGTGCACCCCGGCCAATCAGCGAACTGAAACATAACAACCACGCCCTCAACACTTCATGCCGGTCATGCATATGGTTATGATGTCCAGCATGCATGCGCTAGGTGCAAGGTCTCCTAAAACACGACACCCTCAACACATTTTATGCGAAAAGTAACCATTCATCATAGAACCACAAAGCAGCAGTTATACCATGGAGCCAGACTCTAAGGTCACCGACATCACAGACGAGGTAGAAATGGACGGCAATAGATTGAGTAATTTCGTTGTAGAACGGTTTGAAAAATAAGAACATCATGAGACCCGCCGACGTTACCAAATTTGAAGCTAGCTGGGATCAGAAAGTTTTCTGGCTATCTCACGAACCCTAACGTCACAGAGACTATCACACCTCCCTATTTACTTCAGCAATCATACTATTTCGAAGTAGTTTTAAATCTACCGTAGGGTATTGAAATTATGATGATCGCAGTCGTTAGTTCGTATGATTTTCTTGGAGTTAATGTTTGTATCTACACCCTCATTCGAATATGAGTGGTTATTAGGTCCACCGAGCCTGGTCGAGGAACTTAAAGGAGTCGATGAGCTCATATAAGTTGAACAACAATATATTGCAATAATTTTCGAGTAAATAAGATATCGAACTACGCCCAACAACTTAAAACTATGTTAGTATAACTCTCTCTGAAGCGTGCACTCAACTGGGCAGCTCAAACGTCTGGAGTTGGATTGCTAGCCTGCGAGCTAGCGCAGTGATCTAGAAACTCTAGCCAGTCAAGAGGCTCTATATGCCATCTCAGCCAACCAGACCTTAGTTGCTTGCTAAGCGACGTTACAAAGCCGTTCGAGCCGTCGCGCATCGGGATAGCTGAAGGCCCTGTGTGCCCGCCCCGTCACGGTCAGAATAGCTGGGTTCCCGAGTGCGTCGCAATCGGAACAGCTAAGTTCCTCTGAGTGATATTACATTATTTGATGAAAAATATCAGAGATATGCATCATGTTGGTTCGTAATACGTTACGAACTATTATATGCAAGAGCATTTCCTATGAATTTAAAATTAATTTTATTTATTAATATACAAAATTTTTTGATATTAAATAATATTTGTTAAAGTATTATATTTTATTAAATTTATTTTAAGAAAAGACATTTTGCTCTAAGGCTGTGCAATGTACACGGAAGCCAAGAGATACTAGCTATTCCTCAGTGCGCCGTAATGTTTCGAAAACTATAAGCGCATTGCGGAATAGCTGATACCCCCGCCACCCGAGTGCGACCGAGCTAATACAGGTGCGCCCCAAGAAAATTGTGCGTGGCTTGAGGAGCTCGAGAAGGACATCAAATCCGTTTTAGTATCTCTGTGACCATTATATTTGTATATAAGCACGTCCTACTCGGGATTTTTCCAAAACTGCATCACTTCAACATAAAAGAAACAACCGTCACCACAATATCATACAAAATCTGGGTAACTCTCCGCCCATCATGGTTTCTAAAGCCAAAGAGTTCGATACGCTACTGAAAGAGGCTGCGAGTACAGCATGCTCCGTCTTTCTCAGCGCGAATATGGCCACGGAAAAAAGAGCCCGCGAAGATGTTTTCCGTGATGCGTTTGTAGAGTACATAAACGTTAATGGGAATCAGAGTGTTAAGGCAGTAAGAGATCACCCGTTCCTACGGGTTACCTAACTAGGACTCTAACCGCTCCTCCGCTCCCCTTTCTAGATTGGGACGAATTACCCCCAAGAAGCAGATACAGGGGCGGATGTGATTATCACATTGCCAAATAAGTCTGAGTTGCGGGGAGGTAAAGATGTGATAGTATTCCTGCAAATAAAGAGGCTCTACATAGATTATAGAAGCTATTGCTCTGCAATAGCCTCGTACCGGGACAAGAAGGGTCAGCTAAACGAAACCAAATGGGTTGCACGGGAAACGGATTATAAGTCAACCATCGACTCGAAAGATGAGGTGGATTTCGAGAAGTGGAAAATGGCTTCACCTTTCTTCAATGCTACATACCAAAGTAAGCAATCAGGACAACACCAGGGTAAATTTCAAGTCGTAAGGATGGCAGAGAAGGTTAAGGAAATAGTAGGTTTGCAGTAACCCGCACGTAAATTTCGAACGCTGATCTGACAAAACCTCTTTTCTAGAACGTTAAGTGGCAAGTATGTCGCCTTGCCATCCATAAGAAATCGTATAACCCCAAGCTCACACGATAATTAGACAAAGGAAAAACCCGCGCCCGTTGCCACGGGAGGATTCCTTTTAATCCCATCCCCGTGGCGGTTAGAGACAGACCCCACTTCTCAGGAAGATGTGTGGACTAAGGAGCAAAATACAGATGTAAAGGTGGTATCTTTAGACAAGTGCGCGGAAGTGTCATGGCTGTCGGATTCTGCGTGGAAGGATTTGGATGGTCCCAAGCTGAACAAGATTTTGAAGTCAAGTGAAGGAATTGCAGAAGTGTGTCGCTGGGGTAATGAAGTAATGAATTGAAGGAGTCTAAATATAAAGAGTAGTTTGCAATTTGTAAGTCAAAAATGTTTGCGGTCCTAAAACTTTGGGATGAATTTAGTTACTAATTAAGCCAGGATAGACAGTATATGAATTAAATGTTGTCGACAGTCTATCAGTCGCGCAATTTAAGTGCTCAATCTAACCAACACCTATCACTCTATAAACGTCGTAAAACTATAAATTGATCTTAACTACTATAAATTTATATGGTAAGACGTCGACCGTGTTGTGGAACCGAAAGATGTTGTTGGTATTCTATCTCCTGCAGCTGGTGTTTCGGAGTTAAGCGCGGTCTCACTCCCAGCGCTAGCTACACAAAGACTTTAGCCAGGCCGATGAGACCGGGGTCGATACCGACACACTTTGTTTATTTGTGGTGATACCCAACTTATATCCACAGCAACAATCCATGCAATCATCCCGCCTTAACAACGATGCAGCATGCTGGCTCACAAGTACATACCGGGTCCAGGGCTGTTTAATTTGCCATCCTACCTGGCCGTCGATTCTCGCAAGATGAACAGCGCTGGCTAAAGTGTTATCGATGAATTCGGGAGTAACTGATTATGTTATTTCGAATCATATCTGAACGTTCACAGAAGAAACTTGCAGGATGTACATATTATATATAAACTCTTTATGTCTTTTCCGTTCGATAAAATTTAAATAAATGGGGTTGCTTATTTAAGGTTGGTGGCTTTTCCATATATGATTGTATGTATAACATGATAATTTGCCGGTAATTCTAACCTCACATATTTAGCCTCGAGACCTATATTTGATTTTAGGATTGCATGTATACTAGCAGCGGCAGCTTTCTTGGACCTATACTTTGGTTACAGTTGTTAGAAGGGTGCTGAACCCACCAAAAATTAAGCATCCACGATTAATTGATGCTTGGACCAGGGATTTTAAGCAGAGTACCATGATCAATATTGAATAATTCGAAGTCTCCGGGGTTATGAAAGAGCTTTCGTATAATAAATGACCACATACTATAACGATTTTAGAAGAAGCCACAGGCTCAATTTCGACACTCAATTCCCTCTAAAGAACATTCGATCCAACAGCACGGATAAAACACCTTGGAAGCAATATGACAAGGGATGCTCAACGCGATTGAAACCTTTAACCGAAGAACAAGAACGCCGCCGTTATATGAGTCCTTAATCCAGATATCAGGATGTAGGTTAAACACAGTTGCCATAGATCATAAATTAAGCATTCGTGGTGGGTTGCGGCTGCGGCGAATGATTATGTCCACATTTCCCGAGTTTCAACTTGCTAAAATCGAAAATTCTCTCCTTGACTACTGTTGAAAGCAGGCCGCAAATCTCTTCGTTTGCAATCTTGTTGCTGTCTCGAACGATTTTGCTCAACTGGTTATCTTTTCCTCCTTTGACGTCGCTCGAACCTCCAAAACCACCCCTGCCTCCCCCGCCAAACATGATTTTCGAATGCGAAAGCTGTGTCTCTGCTTTTTTGATTTTGCGAGAGATTTCTGCCATTTGCTTGGAAGAATACTCACGATTCTGAGACAATGATTGTTAGTATTTAGGCCAAAATAATATGTCTTGCTGCAGAATATACTTACTGTGAATAATGGGGACTGCGATAGAGTCGAAACCCAGTACTTATGCCATAAAAGTTCAAGGAGATGATTGTCTAGTGACGACTTATAATGTGTGATCTCCAACGGATAGTACTGGTTGCTGTGGGCGCCAAAGTCCTCAATCTTACTAAGTGGGATTGTCTGGTATTCGGCATCCTTTCCACCAGCTTGTTTGTGACCCTCCGGATAAGTCCTAAAAGCACCAATATCGACCTTGCCTGCACTGATAGTCCTGTCTGGATCGATAACAACAGCGAGGAAAGGATCCAACCACTGTTGTTGCATCATTTGTGTGTTGACATCAATACCAGATAGCCAGCACCCATAACCAGGATGTGAATGGTACCATCCGACGACGTTTTCCTTGCGGCCGATTTCTTTGGCTAATCGATCCGCCTCAGCCATGTATTCGTAGGCTTCGTTCTGTGCGTTGACACGAGTTTCGGTTCCTTCGACAGGTAGCGGGAAAGCGTCGCTGACGATAAATGATGTACCATGGACTCTGCCAACCATCAAACCCATGATTTCGATGCTCCCTCCGGATCTAGCGTGCATTGTCTAGAGTTGATAGCTATTAGCAAGGAGGATCATGTAGCCCCGCCATGACAGTGCAGTATCCAACCGTACCATTTTTAACAAAGCGACCGCCGATATCCTGACACTTTTGAAGTAATCTGGGCTATCTAAAGGTTAGAGATGTAATTACTTAGTTTTGTAGATCATGTGAACATACTTGGCTTTCCATGGCTTAGCATCTAGTGTTACTTTCTGTTCTTCCTCGTCGAAACCGTAGATAAAGTCCTTGACAGGATCAACAAGAGTGACCTTGTTCTCCAGCTCCCAAGTTTTGCGAGCCAAATCCGCCGACATCGTGAGGTATACCGTAGAGGGTTCTGGTGCGTGACGTGAGTTGAAGTGAT
The DNA here is from genome assembly GCF_000225545.1 of Orbilia oligospora ATCC 24927. Taxonomy (NCBI): domain Eukaryota; kingdom Fungi; phylum Ascomycota; class Orbiliomycetes; order Orbiliales; family Orbiliaceae; genus Orbilia; species Orbilia oligospora. Next base: position 1,470,353 of record NW_011645611.1, on the reverse strand, counting down.
GTTGAAGGAGGATCAAGTCAATATGACTGTATAGGTGGGGAGACGCGAGCTATGGAGCTTGCTTTGGCTCCCAAAGTGCAGTTGACACAGCCACACTAGAGCTTATCGGAGGCTCACAAAACTAGCCACATACCACTAGCCACAACTCCAGGAACCGAACTTTTTTGGCGCAAGAAAAAAAAATTATTCGAGATTTCGCTTCCACCATTCGATCCAACATACTCAAAGACACCGCATCGACGGCTCTGTAGTACACCACCATGGGTATCCAAAAGAAGGTACGGCTCCATACACTAGACTATCCATCGCTAGGCGATGCTAATTTCTGAACTTACAGCACGGAAAAGGTCGTCTCGACAAGTGGTACAAGCTTGCCAAAGAGAAGAACTATCGCGCCAGATCAGCCTTCAAGCTTATCCAACTTAACCAAAAATATGGATTCCTACAGAAATCTAGAGTCCTTATCGATCTTTGCGCCGCGCCAGGAGTATGTTTACTACTAAAAATTGGAGACAATACTCGGTGACTAACCACTACGCTGTTAGGGATGGCTCCAAGTGGCGGCGGAGAACATGCCAAATTCTAGTTTAATCGTCGGAGTGGATCTCTCACCGATAAAACCGATACCGAAGGTCATAACCTTTGTTTCCGATATCACAACGGATAAATGTCGGTCCACATTGCGACAGCACCTTAAAACGTGGAAAGCCGACACAGTTCTTCACGATGGTGCTCCGAACGTTGGTACAGCATGGGTTCAGGACGCTTTCACACAAGCGGAACTTGCACTTCAATCGCTCAAACTTGCGACCGAATTTCTGGCTGAAGGAGGAACTTTCGTCACCAAGATCTTCAGATCTAAGGACTACAACTCGTTATTGTGGGTGTTCAACCAGCTTTTCAAGAAGGTCGAGGCTACAAAGCCGCCCTCGTCTCGTAACGTTTCAGCCGAAATTTTCGTCGTTTGCAGAGGCTATCTTGCGCCAAAGCGTGTGGATCCAAAGTTCTTGGATCCGAAAACCGTCTTTGAGGAGTTGCCCGATGCGACGCCGAATAACGAGGCGAAGGTTTACAATCCAGAGAAGAAGAAGAGGAAGAGAGATGGTTACGAAGAGGGCGACAATCTGTTATATAAGGAGATACCGGTTAAGGAGTTCATCGAGACGACGGACCCAATTGCTTTGCTTGGTTCTATGAACAAATTTACATTCACAGATACGAATGACATCGCGACAGCCACGATAACGCGGCTCCCAGAGACAACTCCTGAAATACGGAAATGTTGCGACGACTTGAGGGTTCTGGGAAGGAGAGACTTTAAGATACTTCTGAAATGGCGTCTAGCTATCCGAGACAAATTTGGATGGTCAGCAAAGAAGAAGAAGGAAGAGGAAGAAGAAAAGAAGGCCGAAGAAACCGCAGAGATCACACCGATGGATGAGGAGCTCCAGCTAGAAGAAGATCTTAAAAATATGCACGAAAAGGAGACAAAAAAGAAGAGAAAAGAGAAAAGAAGGGATAATGAAAGAAAACAAAAAGAGATTGTCCGATTGCAAATGCATATGACTGCACCCATGGAACTTGGTCTGGAACAACAGGCAGGACCTGGAGATGACCAGACAATGTTCAAGTTAAAAACAGTTGATGCAGCAGGTGGTTTGAAAGAAGTCGTTAAAGGCAAGATGAATATGGTTGTAGATGAGGATGAGGCCAAAGCCCGAGCTGCTGCTGCTCAGAAAGATGAGGAAAGCGATGATGAGGAAAGCGATGATGCGGAAGATCAATTGGAAGACGAACTGGATAGGATGTATGAGCAGTATGTTGAGAAGAAAGCAGAGAGGGATGATAAGTTTAAAGCAAAGCGGGCGCGCAAACAGGGTAATGACGATGAATGGGACGGTATTGACGAGAACAAAAAGGATGATGTTACAAGCGATGAGGATGTGGTCGCAGAGGAGGATGACGATGATGACGATTCTTCTGAAGATGAAGACAACGAACCCGAGCAGCGCCTTGTTACTTCTCTTGATAGCGAACAAACTACTACAAGCGGCCTAAGCAAAAAAGCGGCTCTCTTCTTTGACCAAGATATCTTCAAGGAGTTCGGTGATATCGAAGAGGGCGGAAGCAGCGAGGAAGAAAGCGAGGAAGGGGCCGACGACAATAGTGGAGAGGAAGCGGAAGGGCTGGAGGATGAGGATGAGGCCGAAGATGAAACCTCTGAACACGAGTCTAGTTCCGAGACTATTGAAGATGCGGACGAGTGGTATGACACTAGGGAAACTGCAGAAAGCGACGAAGACGATGTGAGCGACAGTGGCATCGAAATCGTAAAATCAAACAAGAACGATATCTGGGATTCAAACGAAAAGGAACCAACAAAGAACGGAAAACCAGATATTGACATTATAACAGCTGAAGCCATGACCCTAGCCCAAGATATCGCTCTCGGGAAGAAATCTAAAGCTGACCTCATTGATGATGGTTTCAACAAATACTCCTTTAGATCAAAAGATGGATTGCCGGAATGGTTCCTCGAGGATGAAGCTAAACATAGCAAACCATTACGCCCTATTACGGCCGCTGGTTCCGCTGCTATCAAAGAGAAGCTGCGTGCTTTGAACGCACGCCCTATCAAGAAGGTTAAGGAAGCGAAGGACCGAAAGAAGTTTAAGGCTCACCAAAGACTCGAGAAGCTACGAAAGAAATCTGCTATGTTAATGGAGGAAGAGGGTATGACCGAGAAAGAAAAGGCGCAGAAGATCACCAGGATGATAAACCGAGCTACAAAGAAGAAACCAAAGCAGGCCGTAAGTGTGGTTGTTGCAAAGGGAGGGAACAGGGGTGTTCAGGGCCGGCCAAGAGGTGTGAAGGGGCGATACAAAGTTGTCGATCCTCGTATGAAAAAGTATGTTATCTCCCCCATCAAGAACCTAGAATTCCCTGGTACTAACTATACTGTCAATCAGGGACAAATCACGAGTGAAGAAAAAGAAATAATCGGGTCATTTGGCTGTGCATCGACACCTACTTCGACGCATTGTATATTAGAACACTGTGTATATATATCTACTAGCCTCTCACAAGGAGCCAATGTAGCTATTTTATGGGATAAAAACCTTTCATTCATATATATATTACAATACTGTGCTATGTACATTTTACAGAAGTCTTTCAATCTATAAATCGAGATTAAAGCACTATTCCATCGAGGAGAAAACGGGTAGTGCTAAAGAGGACATTAAGTTGTCCCCACCCACACAGGCCGGCTTCTAACCTACAAGGTTGCGCCTTTCCAGTCTTTAAGATGTTGCATTTTAGCAAGAATGAGTTGTCTCGTTTTTGTTGCCCTTACCAACCGCGCACCAACTCGTTCCTAATAAGGGAATGTCCATAATAGGAAACCACGCGAGTTTCACGCGCCCTAAATCAATCAACCATCCCAACACGGCTTCATAATTAATTTTTGATTATGATTTTATCTCCCTTTCCAACACTTTACAAATTTCCGAACCATTACCATCGTCACCACCTGCCTGTTAACATCGACATCGGTGCCACCATCATGTCCTCCTCCACTACTGCCGTCAAAAGCTCTCGAAAGCGTAAAGCTTCTAGTCTCAAGGAGGATATCCCTGCGAAGCTTCCTAAGTGCTCACCAAGAACATCTAAGATACGACGGGATGCCTTCTTTGCGGGAGCACATCGACAGAGTGAACGAACCCGTATGCGCAATCCGCTCGCTGAGGTCTCTTCAACAATTGTCAATGAAATTTCCACATCTCCGACAAATGTTCCTTCATCACCACTTCCACTCTTCTCCTCTTCGCCTCTCAAGACACAACTATTAACACCTGCCGCTACCCCTGACGTCACGTTTCTTAAGAAGTTACAGATCGCAAAAGGTGGTGATGAAAAGGATGGGTTCCGCTCCCGCTTGGTGGATGACTTTGAAGATATAAAAAAACCGAGAATACGAAAGCCGATGCCAACTTCCTTCAGCTTTAAAAACCTAAACCGGTCGTTGATTGGATACGAACCTGACGGTATTAATGGAATCCGGCTTGGGAGTATGCATCACCTAATCCCGAAATACGATATCTGCGGCCCCTACTAACGTCTTGTAGAGCGGTCATGGGTAACAGAAGGTTTCTACTCCGAAGAAAACGATACAAATCTATATACCGACGGTGCAGTCACACAAATGCCGTTTTGCCTAGCAACCTTTAACAGTGAGTATATGACCAGTACTGTATGAAAAGCCTGATCCTCGCTCACGACCCTTTCTTAGCATCACCCATGGTCGCCGTCGGATATGAATGCGGGGCTATTCGATTACTCGGTACCGGCCCCTGGGGTAAAGATTCGATCTTAGAAAAGGGTGGCTATACATATCGCGGGTTCAACCGAGAGTCCGCCTCAGTTATGGTTCATGACAACGCTATTTTCGATCTTTCTTTGTCTGCAGATGATCGATATATTGTAAGCCCCACCCGAGGCCTTTATTCTGATATCCACATATAATTAACCATTCCCGTAGGCATCAGCAAGCGGCGACCAAACATGCCGGGTAAATGACGTCGAAAAACAAACACCAGTCGCAGTTCTAACCGGCCATCATGGATCCGTCAAGCAAATTAATCATTCAATTGACAATCAGAATCTCTTACTCACCTCCTCTCGGGACTCAAACGTACACATATGGGACCTGCGAACTGCTGGGACATCTCTCGGAGATAACCAAGGCATCAGTTTAAAGCCAATCAATAGCATATTTGGCGGCCATAGGGCGGGTGACAAAGCCATATCAGTTACATCGGCAGTTTGGTCCACAAGAAATCCGTATCAGATTGCCACAGCCTCACACAACGATGCTGTCATCAAGGTTTGGGATATCAGAAAATCGCACTTCATCAAAAAATCGCCGAACTCGCAGCCACTCGTCGAATACGAGGCGCCAAAACCACGATTCCACGATTTTAAACCGCATAGAGATTACGGAATAACATCATTGACATTCGCACCCGACGGCTCAAGACTCTATGCGCTGTGCAAGGACGGAAATCTGTACGCTTATTCGACATCTCATCTTGACCGTGGTCCTATTCACTTTTATTCCAATTCGAAGTTAAAGACCAATTCATTTTATGTCAAAAGTTCGATATCGAGGGATGGGGCTATAATTGCGACGGGGAGCACAGACGGAACTCTAGTATTGTTCCCCACGGACGAAAAATACTTATCACCGGCTGAGGATGATGGATTGCCTGTTCCTCATGGTGCGCCAGCGAGCGTAACAGCGGCAAGGGAACTATACAACGGGACTGGAACTGCGTTGATCGAAGGGCATAACGGAAGGGAGGTGACTGGGGTGGCATGGGATATCAACAGAAATGTTATTTCGATTAGTGACGACTGTATGGCTAGGCTTTGGAGAGATGACGATAATGGTGTTAGAGCGGAGCAGCTAAGGAGCGAACTCGATTGGGCGAACGGCAACCGACATGGATGCGGATGGAGTGAAGGAGATTGAAATATACTAAACACGAAAAAACAGGTATCATAGGCGTTGGGCTTGATCATTGCTTTCTATTGATCTATTTTAAGCGGCAAGGAATTTTACTACCATATCGAAATGTACAATTAGGTCCACTTTTACCCAGGGTGTTTAGGGGATTGTTGGGTTTAACAATCGTGGTTTAAACAGGGCGAGGAATATATTCAAGATACAGTACGGGATTATATATACCTCTATACTTTGGATCCACTTCCTTTTCCAAGTAACCAATTTACAAAACTGTAGAGGTGGCAACCCTTATTTTTGGAGGCTGGCTTCGAGGCTGCGACCTCAGGTGTCCTCCCTCAAAATACAACATTTTACAACACATATGCATGTAACGCTCGAGATTGTTATATATGACGGCCCCCGCCCAGATATACTCTTCCGCCCGTCTATATGACATTTACTCTATCTCTAGATCTCCCTCTATCTCCTCCTCCTCCATCTTAACTTGGCCTTCTTCTATCTTAGTTTGTCCCTCTTCTGTCTTGACTTGCCTCTCTTCTGTCTTAACTTGCCCATCTTCTGTCTTAACCTGCCCATCTTCTTCCTTTTTCAGAATTTCTTCAAACTCCTGCATCCTTCGTATTTCATCCGGTCCCAACTGATCCGGTGCCGTCTGTTCGGACTCAAGCTCATATGTATACTGAGACCCAGAATCAGCCGCATTTCCGCCCAACGGTCTATCTCGCTCATCGCGTAATTTTGATAACCCTTGCTGCAAAGTAGCCGTCGCAGTGTCATGATCATAGCCAGCATCGGTCAACTCTCTTCTAACCCTCGTGAAGTACAAAAGGTCAACCAGCTGAATCGGTGGGAGTAAGGAGGTTTGGTCCATCTGGAGATCAGCCATTTGGTCTGCGGATAGTTGTTGAAACTCATAGCTGAGCTGATTCTTTGCCACCTGTGCCTGCCGTAGTAAGTGCGCTGCCCCGGATTCATATAAGCTAGTGATAAAACTTGAGGGTTCGACCACAGCGTCGCTTGCTGGTGGGATTGAAATTTGGTCAGTATCTCTACTATCGCCGCCTCCCGCTCTCCCCGGTAAATCGCTATTGGTATCAGCATCAGCGCCAGCGCCAGAATTTGCATTTAGGTCTGCGAGTTTTTTGGCGCGTGCAGCTGCCTTTATTTTCTGATTTTCTTTAGCGAACACAAGCGCGGCATCTTGATCCCTAATATAAGCACCAGAGCTCACAATCCGAACGCTTTCCCTCGACCGACGGTTTGCTTCCGACTTTGCCAGTTTCTCTTCCATCGTAGCCTTTTCACTGACACCCACTTCGTGTTGATGCTTCGGTACCGCAATGAGTCCGTTGTCAAACTCCGGGAGGGCGTAATCATGCAGGGACCCCGTACTCCAGGCGGTACCACGTGACGAGTCCTCTGTTACCCACGTTGTTTTGTCCTTTTCGGCCCCAATTCCCGGAATAGTTACGAAGTTTCCGACTTTGATCACGTTCGGTACTACTACGTATATCCCATATCTATCTCGACTCCGTAGAACCTTTGAGACTCGCCATGCCACACCCCCCTCTGGCACCCATGGAAACCGATCTGTTCCATCCTCCAAGGGTTGGACTTCACCCCATGACCACCATCCCATTTTTTCGAGGTCAAAGGGATGTTCATGTACTTTTATAGCTGTTTCGAGTATCGCAAAGTTGACATCTTGGAAAGCCCCCGGGTAGTCCTCCCAGAAGTGGATTATCGCCTGAGGAACTGATTCACAGTTTTTGTTTACCCAGAGAGCTATGTATTTAACTTCAGATAGTGGGGTTTTAGCTGCATTTCCTTGTCTGATCTGTATGCCTTGGAAGGAAACTACCCCCCCTTTTTTACCCCCGTCGTCAGCTTCGAAACCTGTGGTCTTGTCGAGTTTTGGGTTAAGACGCTTAGGTCCAACACTCATTTCGGTACAATCTTTAGGCTTCGTGGCGATATTTATATAATTCTTGGCGGGATAGGGTTCGGGAACTGCCCCGTTGGCTGGTAGTACGCCGATTATACGACCGATTTTCCAGGCGCTGGAAAGGCCGGGTGCGCATATCCCGATATAGAGGATCAAGGCTTTGTTAATGGCCTTCATCTTTTATACACTGGCCGACTCAACACCAGAGTTAGGTTTGATATAAAGTTGGAAGAAGCCCCTTTAACAATTGATATCGATGACCAGTGGAGAAACGCGGAACCACGAGGGTGATCAGATATAAAGCCATGTTTTCCGTCGTATGGCCAGATGGCGTAATTATAATATTTGAACAAAAACATGAGTAAATTTGCGTGGCCATACTCAACGTCCAAATTATTATACAGAGCTAGTTAAAATGAGTATATTTACAACAAACTGACGCTCCCCGGCTTCCCGTTTCAAGTCCATGAGGCGTCAGCTAGTCCAATGAAACGGCCCCGAAACTAAGCTGGTTCTTTCCAATGAACTTTTTTTTGACTACTAGGCAGCCCCAGGCGACAGAACAACCTTCTAACTGTAAATCCCCGCCTATATCTGACTGCTCTTCTTCAACAAATCGTTAATCTCCTCCTCATCCTCCTCATCCATCTTCTCCCGAGTTTCCTTCCAAGTCATAATAACTCTCCCCTTCTCATCCAACTGCCCCCGTTTGCCATACCACCTCACATTTTCTAGCCTCCGTATGACTTCTTCCTCCCCAAGTATCATCATGATTTTATGAATACCCGGTCCACCCTTACCTCCTGCAAGTGCATATCTCAAATTTCTCTGAACCATCTTCTTCGAATCTTCGTCTTGCCAGTTATCTCCCAGTATACGAGTGATATAATCATCATTCCACTCCAACATATCCGATGGCCGCTTCTTCATTGTATCTACGATAGTCGCCAATGCGTCTTTGCCCTTGATCACATCTTCACCTGTCATTTTTTCTCTATAAACGTTTGCTTCAATTGAATCCCAATCCGGGTTCGGTAGGAAAAAGTAATCATGGGATTCCACGAATTTGACGGGAGTAATGTAGTTTTTCATGTCAGATTCTAGGATTGCGGCGATATATTCTGGGTGTTGAAGCTCTTCGGGAACTTGTGGAAATCTAACTGCCACGGCGTTTTGAACTGCTTCGACAATCGAGGCCGCGAAGTTAGATGATTTGCTGGTGTCGCCGTCCTCTGGGACTGAGTATGCGGCTATAAAGGCTTTTTGGAGATAGTCTAGTTTTCCAAAGTTGACCTTGGTGTTGCCTTTTGTGAGATCTTTGACGGAAAACTACACAGATTGCCGGTTAGTACTGCACACTTGCATATGAAAGTTTTGAGGTCTCTAAGAATTGGAAGATTGTGTGACATACGTTCTCAACCAAAGCCTCTAATGGTAGAACATCGCTCTTCAACCGGTTATTCCACCCCAAGAGTGCCACAAAATTCAATAGAGCTTCCGACAAGTACCCCTTGTCTCTATACTCCGATATATGCACATCTCCCGTCCGTTTACTCAATTTATGTCCCTCCATATCCATCAACAGCCCAACATGGCAAAACACCGGGGGCTCCCATCCGAAAGCCTGGTACATAAAAACATGCTTGGGCGTAGAGGGTAGCCACTCAGCGCCTCGAATTACGTGTGTAATGTTCATTAAATGATCGTCTACAACGTTGGCAAGGTGATAAGTCGGTAATCCATCCTGTTTTAGCAGAATGGGATCTTCGAAAGCAGGTTCTCCATGACGAACAGTTGCACGGCCTGGTTTGATACGTCCGTGAACGGCATCGGTGAACATCGGATAGACATCCGGGACTTTAAGACGGACAACATAGGGTTCACCGGCTGCTGCGCGGGCAGCAGATTCGGTTGGGTCGAGGGATGCACATGTTCGGTCGTATTCAGAAGTTAAACCGAGGGCTCTTCGCTGTTCGGCGAGTGAACGGAGCCGCTCGATGCTGCAGAAACAGCGGTAACCATGTTTCGTCTACACGTATTTATGTGTTAGGAGGAAGTATATTATGTGTAAGGGAAATGGCGGACCTCGAGTAATTGTTCGGCATGTTCTTTATGGATGTGGGAGCGTTCAGACTAGAAATCATACGGTCGAGTTAGCCAGATACATTGCTTGGCCGGAGATTTCAAGATGCTTTTACCTGTCTATACGGCCCGTAATTTCCTCCAACCTGGGGACCTATCAGCTCATTAGCTACAGATGAGATATGCAATTCGTCCGATGAAACCCGCCTTCGTCCCATTGTAGTCCCGCCCATTTTAAGATATCATACAGAGCCTCTTCAGCTCCTTGTACTGTTCGTTTCTTGTCCAGTAAGCTTCATGTTTCCAACCAATTGAACATTGAACATCATTCCCAAACGCCCAACTCGACAGTTTCATACATAGAAGCAGAAGAGGATCCTAGCTAACCTCATCTGTATCTTCAATTCGTAACAAGAATTGCCCTCCCGTACGTTTTGCTAGAAGGTAGTTGAATAACGCGGTTCGAAGGGATCCGAGATGTAGATACCCTGTCGGCGAAGGTGCGAACCGCGTTCGCGCGGGGCTGGTGGGGTCAGCGATCTTAGCCCTTCCCGTCGAGAATGTGCGGCAGCTTTCACAGATCCATGAAGTTGTCAATGGACGACGGTGGAGTATACGACGGGCGATGAGCAATCCATTAGGACGAATCATGATGTAGGTTGGTTGTACATGTAGTGGCGGTAGAGGTGGTTTCTGGTGGGAGTCTAAGTGGTGGTGGTGGGGGAGCCGAATGGGGCTTGTTTGTGAAACGGCTACTGCCGAAAAGTTGATACGCAGAAATTTAAACTCTGCGAAACCTTTTTTTTGCTTTCTCTCCGTCGAAGCCACCTTTTCGATATCAACTTCGCACACTACATCGTACCTCAGGGAAGAAAAAAAATCCTCACAGTAGGCCATTACATACAATCGAGCTTCCAGCTTATCTCACTAATAGCTATTCTACTTAGAGAGTTTTATCTAAACTTGAGCAACGAAAGGTTCGATTGATAGCTGTTGATATCGCAAAGCTACCTCAGAGCTTCACCACCCCACTTCCACCAACATCCTGCGATATCTTGTCGCCCGAATTCAGCAACAAGTATGTCTCGATGCTGCCAATCCTGTCTTTATGCCGAATTATCCTAACATCCCTCCAGTGAATGCGACAGGTGAAACGATAGATCTCTACGAGGTTCTCGGTATCGAGAAGGGCGCCTCCAAAGCAGAAGTCAAGAAGGCATACCACAAGGTTAGCACTCATCGATTTACTGGAACTCCTGTTTCTATATCAAATTCTTATGTTCGATAAATCTAGGCTGCTCTCGCTCACCATCCCGATAAACAACCCGAACATCTCCGTGAGGAAGCCGAAATCAAATTCAAAGCTGTTAGCAGTGCCTACGAAATCCTTTATGATGACGACAAACGTGCCACCTACGATCAGTTTGGAATCGAAGGCATCAACAACCCCGGCATGGGAGGACCTGGTGGCATGGATTTTGAAGACTTTATCAATATGATGGGTGGGATGGGTATGGGCGGGATGCCCGGCATGCACTTTCATGGAATGCACGGAATGCCCGGCATGGGCGGCATGGGCGGCATGCGGGGAGACGGCCAAAAGCCTAGAGGAAGGGATGTGGTTCACCAATACGAAGTTACGTTGGAGGAGGTGTACAAGGGGAAGACTGTTAAGTTTGGATCCTCTAGAAATGCACTCTGTCCATCGTGCAAAGGGTAAGTTGGAAGCCCGCTAGAAATAATAAGGCGAGCAGCGTCATGCTAACGGGTCTGGAACTTTAGGTCTGGTGGTAAGGAAGGGGCGAAGCCAAAGGATTGCAGCAACTGCGAAGGCACAGGTTCTACGACATCCCTTCGACAAGTCGGTCGGAATATGGTCACAAGAGAGGAGGTTCCATGCCCGGTCTGCCATGGTAATGGAAAGATTTTCAAGGAGAAAGAAAAGTGCAAGAAGTGCAAGGGAGCCTGTGTCAAGGAAGAAAAGAAGGTCCTCGAGATATATATTCCCAGGGGTGCAAAGTAAGTTCGGTCCCGAGGACTTTTTTGGTAAGTGGGGGGGCGGGGTACTGACCTTCAAATCTAGGAATGGGGAGAAGATCGTTTTGGAAGGCGAAGCAGACGAAGTTGTAAGTCTTCCCATTTACGTCATTCCACTGAAGCTCAGATGCTAACAATTGGTAGCCTGGTTATACCACCGGCGACATAATATTCGTTATTAATGAAAAAGAACACGAATCATTCGCCCGCGCCAATTCAGACTTGACTCATGCCATCAAGATCACACTCAAGGAAGCCATTTGCGGTTTCTCCCGTGTCGTTTTACAGCACCTCGATGGGCGTGGTATCTCGATCGAACACAAGAAGGGCACGATGCTTCAACAGGGTCAAGTCCTGAAAATCGATGGAGAGGGAATGCCCCATAAACGAGGCGAAACCAGAGGAGACCTGTACCTGATCATTGACCTAGTCTGGCCAGATGAGGAGTGGTTGGCAGACGACAACAACATCGCAAAGGCCAAAGCTGTTTTGCCTGACAGCCACACCCCAGAGTTTAATGATGTGGAGCACGTAGATGAAGTTCAATTCGTCCTGACTGATCTCGACGTAAGTTAGAAAGTATGACGGCTCCTTGAAAGTGTGATGTTGACAAAGTTACGTTTTCAGGCCGATAATGAAGGCGGGCCAGGAGCAGGTGCTTGGGAGGATGAGGTAAGTTGTCTCCTACCGTACTCGATATCATTCTCAATGCTTATCTGTGATAATAATAGGACTCCGACAACGATGAAGAGGAAGGCGGAAACGTTCAATGCCAACAGCAGTAGTCTAACAAATTAACACAAACTCCTTCAATACCTCCTTATACGCCTCTTTACTCGCGAGGTTTGGTTGCCTTGCATGGCATCTACCCCCCTTAGCTTCTGTTGTCTTACATGAATTACGAAATACTGCATTTGCCCTTGAACTACCTCTAGACAGCTTGCATTTTATGAAAGTTAAATATTACAACATCTCAACTCATGTTCATATTTTGGCTTTCCCGTTTTTGATTGCATTGGATTGGCGTTCACGTTTCATTTCCCATGTTTCGTTATCCGTTGATGTCACCTTTTGTCACGTTTTGATGTTTCATTACTAACATTGGTCACAATGTGGGTTTTTTTTGGACCTTTTTGTTCCGGGGTGGAAGGAGCCGTAGTACCCTTGCCTCTTCCTTCGCTACGTTTGAGGTTGAAGCAGTTACCTTATACTTAGGTGTACTATATATGTATGTACAGACAAAAATTACTACTGCTTTTAGTTTTGCAGGTGGATCTTGAAAAAAAGATCGGAAATCTGGTTTCCAACTTTTGATCTTGCATTTTGGTTTCAGTTTTTTCTCACTAGTACTGTGCCTTAGTTGGGTTCGAGAAGGGAGTTAGAATGATCGGTTGGACGGCAAGGTGGAGGTGGTGAGGCGGCACAGCTTACTCTGCACAGAGTCCGTGCGCAGGGCCCAGGGTTCGATATCATATCCCCAGTGGCACTTACCAAAGACGGCTTTCCCCGCGTCATGAGAGGCTATCATTGAACTTCTAGATCTTCATGAGGGGCAATTGCCTTGCATACCAATGAGATGCAAACAAAACAAGAAGAGGAAGAGAGCAAGAGACATACATAGATCTTTGGTTGTCAAAAAAAGAAAATTAAATATACATCGATATGAAATAGATCTCTTTTTGTCGAAAGTGGTGTTATCATTTATTCTAGGCGCTCTAGGGTAACCTTAGAATAGAGAGAAGAAGAAGGAATAGGGAAGATCAAATGTTGAATCTAGAAGGACAGATCAGATGAGGATTAAGCGGTTTCTGATCAATTTTAACTTGGCTAGGACATGCATAACCGTCCGTACTAATGCATGAATTTCGAACGACTTCAGACTAGATCAATGTTAACGATTAAACTTGTTACGTAGTGTGGTCTTTCGACGTCGCCTCTTTACTTGTTTGGTAAAACTTCATACGACGTAGTGATGTAAATCCAACCATGTGCATACCTGATCGATTTCATGCAAATGCACGGGGTATCCCAAATCAAAAGTTAACGTTGTTTAGTCAAGTTAGTTGATCAAGTTGTCAACCTATTTTTTCGCATCGGCGCATCCTTGGATTCGGCCGCCGAAATAACAGCCCATTCGGGAAGCTCAATATCCCTCAAATACGAACTTAGGCATAACCCACCACCCACGATAAAAATGATATAGTATGATACGCTCACACATTGATTGGGGGGTCTCGTGCCCGATATGCCGCCCTGCATTTAAAATATTCAATTTATTTGATCTTATTTTAAGTTTTTCTTGGGAAATGCAAACATGTGCCCTCTGGCAACCGTGGAGGTGTGTGTGGTTTATTCCCAAGTCTAAGCGCTTTCCCGAAATCGCATTCGGACCTGCAGGTCCATCATTTTAACGGGCAGGCTTGCAGGGTTTTTCTATGTCAAAAAGCTGGATTCAAGGCTAGTGGAGATGGGCCCTGTAGTTATGGCCTGCATGCATGTATGCGGCAGCAGTAGCAACAGCCAGCGTTGGATAGTAAGTAACTAGACCCCTCGCACAGGCCTGCGCAGGCCGCAGGTTTCTCGCTCCAACAGCCGAGAAGAAACGTAGTCGATGGTAAAAGTCGCTATCCCTTATGCAGCCTAGGATGGGGTTTTATCCGGGATTTTTACTTTCTTGATGCTTGAAATCGAGGGCGGGATAGCATTCGAAAATGGATTTGGTGTTAAGTAACTGGTGGAGACGATAAGGAAAGCATATGAATAATGCAGGCCGGCGAACAGGCATTTCCCCAGATGGCACTTGGTTCGAGGCAGCCGTTTCCCTCCAGTTGATCCTGATGGATTGGATTCATTGAAAGTATTTAGCATTCTGACCACCCCTTAAGTCGGCTTGTATATTTTTTCTTTCTTTCTGTCACGTACATACATAGACCTTTCGACTGGTCTTCTTCTTCTTCTTCCTTTTATTGTTTTTTGTTCATTGCTTATAATTATAAGCAAGTAATTAAAGCAATCAGTCGAATTAGGCGTTTCCCTCCAAGAGAAGCCATTTAGAACCTGTCACTGTGTTCCCTCCATTCGGGTACGGGGGGCTTGAGCGGGCACAGCGAACAAATTGCGTGAGTTCCCAGGCACGTGCGGGTCCTTCGCACTAGTAAGCAAGTATTGCCTTGTTTCTCCGTTTTCCTTCTTTTGCGCCCGCGCGACCAGCGAACGAGCGAGTACGAGTGAGGTTCAAAATCCAAATTATAAAAAAGAAGTTGGAAGCTCGAGACGTTGAGGTGATTGGCTGAGAGCATTCCTTGCGGACATTTCTGTAACAGCCTGGCTATTAACAAGTATAGTAGCTCGTTCTGTGGTGTGTCCCCACCCCCTTCGAGTCAAGTTGGGGCTTCAGAAATCTGATACAACTTCTTGACCAGTACAAAACACTGCGCCTGCCTTTTGACCTTTTCTTTTCTTTTGCGGCTGTTTCGTTTCACTCGCCCCGAAGTATTCGTTAAAAAGACATCGACTCCCACTCCGAAGTCTGACTTCTCCTCTATCACATTCTTTTTGTACGGTTCCTTTTTGTATATTTCTTTTCGATACTTCCAAGATTCTTGACATTCATCCAACATCAACCCGAAAATCGTTTGAACCCGTCGAGTCCGACCAGAACAAGCCGACTAAGCCGTTCCCGACGATCAATTGCCACTTTAGCCATTCCCAAACAAGCAAACGCGCCCAAACCGGACGGTCACACAACAAACAACACATTTCCCGTTCTTCCTTGTTATCGTCACGATCCGCTCCACATTATAAGAACAAGGACAAAGGACATCTCCATTTGCATTTCACCAACCTCACTTCATCCAACTTGATCAATCAAACCTCCCTTGATATCATCCGATATAGATATATCTATCAAACCCCCACTATCCTATGCTATCGTCCTTATCGTTCTCATCGTTGCGACCGTCCTCCATACCGCCTTCAACGGCTCCACAACCTACAACAATGGCTTCTACCTCTCCGACACCTACATCGACAGATGACACTTGCCGCTGCAAGAACTGCGGTACACCTTTCACCGTTCTCTCCGAAGCCGATTATCCTCGAGAAGCCCGTCTGCGGATCGAGGAATTAGAGCAGCAAGTAAAAGAATTCAGTGTTCGCGCTGTCATGGCTGGTATGTACCCCTCCCTTTCCTTTCCTTACCCTTCCACAAACACAAAAAACCCTATCTAGATCTAGCACAGGTATTTTGAGTTTTCACTTTTCCGTACCTGAAGATGAATTCCCGTACTTGAAACTAGTCTTGGCTGTCAAAAAACCTGAAACCAATGATTATACATTCCTTAAAGTTACTTACTTATGTAATGATGTAACTAATGTTTATCTTTTCCCTCATTCCTATAGCCGAACGCCTCGCTCAAGCACAAAAGGAAGTCTACGACCTTCGTCGTAAATCCGAATCTAGCAATTCCACAACCGGTTCTATCGCCCCGATAAACACTGCCGCCGCCGCTGCAGCCCCCGTATCACAGAATACCCCCTTGTCCCCCCTAAAACGCTCAAACACCGTCACTACGACATTGCAAAATATGTCAAAAGTCAGCACCCAAAAGTTAAACTCATTCTTCTACCGTACCGCTCTTCCGCCTACGACCGAACTTCCACCACCGGTCGAAAGACCCCCAACACCGCCTGAACCACTCTCTCGCGCATCAATGGACAGCCAAGTCCTGGATGATCTCTCAAACGCCTTATGCTCCGAACGTCGAAGTCGAGAAGTTGCGGAAAAGCAACTAGCACAAGTTAAAAACGAAGTCGAAGAACTCTCGGCTTCGTTGTTCCAGCAGGCAAACAATATGGTAGCTGATGAAAGACGGTCGAGAGCAAAACTCGAGGAAAGGGTCAAGGTACTAGAAAAGCGAGACGCTGAGAAACGAGTACGATTGGAGAAGCTAGAGAAGGGAATAACCAGGATCATCAAAGCTAGAGATCTCATCAACAACAAAGACATCCCAGCCAAAGCTTAATCATAATAAACTCGCTACACATCACACAGAAACGAACGGTTACGAGAACACCACATCCAGCAGCGTTGAATCGCCAACTTTTTTTTTCTTTTCTTCTTTCTTTCTTTTTATAACGCCACAATTATTTACGATTCACAAGACAGAAAGATCGGTATTTTCATCCCAAGGAACAGCCACTTACGGGTCGAAAAAGCCACCCGATCGGTTTAACGTTTTTCTTTTCTCTCTTTTCTATTTTATTTTATATTCCAGATACCCCTTATATACTTTTCTTCCATCGCCGGGAGCGGGATCACTTTTTTTTACCCTGTTTTTTTATTTTTATGTTTCAAAGCCCTTTGATACCCAGTGGTTCGAGTCCGCTTGTACTATTACTACCACAACCATTACTTATCCCCTCGCATGGCAGCCTAGATTACACTTCGATGGAGAAAATCTTAGCTGATTGAATGTGCGGGACCTTTAACTTCTTAATGTATTTTAAATAATTACAATTTTTTCCTCGTTCAACTGTGCATCATCATAACAATGCTTTAATTATATATTGCCCCCCGAGTAGAAAGTGAATTAATAGTAGAACTTCCCCGTAGACACTCAAAATAAACTTCAACTCATCAAAATCGCAGGAGCAAGAAAGCAAAAAGAGGCATCGCCAAATGTTATACCCCCATTCCAAACCCCCCCAATATATACGAACAAATTCAACCAAACAAGCAATCCATTAAAACACAGGGACCAACGAAGAAACTTCAACATAAAAAAATACTAAAAAAAAAAAACGCCAACCGTTCATCCCGCATACTGAAATAATTCATACCCAATATTCCCTGCGTCCCATACCATCGTCAAGCATAAACCATCGCTGCAAAAGAATCAACGGCAAAGGACAAATGCATGAGCGGAAAGCAACAAGCAAAACATAAATGCAAACAGTAAATCCAGTATACATAGTAGTCCTGCCAGCGTATGTACTCTACTTACTTACTTAGCCACCTGTCTACCACCTTCCTCTCCAACTACTCTCCTCGTCCTACCTTCCTCCTTCAACCCCGGAATCTTCTTATCCACTGCCCTTCTAATCAACCGTTCAAACAGCATTATTTGACGTTTACTCTCACTTAACCCCTGGGCGTCCAATCCCTTTAACTCCAATTCCAGATCGGCAGTATTCCTAGTCGTGAACGTATCATCGGGACCAGCCCTATACCCTTCTTCATCTTCTTCATCATCATAATCATTTCTATATCTCTGAAGTCCACGTAAACTCCTCTTTGGTATTGGCGATCCCTCGGCCGTAACAGGTTGCATCGGTGGCATTTCCTCATCCCTTCGTTTCGCCCTCCACATCGACGCAGATGAATTTGGTGATATTGTCTCATAAGAAACCGTTGATTTTCCAGCGCTATTATTCCCATTATGCATAAATTCCGAAGGGATAGAGCTCCTCCGCCTCCCATGTCCTTGTACTATTTGTTTTCGAGATCCGTCTGATACAGGTGTCGTAGTATCGTCTCCTTCTTGTTGATGTTGAGGTTTGACGGGTGTCATAGCTGCCTCCTGTTCCATCTTGATGTCTTCGAGCGCCTCCAGTCGCTTCTGTCGAAGCTCTTTGATGCTAGCCGTATCGCTCCATTCCACTGAACTCACTGATAATGCAGAGGTAGCAATTGATGATGTCGGGGAATGAATCTCTGATGTATCATCGTCTTCTAGTCCACCCTCCTCCCATGAGCTATCACTTTCATGATGCCTTGCCGCATGACCTGATATTCTAATCGGCGAATTTGAAAACATTGCTTTCGATATGTCGATACCTAGCGCTCCAGATGTAGGGTCGGAAGATGCCCTGCGGAGAGGGAATGTTGGTCTTTGGGAAGTGCGACGGGGATTCCGGGAGGAGCTTGGCCGTTTCGTAGGGAAGTCATTGGATGGTGATTCTGGTAGCGGCGGAAGGATATTATGGTTAGGTGGCCGTTTTTCGGGTGTAGTTTGGTTGGAGCGGGGTTGATGACTTGATGTTGAAATCTCGGTGCCGGTGGTGTCCAACCAGGCTTTGAGGTAAGGCCCAGGTTCTGCAAGAGAAAGTTGGGGTCGATGTTTAGATGGAGTAGTTTGAACATTGTGGGCTCGATTATCGTAGGCTGGTAGATTTGGATCCTGAACGATAGTTGAGAGGGGTTTCCGAGGGGGGTGAGCGGACAAGCGCTCTAAGCTTCTGTCCGAAGGATAGCCATTACTACCGATAGTATTCAACCTGCTCCAGATATTGCTGATTCGCTCGTTGGAATTCTGAATAAAGTTCGAAGGGATCGAACTAGTTTCCGAGCGGGCAGGAAGAGGAGGGGCTTCGTTTTCGGTAATGGAGACCCGACGAGGCCTATATACCGAAGGTGTATAAGTGTCATTTGTAGAGGCTTTCGTCGAAGGTGTCCTTTTGATAGCTGTAATAGCCCTTCTGGGTGTAACGACCGGATTTTTGAGAATACTTTCGTGATGTTTATTTGGGAGACTGTCCTTTGTCGCACGAACAGTATGTTCCGAGCCATCCACTGAGCGCTCTCCCCCCTCTTCCTCTTCCTCTTCCTCTTCCTCTTCCTCTTCTACACCATGATCGCCTCCTGCCCATCTCACACCATTACCCCGTACCGTACTCGTCGCTCCGGCCACCTGCTGTTGTCGGTATCTCTCCCTCTTCTCAAGGTACGCCTTCCTAAGTTTCGTAACCCCGAGAAATATCCTCATGAAATCCCGTAAAGCCTTATCGTCGCCATTGATAATCTTATGAGGTTCCAAGAACGACAGATCCATCTTGAGGATATCGTGAGCGATATGACCGATCAAGATCCGGATGTTGCGCAATTGCGACTCCGGGGAGTGGTCTCGTGGGGTAGCATAGGGAAGTTTAAGATGGAAGAGAAGTTCGTAGAGGTCAAGGAGGAGAGATGGAGTTATGTCGGTGAGGTACCGGACGGGAGCGAGAGGTGTACCGGAGATGATGGCGTTGATCTGGAGGATGACATCTGAGGAGGGCGGAATGTCAGTGGTTGACCAGAAGATGTGATTCGAGGATGGCGCATTGTCACCAGAGTCGGGGACGAGAGACGGCATTCATGCTATTGTTATCGGAAGTCGGATTGACTAGTACTAGTTTTAGGCTGGTGTGTCCGATGTCCGATATGGACAGATTAGGTAGATTGTGGCTGATGGGGAAGTCGGTTGTGATGGTTGTGATAGTTGTAATAGTTGGAAGAAGGAAGAAAGAGAGAAGGGAAGTGTTGTTCGTGACGTTGCGATGATTGGGAAGAAGATGTGTTGGCCATCTGCAACGACACCTCAACACATTCGTAACGCATTCGCAGCGCATTCGCAACGCATTCGCAACACATTCACAGGACATGCCGCATTCATCCAACCTCGTTCAACCTCTTCTCGGAAACATTCCAACAATGGGATATAAACCTCATCTTCTCATCTCTCCTTCCGGTCCATCCTCCCTGTCTTCTCTTTTGTAGACATGATAATGGTATGTATGTATCAATGAATGGTGTCCGAAGACTCCCAGTATACTACTTGCTAATACTCTAGTCTCGTATAGTGTCACTACATACAAACTATAACCAAGTACGAGGTGTACCAGCGATTTGATGCCAGGGACATGACATGGCATGGCATGGGCATGAACAAACGTGAACGGTCAGGCCTTCACAGCCGCATTTTTCTCCTGCATTTGACAGACAGACACAGACAGACAGCCAGTCGGTCCAATCCTGTGCTGTCTTTCCCACTCGCTTGCTGAAATCCTCAAGTATAAATTTATAAATATAAATATAAACTCTGAATGCATGAGGTACTTACTTACCTAAGAGGTACTTATGTGAAGTGCTCGAGTAAGTGAAGTATTTCTTACTCTTTATTTCTTACTTCTTACTCTCCCTATTATAGCAGGCAACTATTCCTTCTTACCTAGGTATTTTCTGTATCTTTGCTTGCTTCCTCAATGCATTGCATCACTTACTTACTCACTCGGATTTATAAATCCAGGGAAGGGACTGACTGACTAACCGACCGACCGACCGACCGACCGCAGTCTGATGTTTGAAATATTAAGGATCCGTTAAAGCTGTGTTTGGCATCATCGACTCAACGCCACCAAACAGCGAATATGCCATATAATGTTCAATACTTTCGACTGGACCTTCCTCTTTCTTCCTTTCTTTCTTTCTTTCTCACCCTTCCCGTCCTTTCTCACCCTCCCTTCCACCCGTTCTGGAATTTCCCCTGGTTGAAAATACTCATATCATAAAAAAAGACTCTTCATCCGACTTTGAAGTTATCTTGCTCACAGCTTAGCTTTTTTCACCTAGCTTGTTCGTACCACGAGCTGGGGTGCCTTCCAAGGTTTAAGGCCAACCAGGCGAGGCGAAAACTCGAAAACCTTCTTTTGCTCAACTTTCATTCTCTCCCATCCCACCTCGTCTTGTCTTGTCTCGTTCCATTTCCCTCTTCCCTTCCTTCCCTTCCTTCCCTTCTCTTCGATACTCCTGTTCCTACCCCTCGTTCACCTTTCCTTTCCTAGCTATGCGATCTTCTCTAATATAATACTATCATATAATATCTCCACCATCAAGCGCAACTTCAGCCCAAGGAAAACCCCCCAGCCGTCCTCAATTTATCCCATTCCCTTACATCATCTCAACCTCGATTCGGTCACACTATCATTTTTTTTTTTAACCCATCAACAAACCGTTGGACCGTTTTTTTAGTACCTGTCAGTTTCTTTTCTTCTGCAGCATCCCGATAAGCCAACAGCGCATACCTACCCACTCGGCTCCCTCCCGTCCGATCTCTCTCTCTCTCTCTCATCTCCTCGTGCGCGTGCCTTAACTGTCACCCCTTTTTTCGTCCAATATTTTGTTTTTTGTTTGGCTGCCCGGCATGTCGTTCTTCAACCAGTTCCATAAAAAGGGCACCAATATCACCAAAGTCTCAGAAACCATAAAAGTCACCAGAACTATCGTGCCTGCATCGAAAACCGCGAAACCATCCCCTCCTCCTCCTCGCGAGCCACGTTACGTCAGTAGTAACGGCTCCGCCACTAACCTCACGAATAACTCCCAACCGTCCCGCAAGAGGAAGCTCCAATCATCGCGCGCCGATACTCCAAACTCCAGTGGTAGTGGTAGCAGCAGTGTTTACTTCCCCACTGATATCCGATCATCATCATCTACACCTATCAAGAAGCAGAAATCTAGGACTACTCTTGCTAAACGTACACCGGAACTTGAAAACCGCTTGTCAAGTAGTGAGGACGAGTCGGACAATAACTCTGAGATGTCGGATTTACGACGGAAGAGCCGGGCAAGTCGGTCGCTGGAGTCCGATGTCACGATATACTCCGGTGAAAAGAGGAACATGGTAAATCCGGACTCATTCACGGACCGTCCGCTCAGGATTGTGGATGCGCGGAGTATCGCCAATCTTAGCACCGGGGGGTATAAACTATGTACGTTCTCCCCTTGCATTATTTCAGATACGCCATAAGCAAGACATTTAGAGCTGGAGGTACTAATGCTCCACCTGTCCACAGACTTCCCGCAGGATCTAGGACTCCCCACCGATGTCTCAGTACACCACGTCGGTAGTCCCTTGACCGAGAAATACAGCCTCGTAATACCAGACGATCTCGACGAATTCAGACCTATTGATGATATCTCTTCCACAGTCGAAACAGTCGCCAAATGCCTTATGACGAATGATCAAGCGGAAGCTATTCTTAACGAGGAGAACGGTATCTTACGAAGACTCAACCGATTCAAGAATACGAAGAAGCAGAGGGACTACATGTGTGTTTTGAAGGAATATAATGTTTTGGTGAGGGATATGAGGAAGAACGGGATGATGAAGCAGAATATTGAGAATTTGGAAGCTTTGCCGAGTACCCTGGTAGATTACATCCTTACACAGTGTTATCAGAGAGTAGTCTCGAAAGAGGCTAAGTTAGTGAAGGAGGATGAGAGTATGTATCCCATTCATTCTCACAATGTCGGTGGAGATACGGATTCGCTAATATTCATTATTTTAACTTTTATAGAAGCATTTACGGATAACGTATACGGCGAACTCTTAGGACCTCTTCTACGACAGATGTTTCAGAAGGCTGGACTTCGGCCATCCTCAGTTTTTGTCGATTTAGGGTCCGGTGTTGGTAATGCGGTTCTCCATACTGCTCTCGAATACGGATGCGAAAGCTGGGGTGTCGAGATGATGGCTCGAGCGGCGAAAGTCGCTGAGAATCAGGCGAAGGAGTTTAAATATCGCACAAGACTCTGGGGTATTAACACTGGCAGTGTGACACTGAAGCATGCATCGTTCTTTAATTGCGACGAGATAGACGCAGCAATGAAGCGTGCTGACGTGCTGGTATGTTTCTCCCACAAACTGTTACCTACTTGTTTTACACATCTAACTGATACATTATTTACAGCTCGTCAATAACTTCGCCTTTCAAGCCAAGACCAACGATCAATTAGTTCTGAAGTTTCTCGATCTGAAAGACGGTGCAAAGATTATATCCCTCAAACCCTTCGTTGAAGCTGGAAGAGTTATAAATGATCGCAATTGCGGGGATCCACTGAATAATTTCCGTAGCGAAACGTTTGAGGCATTCGGTGGCGGTAACGTCAGTTGGACTGATAGTAGTCTGAAGTGGTATCTTACGACCGTTGATCGGGAACCAGTGAGGAGTTATTGGAAACAGGCCGAGAGACCTCGAAGAAGATGATAATAGTAATAATATCTTCTAAGACTTCGGGAGGGATCTCTCTCTCTCTTTCTTTGTTGCTTTACTGCCTTTTCAACATGGCGAAGCATGGGTTTGGAGGGCATGCATAGAGTGTGTCCAGTTTGGATTCCTTTCTTTTTCTTCTTTTCGGCAGCGATGGCAGGTTGTTTTCTTGGTTCGGCATCTTATATCTTTCTTTCTTTCTTTCTCTCTGCTTCTACCTCAGCTTCTTGGTAACCACCGTGTGGTACACCTTGTTTTTGGCGAAAGTTTCGAGTTTTCATCCTTTTAAGAAAAAGAGTGCATGGTTACCAGTGCGGTTTCGGGTTCCTCCTCACATCCCTTGACCCATTTTATTACCCATTATTTTTCGTTCAAACTGTCCATGGCTTGGTTCCTTGGTAGATCTTTCCTTTTTTTTTGCTGCCTCCTTTTGATATCCATCTCTTGTTATCGCTTGGGATTATCTTTGTAGAGTAGAATAGCGTGTTCGCTTTCTGGGGTTTTCTTCTGTTTTCGTGAAGGAGAGAGGAATGTTGAGAATCAGAGGGAGAGAAAGTTGATAGACGATCGAATGTCCCTCTTTCCATCGACTGCTGTGTAGTCATATATTGTTGATATCCGCATTGTATATGTTGGATAGATATCATGAATATTTTGAATTATTATTCATAGCCTCGGCTTCATCCTTCTTCAACGCCATCCACCTGGAAATTAACTCTTCGTTCTCTGATTTCAACCTCATCTTGGTCTGTTCGCCAATATTCAACTGGATATTCAATGCAATGATTTCATCTTGTAGGTTTTCGATCATTTTACGGTTTAGTTTTGAGTCGTCATCCTTTGACTTCACTTTTTGTTCGAGATGGTAACGTTCTACCTTGACCTTGTCGAGCTCGCGGAAGTTGGCAGACGAGGATTTTTGAAGGAGGGTTAGGGAGCTTGTGGCGGTTGTCAGTTGGGTTTGTAGGTTTGTTCGGTCTTTCTGGGAGGTTGCGAGGTCGGTACGGAGGGTCGCGATAGTCGCATACAGGGCTTGGATGTCGGAAGATATTTTGGAGGGTTCTTGGCCCGTGGAGGGAGTAGATGTAATTGGTGGGGATGTTAGGATTGCTGTGCGGTCTGCGAGGCGGGAGTCTGTGGTTGTGGGTTAATAAGTGGTTCGTAGCTAGCACCTGCTTGTCTCGGAGAGCTTTACATTCTAGGATTATGGAAGCTTGAGATTTCTCACGGATGTCCCGTTCGGCAAAGGCAGTGAGGAGGTCGGAGCGCCAAGCGACTGAAGTCATCATTGGCGACGATGGCGATGGCGATGGAGATGATGACGATGGTGGAAGTGATGGAGGTGATGGTGATGGTGATGGTGGTAGTGGTGGTGGAGAGATGTATGTGGTTAGGTTGAGGTTGAGGTTGTAGTTGCCGTGTTTGGGAGGGAACTCCGTCATCCAGGCATCATGTCATCTGATGTGATACCAGACGGGCTCTCTTCTTTTCTCTTTCATTCTTCAACCTCAACATCAGCATCAGCATCACTACTACCACTATATACTACTGTACTACCGTACTATACTACAATCACAGCAAGGCCCCGGGGAAAACAACATCATCATCTTATCTTCGCTTTTGAACTCGTCGTCAGCTTTGTCCTCGTGGTCTCTTTTAAGTTGTCGTTGGTTCTGGAACAAACATTGCTCGCATTCCCCAGCCACCTTTGCCTCCCTCTGACCCGCCAACAAGTCAAGTCAAGACAGGACAAGCAAGCAAGCAGGGCCATACGATAGCTCCTCTTCTTTTCGTCCGAACTCGAACCCTCGTCGCCGATATCCTCCTCCTCCTTCTTCCATCTTCATCTTCTGCCTCACCTTCTCCCAACGTCGTTTCTATTCTATCCTGAACCGGCAGACGGCCGAAAGACCGAACAAGTCCCCCCTTCACAGACTACCGATAAGGGAATCCCTCGTCCGCCCAAGATGTCCTCGAGAAAGAAGGTCTTACTCAAGGTATGCCCGTCCTTCGTTCGTCCCGCAGTCTCTCTCACCCGACCACGTTTATTCGAAAGTCCCCAGGATACATCCATAGCTCGTGCTTCTTCCTTTGTCTTTCCCTACCTCCTCCCTTCATTGCCTAAAAAAACATATAAGTTTTATATATAATATATACTCTCTGGAACGAAACGAATTTATGGAATCCTCGGCCACTCTCCTCTTTTTACCTTCCTCTCCTCCTCCTCTTCTTCTCCTTGTTAGCCGTCTTCTTCTTCAACTGGACTAACGTATTCACCAATCACGAATTCGTCTCCGTGCGAATTGCTTCTTGACATTTGTGACAACACCTACAGAACAAGAATTCTGACTACAAGTTGAAGGTCATCATTCTAGGCGATAGCGGTGTAGGGAAGACTTCATTGATGAATCAATATGTAAGAACTCTTTCTCATTATGCACCTATAGTGCTTATCTATAGGGCTTTATCTTTTATCTTTTTACGCAGAGAAGCCTTAAACCCGTCCGATTGCTGACTTTTTCTTTCTTTTCTTTTTCCTTTTCTCCTCTTTGATGGAATGCAGGTCAACAAGAAATTCAGCGCTTCTTACAAAGCCACCATTGGCGCAGATTTCCTCACAAAGGAAGTGCTGGTAGACGATAGGCTGGTCACCATGCAAGTTAGTACTCTCTCCCCTCCCTCACAAAATCAAACCCCAGGCTAAAACCTATTTTAAAAATCAGATCTGGGATACAGCGGGCCAGGAACGTTTCCAATCTCTCGGCGTAGCCTTCTATCGCGGTGCCGACTGTTGCGTCCTTGTCTACGACGTCAACAACCAAAAGTCGTTCGAAACACTCGATTCTTGGCGGGATGAGTTCTTAATACAAGCCTCTCCTAGAGATGCAGATTCATTCCCCTTTGTTGTAATTGGTAACAAAATCGATGTGGACGATGGAAAGAGGCAGGTGCCTCAGAAAAGGGCTATGGCGTTCTGTCAGAGTAAAGGCAATTTGCCATATTTTGAGACTAGTGCGAAGGAAGCGATTAATGTTGAACAGGCATTTGAAGGTATGTTGCAGCTTTCTTTAGTTTGATTCTTCATTAAAGACCTTGGTCTTTGGGATATTTTATTGATGCTAACGGTGGGGATCCTAATAGTGATTGCGAGGCATGCCTTGGCTCAGGAAGAGGCGGAGGAGTATACAGGCGATTTTGGAGCATCTACTATTGTTGATATCGGGGCTGATGCCGATAGAGATGGGTGCGCTTGTTAGAAACCGTGTTATATTTGGACCAAAATATGCGGATCTAGGCGTATGCCAATCCGATATCCAAACGAGAGGCTTTATAAGCTAGCGAATGGTAGACTGCTATATCTACTTGGAAGTGCACTTTCTCAGGAGTTGTAGAGATGGCTCCGGAGGAAACCCTGAAAGATTGGATGAAATAATGAATACTGGTGGTTTAAGCACGCTGTTTCTTTCCTTATTATCTCCTACTTTTTATCATTTTTTTGTTCGGTTTGCATTCAACTGCCTTTTTTTTCTTTCCGGTATATACCCTCGTCACCTGCAATGTTATCCTTTCTCTGTCGTTTCTTTTTTGTGGTTCCCCCTGCGACTGGTCATCTGGATGTTCTCTTCTTTTGCTTTTGAATACACTTTAAAATCTCAAGACTTAGGTTTTCTTAGTGTTAATGTTTTATATATACTACGACAACTTCTTACCAAATTATACATCGAATAACCCCCATGCTACTTTTTTTTTGCTTTGGTTTTATTCTTTTTTTGTTTTTTTTGTTTTTTTGTTTTTTTAATAAATGGTGGCGTCTACGAAGCTCTTGAGCTGTTACGTAAGAAGCTACCATATAGTACTAGTGATCGATTCGGCCGTGGGAGATGATTAAAAAGGGCTCTTGTGATATCCCATGGGTAAGCTAATATGGATCCTGGCTTGTCGACTAGCTCTAGGGTGTATAGCTAGCTCGAAGGACCTGCCGCCATGCCCTTACCGTGCCTATACATGTGCTTGACGTCGACGTGGGTGTTAGTCAGTTAATTTATATCCTCCGTTTATCCTTTGGCTCGAATGACGAGGTGTTATACGTTAGCTCCCTGGACTTTTTATTACACTTCTGTATTCTTAACTCTTGAGCTTAGCCGAATAGATGGGGTGTATCGTTATAATAACGTTGATACCACGCATTGCGGCCACGATAAGTTGTTGCACTTTGGTATTTTATGTACAAGCTAGAACAGATATATGCTTATCAACTGAAATTTTACTAGATGGCAAAAGAAAAGAGGAAGAAAAAAAAAGGATATTGGGTTTATAAAAAAAATAGAGGAATTGAGTATTATGGTTCAGGACGGATTCGAACCGTCGCCATTTGACACACATAGTCGGGCCTACCAATGCTGTACCTGTTGGATTTGAGGAACTTGAGGGGTGGTGGTGTAAAAGACGGAATGGGGATGTGGTTTATATATTGAAGATCTTTATTTTTGCGTCTTTGTAGTTATTAATTCTCAGAAGTCCGGTCTCGAAATTTATACCAACAACAGGTAGGCCTAGAATTGAGTAATCCTATAAACAAGAGGTATTGCAATATGCAATGTAGTAATGTATTGACGTTGCAGCGTAAGGTCTAAGGTCATTTATTCGTTACATGCTTACATGCTTACTTATAGCTTATAAGTCAAGATATCGATACCTACTAGTATTGATTTTAATAATTATTCTAAATCATGCATAAACTCCTTTGGTATGCAATCTTACTAGATAGAAACCATCCATATGTACATTAATTACTATTTATATGTCTAAAAATCGGCAAACGATTTACATTACTATAGCTAGTGGGTATATATCCGAAAACATGTCCGGCGGCATGCTAAAACCGGTACCTATTATACCTCTTGCGCCCTTATGTGTATATATCGATATCTATCATAGATAGAGCAGCGAAGAACATTAAAGATTAACAATTTTAGTCCCACCAGTTTGTTTGAATTCGATCAGATTGATCTTTCCAAGAACGTTCAAAGCCGTAGTATACCCTGATAATATTACGGATAGTCGTGTTGGCCGCGCGAGACAGCGGAGTCCCTCCTGCCCTATCCTTCAAGTCTAGCCTAGCGCCGTATTCAAGAAGTAGCTCTACAATAGCCTCATCACCCCTTTCCGCTGCCCGCGAAAGTGGCGTCTGTTTTAAAAGTTCTATTAGTTAGAATTAAGCTATAGCAAACGTATGAATGATAAGACATACTCTATATAATCGTGGATTGGGAATATCAGCATTGAATATCTAGATCAAAAGTAAGGATATACCGAGGTTAGCATTAAAAGCCAGGTAAATACTTGAATATCAATAGATCAAAGTGACTTACAAGGTTATAGTGAAAATCCGTTGTCACTTTCTGATCAAGTAAGAGCCGCACTATTGCCGCATTTCCATTCTCGATTGCTAGTGAAAGTGGTCTCCATCCGCTCCCTATTTCAAGGTCCGTTGCAGAGCCATTTTTAATAAGGAGCTTTACAACTCCTTCATAGCCTTGATCTGCTGCCCATACAATCGGGTCCAGTATCCGTACGCCGTCCTTTCGAAACCCCGAAACCATCGAGGAGTCAAGAACTCGTTCCAAAATCGCTAAACCAGATTCTTGTTCCCAGAGCCCTTTGGGCCAGACTCTAAAAAAATCCAGCTGAACACCATCTTCGAATAAAGATTCCACAACGCTTTCATTACCCTCCGATACTGCTTGGTAAAGCAGTATGAATCCGTCCATACCTTTCAAATTTAGTTGAGCGCCGGCCTTAACAAGTGAGTCCATAACTGCTTCACGATTATAAATTGTAGCCCACAGCAACGGCGTTAGATAGTGACTATCTTTTACATTTGAGTGGACAATCCCTGTTTCGAGTAGCAGCTCAACGACATCTCTATCGCCTTTCTTTGCACTAGCAAAAAGTAGTGTTTGGACTATGCTCTCCTTAGACTCGGTCTTGGATCCTCCCTTCAGAAGTAGGTTTGCTAGATCGTCATTCCCGCTACAGATGGCATAAGATAGCGGTGTCCCCCCGACATCGTCTTCTAGATCGACACGGGCTCCTGCATTGAGCAGTAGCTCAACGACGGGGATGTGCCTATTCCAAATAGCGTAAAACAATGGCGTTCTACCACTTCTGTCTATGGCGTCGATATCAGCCTTCCTAGACATCATGGTGCCCCACCAGGTATTGTTAATCGAGATCAGTCGATCGACGGTATGCGTAAACCCGTTTCCTGCAGCCCAAGATAGTGCAGTCCGCCGATAGGTACCATCACACTCATTGATGCGGGGGCCAGCCGCCTCAGGCAAGTATCCTATCGCAGTTGTAAATCCGAAATATGATATAATCAGAAAAGTGTCGAATTTTGTTGGGAAGACCATGTTTGTGCTCGTCCAGTAGAGCGTTAACCATGTTTGGCACCGCCTTGTCTTTGCGTCGCATAGCTTCAGAATAGATTTCGTCCGATCTTGCCCCCATTGTCTCTCCGTATTTTCCAGCCCAATCTGTGATTCGTGGATATGGGTGGCCCAGTTTTTAGCGGAATAGTCGAGAAACACATAGTTCTTAGCGTATCCAGACGGGTTTAACAGGTTTTTATCTTCGGGGTCGAGGTCGAATTCTGCAAATTGTAAATGCTGGATGCAGATCGAGGCAAGAATTGAGTGAGAATCGCGCGGGCGAAGCGAGTGTTTCCATTTATAACAGTATTTCATTTGATTGAGACTCCCGAGCTCTGCATCTCCCGAACGATGTGTGGCTGGAACTAAAAACTCTTTGACGGTTTGGTGGAGTAGGTATATCTTTGAGTTCACAATTGTCACAATAAGGCCACACAGGTCTCGTATTTCCTCACGAAATCGCTCCACTGGTTTGAGATCAACGTCGTCGTACGACTGGTGACCATCCCTGAGGGCTAACACCATGGCCAAGTTCATTTCTTCCAAAGTTAACGGTCGTTCTGCTGCAACTACTATTTGCAATAATTTTCTTGCTTCTTCTAGGTTGCGGCTTTTCGATAAAATCCTTTCATATGCCTCGTCGACGGTCGTCGGAAGATTGGATGTAATTTTGACTATTTTCGATTTATCGATGTTGACATCGCTTTCAATCAAATCCAGAGTAAGGCGAACCCATAAATATGTTCTATTGGGAACACGCATCAGTTCATGTAATAACAGGTCTTCCTCGTCATCTCCGAGCCTTAATTGCTTTCCAATATCTTTAACCTTAGCCTTAATGAAAATATCGATTTCGAGTGATATCTTTTTTATTTCATCCTCACTCTCGCCGCTCAAATGAATAATGGGCGACTCTGGAAGCTCTGAAGGCCAAAAGCCCTGCCGAATTTTGCCGTAAGGTCGACTAGTTAAGAGAAACTTCAAATTGGAGCATCTCTTGGTGCTTGTGCTATATAGCTCGCGCAGCGCTCGGGAGAGTCGGGATCTTCCATCATCTTCGCATTCATCGATTGCGTCGAGAACACACACAATTTCGCCGGCATTCTCATCCGCGGCGCAGAGAAGGGCGTCCCAAAGTTCACGAAATGAACGAGCGAACTCTTCCCCAGTGGCCTGAAACCGTTCGAATATTGCTTTGGAAAGCAGGGCTGGTTTCTGCGTAAAAAGTTGGTGTAAAATGCAGCACAAAGCAATAATGATACTCCTTTGATCCTCAAAATCATCTTTAAAGAAAAAGTAACAAGTGGTTCTGATATCAGTGCTTGGGAGAACGTGGTCGATTAGATACTTCGCAAGAACCGATTTGCCGCATCCAGGGTCTGCAGATATCCACAAGGTTCTTGTCGACTTTTTCTTCTGCCACTCTTTAAAAAGTTTGTGGCTAACAAACCACTCGCACGTCCCGCTTATTCGATCTAGATTTCGGTCTTTTTGGTCGAGGTACGGTGATCTGTAGAGAATCTTTAGAATTTCTATTTCTTTCGCCCTATGAGTTCGTTCTCCCTCCGACTCCTTGGTCCTAGCATCGGAAGATGGTGCTCTTGGGGTATCTGTGATACATCCATGAGTTCGAATGTCAGAGTTTATATATAGATAGATAGCTCGTTTCCATCTTAACATCGAGAGCGGAGAAGGAGGTAAATGTTTTGAGTTGCGTACACACCTGTACTCCAATGCTCCAAAAAGGATTTTGTAGCGGCGGCGGCGGCGGCTGCTGCATAATCTTGCCATTTTTTTATTTTATGGCTGTCTGCGTAGTCGCAGACGCCTTTGATCACCAACGAGTAAGGGAACTTCTCCCATACGCCCGCACCCTCCATTTCGAATGCAATGACACCATCTCGAGAAATAATGAAGTCCCGGTCTTCTTCAGATTTCATAACAGTGTCACCGGAAGCAATAAGTCCAAAATGGGTGGTAGGATTGGTCACACCCCCATTGGTGAAGAGTTCGTCTTCTATTGCTCCTGGGTGTGGTGCCGTCTCACTCAACTTCTGAGGTAAGACCTTCAAATGTTCAGATAATTTATTCTGAAGCCAGCAGAGACCTTGCTTGGTTTTCAATTTAGCCAAGATGGCACGAACTTTGGGTCTTGGTCTCGGTAAGTTATCGCGAGGTGTATCTTTTCGCATAAATATATTATTGGGGTATTGCCTCCCAAGATCGTACTGGATCAGACCTTCGCTGATGACAACATCACCGATATGGATGTCTTTCCCAGACTGTGGGTCGAATGGTGCGGCGCCGCAGATTCCAACAGTCAGAGCGAGCTGGATATTTTGAAAACTGGAGTGAAGGCAAGCCGCCGCAGTCGCAGCAGCGACTTTCCCCATATCCGGCATATGCACCAAAACAACATTATGATTTCCGATGACACCTGTGGAATAGGCATTGGAATCCCCTTGGGCCTTGCCATATGCCTGCTCATCGTATCGACGGTCAAACGATTCGCTGACAACGCTAGCCTCTAAGGGCAGTGCGCATATGATGGCGATCTCAAAATCGCTTCGATCTCTCGGTGGTGAGTTGTTCCATTGCAATCGAGAAGGTTGGCGTAGATCATGGGCGCTATCGGTATTGATAGCCTTGTTAGGTTCAATCCTGATCCTGGTCGACTCCCTAGATGCCAGCTCTTTATCGCTATTCATCTCTGATAGTTATGTATTTAATATTGGGGCTGATGGGTACTATACTGCTGAACCCTAAACAAACCATTGTAATTGAATTGAGTAGGCACTGGTGGTTCGTTATGAAAAAGCGACCCTTTGGTCTTCGAAGAGCCCGAGCCGAGCTATATAGAGGCACCAGCCCCAAAACACCACGTCTCTGACCTGTGGCTGTGTCCGTTCAGCTGTGGAGGCGCCATGCAGGTCAAGTACAAGTATAGCTATAGTATGTATGGCTCTATGAATCGAAGGGCGAGTAAAATGGACGGACCAAATAAGTGTACCCTATCTCGTACCTGTTCAGTTGAGTGTGACTAGTGGCATTTCCATTATACTTATGGTACGCACCGCTCTGATTGCAATCGTGATCAATTCGTTGTAGACTATCACTGCAGATCCACATGATATCGCGATCGATGGGCGATGGTTCGATTTGGGGCCGGGGACGATGTTAGTTTGAGAGGCCATGCATGCATGTTGATTCGTAAGCTGGTAGAATGTCGGTTTATATAAACTACTTAAGTACCTACCTGGTAAGTTAGGATATATCAATATCCTTATATAAACTGCATGTTCGCGGGCTAACTACTAGCTACTCCTTGTAATTATAAAGCGCGCTTCTAGCTAGAACTAGTCGGTCGAGCTGAACTAGTTGAACTTTAATTCAACATGTAATTTAACGGCGCGTGTAGTGTAATAATATATAAAAGAACAGGCAAGACGGAAGTGAGTTCTTGTAGGATAGCTGCAAATCATGCCTAGCCCTTGAGATCCGGAGATGTCTTAAAATCTTCTTCGATTGAAGCTATATAAGCTTGACTCACGACGTATACGTACCTACATGTACTTACCTGTTTGGAATGGAGATATGATATGATCTAGGAAAGGATCTAATTCAGAACTCTAGAACAAAATAAAAATAAAAATAAAAAAGATTCACCGTCGGGTACTTAGACAGATATAGTATCATTGTATGGACGCGGGCGGAATCGAACCGTCTTCCCTCAATTTGAAGTCGAGGGATCTGACCATCGCACGTCCGTTGTACCGAGCTGTCTTGACAATACTATACATCCTGAAGTACTTTACATCCATTACATGACCATTTCAGAGATAATATCGAGGCAAAAAGTAGAAGGGAAGGGAAGAGAAGGGAAGAAAGATTGTAAATAGGTCCTGTCCGGAATCGAACCGTCACTGCTGAATGATAAGTTCAACAGTCTAACCATCGCAGGACCTTTAATTTGATTCAACTTCAACATCATCTTCAACATCACCAGCTAGCCAGCTAGGTAAGTTCTAGGTTGCAACCCATCTCCACTTCAAGCTTATATACAGACTAAACCAACACTGGCATAGTATCAGATTATTTTTTAGTCAACCCGGATCGGGCAACCGTTCGATTCCGTGACATGGTATCCGAACAGAGAGGCTTGCAGAGCCGATTGTCAGAAGCTCTTATCGTGGTCTGGCTATAATCAGATTAATTAATTAATTGGCATGGCAAAAAGGGGTCTGTTCTTAGTGCCAATTACCAATTAGTTCCTGTCGGCTTGAATTGCCCAGCCACGGATCCAATATAACCAACTTTTGCATTACGACAACTTCATCTTCGTCTTCATCTTCATCTTCATCAACTTCGTTTCCATCTCCACCTTCAACTTCGACTTCATCCTCGTCCTCATCATCTTAATCAACCGATAATCAACATTTCGCAATAGGATAAACATTGCATTCTCCATCATCTCCGTCAAAAGGGAGCTAAAGAATACAGATCTGAACAAACCCCCCCGGTCAGATATCATATCAATGTTACATTGATAAGATATAGCACACACTCTCTACCAAGAAACCAAACCCAACCAAGATCTAGATCTAGCGATAGCTTGGACTCGAAATCGCAAAATACCTAGGCCGAGTAGGTGCCACAGAATTATTTCAAAGAGGTCATCCGCGAGATAAAAACTAGCGAACCAAACAAGACAGCAAGGGTCATCTGCATCCGCCATTCGACGCTGCTGCACATTCTTCCGTAGTCACTTTTTTCATGCACTAGAACTCCGAAGAGGTGGCATCTTTTTTATCATCGACATCTGTTCCCATTCCCGTCCGGTCTCGTGCGCATATCCATCTCAGACATCTCGAGATTAGGTTACCCGAACCTTGCTTTTCCCTGTCCCCCAAAAAACACTCGTTCGCTGTGACCTAGCCATACGACCAAACGGACCGTCGACAACATTATTATTACCTCTTCACCTTCTAATTCCTCTTCTTGGTATTCCCCACGCTATACCTATCCTACTGCTGCTCCATCGACGAGGGTGGGACGTGGTACTGATTTGATAAGAATATTTAATCCTGTTTTATCTGTACATGTACTTACTTCCACTCCCTTTCGACCAACCCCACCCGACACCGGCTGGTCCGCCATTCAAAGAGCTTAACACACCGCCCAGCTCGAACCCAAATGACCCACCCTGCGCTCTAATTCTAGATTAGGGAACATTAAGGTCATTTATTCCGATCCCGCCTCCTCTGACTTCCCAAACCATCTTCTTTATAAATTCAAATAAAGGTGGCTCCCTCACCCATCTCAACTTCTCCTTCCCCCTCGTCATCCTCCAACTACCGTTGGAAAGCTGTTCCGGACTCACCACCACCACCTCCACCACCCCCAAAGGACGACCCTCCCTCCAGACCGCCTGCTTTCGCTGGAGTAGTAGTTGGGAGTAGTGGTGCCAGGCCTGGTCACCAAAATAACTACGTCCGACCTCTCCCTCCTCCTCCTCCTCCTCCTAGAGACCATCATCGTCAGCAGCAACAAAATCCAACCCATATCTTCGGTTTCGCCCCACAGTCCCATGACAGGTACCGCGACGTCTCATACGACCGAAGACTCAGGCTCCCGCCCCCTCCGTCACAGATAACCGAAGAAGTCGAGCTAGAGTACATCAAGTACCATAAAACAAAACCTCGCAGTAACAATAATCATAATCTAGACGGACCCACAAACTCAGCTTCGACCATGGGCCGCTACGAAGAAGACGAAGAAAGCGCCGGCATGGATGAGCGAGAACGACTAGTCCGGGACGATCGATCGGTTGCTTCTGGCGAAGTCGTAGTCGAGGGTCCACGACGGTACTTCGGTGGACTCTCTAGGCGGGCGTTTGGGATTGCGTTATTGTTGCTGGTGGTTACGTTATGGGTCACCTCGAACTTTTTGGTTAGCGTGAGTAGACATGGATGACCTAACCTGCCTGATTTGGATGTTTTTTTTGAGGAGCGAGGGGGGGAGGAATGCTTGTTAAGCAAAGCTTCAGGGGAACTTCAAGCAAAATAGAGAGTATCAACTCAAAAGAGATGGATTATTGCTTAATTTTTATTTTATTTTTTTAAATTTCTGTGCTATTGCTCCAACAGAAGAAAATATTGATTGCTGATGGGAAATTAATCCTCAATAGCATATCTTTACAGACGACGCATACGTTAAGCCATACCTAGTGGTATACCTTAGTACGTCGTCGTTTACGGTTTATTTGATTCCGTGGGGTCTCAAGGAGTTATATAGAAACCCCAATGTGCGGAGATGGTTGAGACTTATGCCTCTAAGGGGTGGGAAGTCAAGGCTGGATACGAGGTATACGAGGTTGGATGATGATGAATACGACGACGAAGACGAAATAGACGACGGCCCGGGTGATGATAAGTTGAGCACCAGGGAAACGATGCGGTTGAGTGCTCAATTCTGCCTGCTTTGGTTTGTGGTATGCAACCCTAGACCCCTAGTCGATATATTGTTTGGTATATGATACTAAATTACCATTAATGATAGGCGAATTGGTTCGCTGGCGCATGTCTGGAATATACCAGCGTCGCGTCTACTACCATTCTCTCTGCCACCTCTTCAATCTTCACCTTAATTTTTGGTGCTTTATACCAGGTCGAACGGTTCTCATGGGCCAAACTCGCTTCTATCATTGTTTCCCTGAGTGGCGTTGTCTTAATCTCCAAGGCAGATGCTTCAAAAGGTGATGGAGCTTCTACGCCTGAAACCCCAAGTAATACAACAAAGTCTCATAGTGCTGCTCAAACTTTACTCGGGGACGGCATGGCACTATTTGGAGCCCTGGTCTACGGATTGTACACCGTCCTACTCAAGGTCAGAATTGGCCATGAGAGCAGAGTCAGCATGCAACTCTTCTTTGGGTTCGTGGGATTGTTTAATTTCATATGTCTCTGGCCTGGACTCGTAATCTTACACTTTACCGGCTACGAGAAATTCGAGCTTCCTCCAACGAACGGTGTCTATTGGATTCTCTTTGTGAGTAAAAATCATCTTACATCTTTCCGATCCAAAGCTTTGTTTCTTTACTAACTGAACTATCCATATAGATCAACTGCTGCATCACTGTCGTCTCAGACTTCTGCTGGGTCTTTGCGATGATGTATACGACCCCTGTAATCGTTACAGTCGGGTTAAGCTTGAGTATCCCCATGGCACTATTCGGTGATGTTCTCATCTCCAGTTTGAAATTGTCATGGTCCTATTGGATCGGTGCCGGTCTTGTGTTCGGTGCATTCTTTGTGGTCAACAATAGCGTGAAGGATGATGAGTTGTTAGAGGTTTCGGGTGTCGCGGCGGCAGCGGGAGCAGGCTCAGCGGCTGTTATGGATCCCGAAGAGAGTGACGAGGATCGACGACGGAGCAGGGTATTCGAGAGGGAGGCAACTGTCTATGGTGGAGGACGCATTTTTTAAAGTAGAGATGCTAGTAGCTCTACGCGTTCAAGTTTCTTTCTTTCTTCTTTCTTTCGTTTGAGTATTGATGGGAAATGGGATTATAAAAAAGAAAAAGACAGGAGTTTTGGGGATTATATTTTTCTTTCCTGGTTTTTGAATTTTAATGTTGGTTGTTTCTTTGGTTATCCGTCTGGGCCCCTTGCTTTCTTTCTGGTCATCATTATATACCCCCCTTCTTCTCCAAACATAAAACACTGGCATTCAGCAATAGCATAGCTAGCCAGTCGCGGCGCCCCGTCGAGCATTCGCACCTTCTCGTGTTATTGGTATGTATACCTTCATAGAGCGAGTAGATAGACTCAGCGTTCCTGTATTCATCAATTGTAAAGAGCATTAACATATACCTATATATCCTTACAAAAAAAAATCCTATGGACAAAATTAAAATGTCAAAAAATAAATTTCAATGTTTTACCTATTCAATAAGCAATGGAATAAAAAACTAACAAAGAGTTCAGAATCCGCCTAATACAATACTATGGTACACGTAAGATGCTTTTTTTCTCCTCACTCTCCTTTCATACCATGATCCAAATTACTTTTTTTTCTCCAAGGAAGTACTATACAAAAAATTCGCTAGAATGGTTAGCAAATAGATATATACGTCCAACCAACGACCACCCCAAGATTATTCTACTCAATAATCATCCTCATCCTCTTCTTCATCCTCTCCGGCCTCCGCCCTCGCCTCCTTCTCCTCCACCAACTTCTTCTTATACTCCACCGCCTGAGCAATCACATGATCCTTCCTCTTCTTATCACCCGGTGCGAATTTTTCTTCCAACTCCATCCACTTATTAAACACCCCATTAGCCTTCTTAGCATTCAACTTGCCCGTTGCCAAAACTCTAGGGAATAGTCGTCGGACCACATCGATACCTCCTTCCTGTTTAGCTTCGATATCGATGTATACGTTCCAAATATCCAATCGCTTGGGATAAGCCGACAACAATTTTTCAAACAACGTCCTCCCCTTTTCGATCTCACCGGATTTATATTCCAATTGTGCGAATTTCAGGGTTAAACCGGGATGAACCTTTGTATCTTGAATAGCCTGTAAAGCCCTCGATAACATGATTCTTGCGTCATCACCGCGGTTTTTTTCCATCATGTAGGTCATGTAGTTTATCCATATCTTTTCGTCCTGAGAGAATTTCTTGATCATGGATTGGAATAATTCATCCGCTTGTTCGTGTTTACCCGTTTGAATGTAGACGCTGACGAGACCTTGGTGGATTTTCTTGCCGTCGTTGTATTGACAGGCGGATTTGAAGGCTACTTCTAGGGTCTCGGGGGTACCGAATTCTAGTTCGAGGTTGAGTCTTGCGAGCCAGACGTTGAGTTTCGAGTCCTCTTTTCGGTGGTCGATTTTCTTCACAGCACGTTCGGAGATGGCGCGGGCGGTGACGATGTCCCCGTTGGCGACGAGGAAGGCCATGTATGACATCCAGAGGAGGGAGTCGTTAGGGTCGGCGAGGAGGAGACGTTCGTAGTCTGATGCGGATTGTGGTTGACGGGTGTCAAGGTCACCTGTGAGATCGACTTTGATGGCGTTTTTCTTTTTCTTTTGCTTCTTGGTGGAGTCCCCTTCGTCTTCGGAGTCTGAGGGGGCGTCATCGGGGAACAAGTCGTCCATGGCGGAGACCGCGGCGTCGGCGGTCCAGTTTGGTTTGTTGAATTTGGAAAAGAAAGAAGTAGAGGGGCGGTCGATGCCGGTGATTGTTACACCGTCTGCAGCGGTGGAGGCGCTGTCAAGCTTAACACCACCTTCTTCTTCTTCCTCTTCTTCCTCATCTTCCATTTCTTCGTCCTCGTCCGCTGAAATGATTAACTGTTCCTCCGTAGATTCCTTTGGAACAAGTTCTTCATCAGGCAGATTTCTGAAGTAGCTGGCTTTCAACCCGAATGAGATCCTTCCTTTTTTCCTGTCCACGCTCAAGATCTTTGCTTTGACCAAATCACCCTCCCCGAAGAGCTTCGACGGATCTACATCGGCCTTCTCATTTGACATCTGGGATTTGTGACATAACCCGCTGACGTTGTCCGATCCATCTATAACGATAAAACATCCGTATTCCGTAACCTTGCGAACATGTCCGTCCACAAATTCGCCATCCTTGTAGTCTGCAATCGTCTTCTTCGCCGTTCCTAAGAGGACCGACTTTTTCAAGTTGATGCTGATCTGGTTTGTGTCGAGATCAACAGACATGATTTTACCCTTAACCAACTGATGAACTGTAAAACCCTTCTTCCAGTCCTTGACGAACTCGTCGCTAAGATCAGATATCCTTGCACGGGCAACAGCGGTGCCACCAAGGTGGATGTAAACTCCATTATCCGCGACATTGGTAACAAACCCACGATACTTACCCCCAACCCTCAAATCCGCTGCAGACTTAACTTCCACATCACGAACCTTAGCTGAAGAATCAAGAATCCTAGAAGGACGAGTCGACAAACGAATCTTCTTATTCGAATGATCCACGCTCAAGACGCATACACGGACGATGCTATCCGTGTTGAAATTCTTGACATCGGCTTTATCGAAATCGTCGGCCATGTCCGCAAGACTAATAGATCCTAATATGGTTTCGCTGAGCTGTACGATAACCTTGCCTTCGGAGATTTTGGTGACTTTGGCGGGGATCATCATTCCTTCTTTGATGCTTGACCAATCGAGAGGTTTATTGCCACCCAGGTATCTTGCGGTGAGGTCTAGTTTTCCAGTATCGACGTTGACATCAAGGACAGAGACTCGAAGTGCAGTACCGACGGGGTAATGCTTTTCCAAGTCACTAAGGGCAGAGACATCCTCAGAGATTTCCAAAAGCTTGACTCGGCCGCGAACGGAAGGGGAGAGGTTCACCCAGAGATGATCCTGTTGGACATTATTGACGAATGCGAGGTATGTCTCTTCCTTCTTTAGATCGGAGTATTTAACCAAACTGTTTGCTTTGCCAGTGACCTGCTTGGCTGATAGCTCAAATGTCGGCAGCTTTCCGGAGACACGGTGGGAGATGGGGAGATATTTGTGGCTCTTGACATCATGGATTCCAATAACTTTGACGTCGATTTCCTGTCCAACAGCAAGGCCTTGTCGCAGAAGAGGGTGCTTCTTGTTTTTGATGGAATCCCAATCTTTGAAGAATTCAGAAACATCAACCCGCCCTTTGACATTATCGGCAAGATCAATGTTTATTTGGGTTGGTTTGATAGCTGTGATTCGGCCTTTAGTAATATCAGCTCTTTCTAAGTCTTCGATCGTCGAGATTCCGGTATCAACAGGGTTGACAAGGGCTGTAGAAATGGCAGTCTGCGACTTTTCGACTGGTTTTGGCTTTGGCTTTGGCGCTTCAACTGTAGGCTGTGGGCGCAGAGACAGTGTGAATTGTTCCCTAGAAGGAATTATGTCCGTTACATAGCATGTAATAGACTGCAGTCTGTGGTAGCCAAAATCCGGCAAATCCTCGACCTCCTTTGGTAGAGCCTATAGAATCGTTAGCTTTGAATCCTGGATAAAAAGGAAGTAATTTGATTTACCTTGCGTGGCAGCAGAGCAGTAATCCCATCGATAAAGGCGACGAAGACCCCGAAATGAGTTATCTCCTTAACAAACCCAGCAACGGCGCTTCCAATCTTAACATCCAAAAAGCTCTTGATCAAAGTATCAGATTTGGAAGCCTTGACCAAACTTGGCTTTGAAGATAAGTATACAATGTTTCTCATTTCATCCTTGCGGAGAACAACGAGGTCGACGAGTTTCTGGCCAGCTCTGAGTTTTTTGAATGTTGCTAGATTCTTCTCCTTGGAACCGTCGGTTAGTTGACCAAGGACGATCAAACCCTTGATACCATCTTGAAGACTCAAGACGACATCGTCGTTGGACTTTTCAATAATAGAACCTTCAACAATGCTTCCAAGAGCGATGTTCTGTAGCGCTTCTGCCTTCTCTTTGCTTGAATCGGCCTGGCTGCTTCGGCACGATAGTCGAACCTTCTTTTCCATTGGGTCGCTCGATATAACATGGACATTCAAGGTTTGTCCA
This sequence comes from Orbilia oligospora ATCC 24927, assembly GCF_000225545.1. Classification (NCBI taxonomy): domain Eukaryota; kingdom Fungi; phylum Ascomycota; class Orbiliomycetes; order Orbiliales; family Orbiliaceae; genus Orbilia; species Orbilia oligospora. Next base: position 1,428,949 of record NW_011645611.1, on the reverse strand, counting down.
ACTTTGAAGTGTTCCATAGGATCCTTGATGAAAGCCTCGCTCATCTCAGAAACTGGTAGGAAACCTCTAACCTCGCCATAGAACTCAAGAATGGCACCAGTAGGCATCAACTTGACGATCGTGCCAGGGGTTTCCTCGTCCTCTTCAACATCGATGTAGTCCGCAAATACGGGGCCTTCCGAGTTGACAATCGCCTTCTTCAGCGTCATCTTGATCCTGCGCGAATCAGTATCAACGCGCAGAATCCTGCCTTTGACAGCTGCTCCTTCCCTGAACTTCTTTTCTGGGTGTTGAAGGACAATATCGGACATGTGCATTTCTGGTACATATGCTTCTAAGCCTTCTTCAACCTCGACCAACATACCACCTCCAACAAATCTAGAAATTTTCCCTTTTACCACATCGCCTGGCTTAACATCCTCCATCCTCAGATATCTTTGCGATAGGATTTTCGGCTCCATGGAAGCGAGCAGAAGCCCGTCCATACTGTTATAATCCAGAATTCGGATCGCGTGCTTGCTACCCACTTTGTAAGGGCCGGTTGTCAATATCGAATCGATCTTCTTGTCTGATATCCTCGAAATATGAACGAACACCATCGTATTTCCCAACCCGATGTTAAGAATCAACCCAACTCCAGGAATGATATGCTTCACAGCGGCATCCGATTTTATCGCGCCGATAGGGAGTTTCGATAGTGCCAATTTGCCAGATTGAGTTTGTGGTCCCATTTCCTTGACATGGGTTAAGAGCGAGCCAGCAAACTTCTTGTTATCTGATCCGGGGATTGAAGCCAAGAGACGGACAGTGAGATGATTTCCTGCTTTGTATTTGGTTTGGAGGACTTCACTAGAGAAGCAACCAGAATGGAAGAGGTCGACGGTTACATCGATTGATCCCATGACCGTACAGACGAGTCCGTTGTCTTGTACGTCTGTGACCAAAGCCTTAGAAGCCATGGTACCTGGCAGGAAACAATCAATTGTAGGTCCATCACCGACAGCTGCATCCTTTCCAGATTTTCCCTTGATACTCTTGTGGAAATCAGAGGCCAATTGTACAACCTTTCCACCGCTAGCTAGACCAAGGACATGACAGAGGAATGTTCGTCCAACTTTGATGGTGTTTGGAGGCGCACCACAGTCTGACTTGCCCATAAACCCTGACACAAAGTCCAACCCGAGGTCCATAATGAAACCATTGTCTTCAATACTTTTAACGGAAGCTTGGAGAGTGATTCCCTTGACAATCTCGGTCTTTGTGATCCCAGGATTCGTAAGAGTTGGGAGAAGACTAAGTTCGATATGTTTGCGCTGCTTCTTCTCACCGGAACCGGTGCCGCCAGTCGAGACGTTCATCACATAGGCTCTGACAGGTTGGTTTACTTCAAACAACATATCCAGTCCTGGGATTTCAGCCTCGGTTTCTTCGGCGTTGTCTTTATCAATATCCATCCCATCTTCATCTTGTTCTAGACTGGCTTGGAGCTGGTTGGTGTATTGCTCGGAAATGGATGTAAGAGGGGCGTATCCGACAAGATTGTTCGGTAGGGCGATCGCAACATCCTTCTTTGTAATTTTCGAGATAAACCCGAATACTAGCTGCCCTTGTACGAGTTTCTATCATCGCTATGTTAGTACAGCGAACATGCCCTCCAAAAAAAGCACATTTCGAATCACACCTTATAAGACAGCTGTTCGATCTTAATCTCTGGCTCTTCATCTTCGACTTCTCCCTTCTTATGTTTCTTCGAAGACGACCCCTTAGCTGCAGATGTGCGACGCTTCTTAGGCGACTTATCGGCCGCCGTTGGCGCCTTCTCCGCCTTTGTTTCAAATAAAGCTTCTCGAGTAGCTTCGTTAACTACTTCCTTATACTCCAAAGGCGTCAATGCCGATGCGCCACCACGTGGGAACGACGGTTCGTCCTTATTCGACTTGCGCAGCGAAGATTGCATTGTCGATGCTTCGGTAGGTTCTTGCTGTGCAGGGGTCTTGGAAGCAGTAGGTTCCTTAGGACCTGTCTTTTGGCGTTTTGTAAATTTTGGAATATCTGCTGCGCCTTTAGAAGGCGAGTCCTTCCGCTTGTTCGCCATGGTAGGCTTATGTGAAGCGTCGGTCGTGGGGAGGTTGGTAAGAATTGGTTGTTTATCGATCGACGGGCTAACAGAAGCAGAACATTGGAGACTTTTTTTTTTTTTCAAGTGGTCGCGAATTTTTCTTAGACAGTAAATGTGCCAAGACTCAAGCGTGGGCAGGGGTTGAACTAACGTGGTAATTTTGCGTGTGCAACCATCTGCAACACAGAATGGCTACATCGAGAGTTGCAGGGCTGTTTACAGTCGTAGCACTAGGTACTTAGCTAGGCTGGTTAATTAGTGTAAAAAGACTATGGATTTTGATTATATAGGCGGCCTCCTAGACCTCTCCACTAATATGAAACAAACTATCAAATTAAATTGCCGTGACATTATCAGCAAGACGTATTCGCACAAATACGTACTTAATTAAGTTAACATAAGGATGAATATTACTATAAACCCAGGAATTCTTTAGGTCCCAAACGCTATGTGTATATACAGCCTTATTTTATTCTAGATATAAGTTCTCCTCCCGTGATACCAAGGGCCCAGCCCACTGAGAATAAGCTTTATAACTTAAAGGCTGTGGCCAATTTAAGATTGTCTCGACCTCGATTCCCTCGGCTCTATATCTCAGAATGTATTTATGCTATTTATAATTTAGCAGGGCGGATAGGAGATAGCTAAATAAATCTAAACTGGGTATCTGGGATTCAGCAAGATTAACAGTTTCTATTTGTGATTACCTTATAAGACCAATGATTTAGGACCCATGTGGATCGATCGGCATACACGCCATTGTGCTTCTCGATGGTTTGAAATTTTTGATATCATTTTATGATTTTCTAACGTCGCCCCTAGTAGGAGAGCCGCATATATTAATATTTATAGCCTTCAAATACGGTGGCTCCACCTGATCCTTCGTTTACATGTCTTGATCGAATGGATCTATTAACGAGTACGCGAGTAGTCGACTATTAATATTATACATCGCGGGTATAATCCTCATCTAGAAGTATACTTAAGTACATATGTACATATGTACTTATCGAAAACTATACAATTCAACTTCTACTATAGGCCACAATTCAAATATAGCTAGGAGCGCGTACAGGCCTTCACACATATACTCAACCCTTATTACTCCATGGACCCATATATCCTCCGGCAGAGATTTCAGCATTTTTTGGCTTTTATAAACTCCAAGGTATCTACCGGGGATGCACAACTAATATCCTAAAACCTCGCATCGGCATCGCCCAGCCACACAATACCCTCAATTTAAACAGATATCAAAGAAATATTAATATCGCGGGTATGCACCTGTTAACGCTATGCTAATCGAAACCCTTGCATTCGGAAGCTACCATATTACTAGGAATCACCCGTAAAAAAGAGAATGTGGAGGATTCAAGGGATTTCCATAAGTTGGGAGGCAGCGAGGTACCAATCCAGTGAAGCCAGGCCGCAACAGTGATTCAAAGTAGGTACTAGTTTCTGCCTAGATATGACAGTCCATTAAATGGAGTTCCCGTTAATTTATGTGTTAAAGCGAGATTTATAATTTAGGTGTCTAACTTTATCTCTTCCCATGGCGCAAATTTGAATAAAGTATCAATGCTATATATATAGCTAGTAGATATGAAGTATTCTTCCATTATATAGGCTTAAAGTATGAGGTACATATCTACAGCTAACCATTAACTGAACCAATACGGTCGTCAATATATCATAGGCCTCCCTGCAAAAACTAGTTGTGAGCATGTACATCCGTTACGCCTCTAGTCGCACTGTATAATTCAATTTGTACTAGTCCCGTCCAGATTAGCGAGTTTTAAATGATAGGTAGTCGACTTTAGCTCCAAGTACATCAAGGATGGTTATCGTCTCCGTATGTTCTAGCCCGAAGACTAGACACTTGACCCCGAAGGTTGCCCGTGATTGATGACGTCGATTTATGAGCCCGCATGCATTGAGGCTGTCAGCTGCTCTTTCCATGGTATTAATATGCTATGTACCAATACACCAAAGGAATCTTTAATTCCAAAATGTGAGGGTCCTCTTGGGTAGTTTAATTCGGGGACCTATGGTCGGCCAGTTCCGATATCTTGAAATCATCCGTTTTCCGACAGGGCAATTCCGAGCTTATCAACCCAACCAAAAATATATAAAAATTACATAGTATCACTCCGATAACGCTCTTTTCAAATTTTCTTTGAAGTCTTCTAGAAATCCGAATTTGCGAGTCATGAAATCCTACACTAGGAGAACCCCGAACTAGTCGCCGGGGAACAGTTCGCCTTTGCGTTGGCGTGTGTGTGCGTGCCTCCGTCTACAACAGGCAGCTAACAACCTCATGCAAGAAATCCCCCAAGCGAAATCTACCCTATATAAACTCCCACACTTGTAAACCATCAATCAAACCACAAAGCACGAGACCCGGCCAATTGTACCGTCGACCCTCTTCCCGACCAAGCTTTAAAAAAAAAATGGCTCAGTACACCCTCCCGCAAATATCCTCCATCCCCTCGCTTTCCACAGACGAACGAGCCGAAGTTCTGTCCCACCTCTTTGAACCATGTGACGCCTTAAACACTTTAGTCGTCTCCCAACTTGGGAACACTACATTCACATCATACAGTGATTTGATATCACACGTTCATAATGAATTATTAAGACTCAAGGATTCCCCGTCAACATCGGATACGGAATGGCTCTTGAAGATTCTATCCGCTCATCCGCGCCTAGGTGCTAAGAAGGTTGACTCTGCACATTCAAGGAGTGAGCAGGCGAGCCTGGGCGGGCCGACGGAGGCAGCTGAACTCGAGAGGTTGAATAATGAATATGAAGAGAAGTTTCCAGGTACGCATGCGCAATACAACTACTTTTCCTTTTCTTGAAACTTTCTTTTTTTTTTTTTTGTCTTTAAGAGAAACCTCATGGTAGGCTGCATAAAGGTGCTTTCAACCTTGTGAATCTGTTGTCATTTGGAGGAAAATTATAGCTCTTTTCATTCCAGTCGTGAACAGTTATTGTTGCACATGTTACACATGGTTATTGCTGCAGTAGAGGGAATTGAGCTTTGAAATTACCCATCACGGCCAAAAGGCTCCCTTGCCTAAGAATCCCTCGCCTTCTAGCATTTAATGCAGTTGCAACTTTCCTTGTCTTGCTTTTCTATTAGCTGTGCATTGTTATAATATATTACACTTTGATATACCATGTTTCCCCATATTTTGTTGAAAGCCTGAAACTTCTGGGCATAGGGGCATGGTCTTATTATCCAATGTCCCGTACCATCGATATTTCTGCTTTCGAATCGCTGTTCCATCATGCTCGGTTATCAGAAGACAATCAACTAGGACAGGGCAGGCAAATGCAGTAGTATCCAAAAAACCCCAGATCTCCTTGACCTTTTTTTTTGTTACGTTGCGTGAATTTTCTGCTCTGCATGCCCTTTTTAACAACAGAGGAAAAGAGGCCTTGTGATGCTTCCAATTCTTCTTCTCGAATGAAAATAACTTAATTGCTAATTATTTCGCCTCCCCCCGAAAAAAAACAAACTGGGGGGATGTTCTGGGATACAGGGATGAGATTTGTGTAAGTTCGTTCCTTTTCCACGCATCCTAGCTGCCATCTTTTTTTTTTCCCTTCCTTCCCCCGCATTTTCGTCAGACGTTCCCGAACACACAGACCTACGATCTTGGATGATCAATCAAGTTTCTGTTCATGGATTAAGGACAAGAAATGGAAAAGGGAGGATCAGAGCAGCAGCAGCAGTCGCAGCAAACCATGCAAAAGAACTAGGGAATGTTGCATTTTTGTGCGCTGTCTTTCCCTTACCTACCTACCCTGCTCCACTACCTCACATATGAAAAGCTCAACCGACGAACGAGGGGACGAGGAAAATTTTTCCAGACAAAGCAAGCCTCCCTCGATTTTTTTCGGCGCGCGTGCCTCTTTCTATGTTTGTCTACGTCGGTGGAGTGGAGTCTGTGTGTGTGACATTCAAGGAAACTGGTCAAGCGACGCAAAAAAAAAAAAAAAAACACATAAGAAAACGAGTGGAAAAAAAGTGTGTAAAAATATCTTCAAGCTCATTGGAAGACTAATCTATTTTTCTTCGTAATATTTTCTGGATTCTATAGGGTATTCGTTGCCGGACGCAGCAGACAGGCCATTATGAACGATATGGAGACAAGAATTGCTCGAGGCGATATTGAGGCGGAGAAACTTGAGGCAATTAATGTGAGCTCCTCCTCCCTCTCCCTCCCTCTGTTCTTACATACGTCTATAGCTCCACTGGATCACTTTTTTTGTTGTTTGCCCATACATCTCTTTTCCATATTCTCGAAAGAAAGAAAGAAACAAAAAAATCAATAATTGTAGTAGTTTTAATTTTTCTTTTCCCTTCTCGCTTGTTAAAAGCGAGCCTTATATCTCTCTCTTTTTTTGTTGGTTATATATATACTTATACATACTGCCTAAATTGCGAAATGCAAGCCATGCTGACGAATTCCCTTTCCTTTGGGTGGGTGTTGAACACAGGCGATGGCAGCTATTGCCAATGATAGAGCAAAGAAGTTGATGCAGGTCGAGTAGGTTGTTGGATGTTAGCCGCCAGGTGAGAGGGGAGGCCCTTGGATAGAAGCTGGGGTGGCGAAGAGGGATCGGAACAGAAAATTGCAGAAAATTGAAAATATGGTATGATATCAGACAGGGCAAGTAGCAGCCGATTCCAATACAGATATAATAAACATAAAACAAGACATTAAAAGAGGCCGTTCGGGCCGCGGGTGAACCCGGGTGTAATATGGATTGTGAAAACAGTGTTCGTAAACATCATGATTCATGCAGAATATAGCGACAGTCCGTATGTGGGAAAAAAAAAAAAAAAAGGCCAAGTGGAGGATATGCAAATTCGAATAAGATATGGGATATAGGTGAAAAATAAAACAAGTTGAAGTAAAAATAGAGACAAAACAATCCCTGAACAAAGGCCGAAACTCCAGTGATGATGATGGGGGGTAGGAATTGCTGAAATGAAGGAACAAGCTTTTCCCTCGCCTGACGCTCGAATATAGCAAATGCATGGATTTTGGGTATCTTTTAATGGTATTTGTGTAGATGTGATGCGAGATCAACTTGCAGGTGGACGGGCGGCGAAAAGGTATTGTATTACTGGAAGAACTGCCATGGAAAATCCTCTTCCTCTTCGTACTGTTCTTCTTCGTATCTGGGGATGTCGTCGGCCTCCCACCGTTCCTCAAGTATTTCCGCGGAGGGGGGTGGGTTGTGAAGCGGGTCGGCATGATAACCTTCAAACTGCATACGATGTTGTCTGTTTACCCGTTAGGATTTATACTTGCATAACATGTCAAAACCGATACGTACCTTAGGATATCCTCCTTCTTGTCTTCGGCGGACTTCTGTAGCTCCTGGTCCCGAAACAAACCGTCCCGACGAATTTTATTCAATATCGCCGTTTTTCTGATTAAATCTCCCTTCATCTTTGGCAATTTACCCTTCCCTAGAACTTGAAACCCAGGTCGGCCGACAGCATTTTGCCGACTGGGAAACCCTTTCTTCGCAGGAGGGTATGAATATGGCGAACTTAGAGCTGAGAAGGCAACCTGGAGCCGTAACCGTCGTCGCTTTTCAGGTCGTTCGTAATCATCGTATTCAGAAAACGGACGACTCCTCTTCCTGCTACACCCCTCGAAGCCAGACGGCGGGGTTGTCGTTGTGCATTTTGGCACTATATTTGTGAAGTTGAAACGGTCGTGTGCCGGATATGTGAATTTGACAAAGACGTACGGCGTCTGAACCGACAAAAAGGGACGGGAAGAGTCTTCGTAGATATCCAGGATAACGTTCACTTCAGCCCCAACCACTTCGTCCACACACATTTACACTGATAGGATACAATGATGTATCGTCGTGAAAGGGTCGACCGACTTTCCAACTCCCAACTCGCAATAAGAGGTTGAAGAAGAAGAAAGAACGGGATTCGCAGGGACAGAAAATTTTTTTGTTGTGTTCAAGGGTCCAAGACGGAATTATATGTTTTATGAGAGGCTAAAAATAAGGCCGAAGTCATTTTCGAGGATTTTCTGGGGAAGAGATGGATGCATGACCATAACTGCGGAAAGGTGACAGGTCGTATTTAAAAAGGGAGCCGAAGGACGGGACGGTCTGGGGAAACCTTACGAATTCACCCTCGACTGAACCTCCCCACAGAGAGAAACTGGAACCTGGGACCTCTTGTCGCTCTCCTGGGGGGCAAGCCAAGATCCCAGCCAAAGCCCTCGTCAACTCTGCAGCGAGCAGCTTCTCCGCAAATTTTTCCTTTTGGGGTTCGTACACGAATGGGAAAGTATGGGGTAGGAATGCAAGTATTCGACCAGGGTGCACACTGGGGCACCTATAAATCGATACTTTTACAGCGCTGTAACACGGCGATATGCGGAAACTTCAAGTTTCTTCTTTCTTCGATGGGATTTACAGCTGGGTGGAACCCATAAAACCAAGCGTTTTAATCCCAGGGAGGACAAAGCTGCTAAGGGGACGAAGATCAAGAATGCACGGGCGTCCGGTGCACAAGACATACAGCGAGCTGCGGCGAACCTGTCCAACCGTCGTTCGGTCGAGGACCAATCAAAAAGCACCCGACCCATAGTTCATCATGCTTCTCGCATGCAGGCATGTGGCCCATCATCTCGCACATCGCGGCTTTTTTCCAAAAAAATCGAATGCATTGCGGTTGAAGAAAAGTGGAGAAGAGGGAAAAAGTACCTCAATAGTTAGTGGATGTATGTAATGTATGGCTTGCCACTGGCGCTGTGGACGAGGGATAAAATGACTTGGCAGCCTTATAAGATCGCATGTCCAGTTCGTTCTCTCGACTCTCGACTTTGCAGAGGGGGTTATCGATCCATCGATGGCTTGCTTGCCTGTAAAAGTTTATTTAAACTTGCAGCTTAGCTTTTCGAATTGGGTCCCGAGAGTTTGAAGTATACTGGACATTTTATGCGAGTGCATACATTACTTACTTACTTACTTACACACACCCAGACATACATACGTACTTATGTACATACATACATACATGCACTTGCATACACGCATCTTTGACGAAATGGTTGCCAATAAGTTGGTGTTCTTGCCAGGCTTCCTTGATTGATGCAGTCAGCCATGGTGCTAGGATATAGGGGTGAGGAGACCCGCGGGAAGACTATGAATGCGACTGTAAATGGTCCATAGGCTCCGGATGCCTCGTGAGCCACACGGGCGTAGCTAATAGGCGGGTTACATTTTGCGAGTGACATTTTTTATATCATATTTTGCACGAAATGGCCCCTTTCAAGGATAATCGGCTCCGTTTGGGGCTCTGCATAGCACTAGTTAAGTACTTAGTTAGTATATTACTAACGTCCCGAACGAAGAATGAATAGAACTAGTTAGTATCCAGCCACACTAACCGATTCTAGGCCACCAACGATGGTATGGATGTATAAAACATCAGAACTTTTAGGATGGGGGAGAGGCGCCTGGGCGTGGTCGTGGTCGTGGTCGTGGTCGTGGGAGGCCTCGAGGAGGAGGTTCTGGATCAAAAGAGCAATCCTTAAATCTTAAGAGCGACAACTATTGCATGCAGCGAACACCGCAGATTACATAACGAGGTCTCGATCGATCGACTTTTAACAAATAGAATTCTATCCTTTGGTTATCATACAGGAAAAAAACAGCCAACGGGTAACGGTATTTACCATGCCATCTTGATTGGATGCAAGATGGGTGGCTTTCCTTGGTAGCGTGCACCTCGATTTTGAGCTTCAAGAAGAGTCAAGACCCTCCAATAGCGAGTGCGGAAGGTATTCACATGTCCTTTACGGAACTAGTCGAATGCAGCATGTGGTAACGTTGTCAGTACACATGTATGTACATACAGTCCGTATACATCGATCTAGAAGTCCGTCGCATGAGGATTCCATAGTTAAGTACGAAGCTAAGTAAATATATTTATGGCTCGAGGTCAACGGTTTGGGAGCTGCTAGTTCGGGTTACAGCAGTCAAAAGCCGCAGCACGGACCGGGTCGACACACTAAGATGGGGATAGTTCAAGAATCAAATACTTTACTACTTCAGTACTTGCTTTAAATATCGGTTGAGGAATTCGAATAGATCTGAGAAAATAACCAATTCCCTGCAATTGTGAGCACCTCCTTACATTAGTTGGTATAAGTATTTATGTATTAGCTTAGGTCTTAGATATCGATAGGCCTGTAGGGCTGTCGCACAGACTATTAACAAGTAGCCAACGTTAATTCAACAGCCAACATTTATTAATTAATCAGTAGACTTGACTTAATATAAATAAAACGGTTGAGGAGGTTAAGTAAGTAGTTATAATTAGAGAAATAGTTAACTTAGCACCGATAGAGGATAGTGTCAATTAATTAGAAGCTGTTGAAAATTCCTCAGAACTACTCCGTAAGAAGCTTAAGATCAGGACCGGTTGCTGCAAACAAGCATTAATTTGCAGGTTGCAACCCAGCCAGGCCCAGCCCAGGCGATTACGGTCCGATATGCGATTCGCTTTGACGTCATCGGAAAAACCAATACCGTTTTCCTTCAAACGTTCATGCGCAGGTATGTTTTTACATATGATATGGGTCTTGAAGCAGTAAAATGGCAGTTGGAGATATTTTATTTTAATACGGGTGGCGAAGTTGATGCTGTTTGAGAAGCTTGTGACTTTGACTTGACTTGACTTGACTTGACTGTGCTCGTGAATGCAACTGCAGAAACTACTGGTTTGATAAATATCTGCCATGCCATGCCATGCTACGCCATGCTATGCTATGCCATGCCCATGCCATATGAGAGAGAAAGAAAAAAAAATCATGGGAAGAGGGATCATATTGCCTTTTCTAGAACTTCTATTCTGCAGAGAGAGAGAGTTCGAATTGATATTTTCTCTGAGTTCCAACTCAGCTCAACTTTCTTTGATCATACAAAACCTCCAAGATAATCATCATCGATCGATCAACCAACCATCAACCAACCAACCAATCTCACCTCAAACTCTTTCACGACCGCGAACCTGGGTGGTGTATGTATGTGCGTCCGTAGTAACCTGGGTATATCAGCCTGCATTAACCATCGGAGCTTGTCGATTCCGGAACAATTCCACGCTGTACATGTATGTACTTAGGTACTTACTTACCTGTCGTGTCCCATCTGGATTTTGCCAGCGAAACCTCGAATACGAAGGATTATTTTAGTTCATTGCCCCAACATCAACATTAACACTGTCAGTAATATTACTATCGCATCGACAACGGCACCAGCATGGTCCGGAGGAGGTCCCACATCCCACCATTGAAATCAAGCCCTTCGACCGATTGCGACTTTAATCCGTCTTTGAAGAAATTTTATCCGCTAGTTGTGAATTTCTATCCTTTTTGATTTAATTTTTTTTATTCCCTTTCTTTGATCAGTTATCATTTTTATTTTTTTCCCTTTCCAATTTCGGTGCCTTGGGACCATTCCTCGTGATTGTTTCGATTCGATCCATCGGAAACGTCTTGACGTATTTGACCATCTCGAAGGGAAATCTGCGACTGGCACTAACCATTTCGATAATTCACCACCAATGTCGATATCTATACCTAAAATTCGGGCGCGGAACCCAAGCGCAGATGCGCCAGACGACACTGACAGGCTTCAGGAAGACATTCGACCTACCCAGAGTGAATCCGACGCAGCCGAAGGTAAGGCAGCTGCCCCTCCACCAGGTCTCGTCTAAGCCTCTCGGCCAGTCGATTCCATGAATCCCAAGACTTTTTGCGATTTTATCCAGGCTTGACGGTGCGGGAAAGAAAGAAAGAAAGAAAGAAAGAAAGAAAGAAAGCCAGGCCTGAAGATCCACACGGGCGATATATATCGTATACGTATACGTGCTTTTTTGGCTAAGGTTGCTTATTTGTTATAATTTCTCCGGCATAACTGTGCTGTCTTTAGTTGAAGTCGAAGTACCGCCTGTCACATCCACACGCTCTGGTTCAGTTGTATCGCGTCCCACCCTCCAAACCAGTGATCTTTCACGCCAAACAACCGACTCTCTGAACTCGCCCAATTCGAATAGACTATCACCCAGACCTCAAGACAAGCCCTTCAACGATATCGCCATCGACCCTTTATCGCAGCATATCTTAAAAAGAACAGGGAGCCAGTTTACGTACCAACAGAGGTTACGACGTCAGGATACCAATGATAGCACCCATGGATCTCTTGGCGAGGACTCAGCGAACTCGTTCAAGGGTAGTGGGACAGCCACGCCTCCTGTTCGAAAGATGGACTTGAACTTACCATCTCTGCAAATGGGAAGCAAGGACAAGAAGTATGTTCCGTGCATAAGTGCATATTTCTGTCGTCGCACAGCATCCTTTCTTTCTTTCTTTTTTTGTTAATCCTCCTCGATAAGCTAACATCCATTTTCATTCACAGGAAAGGAGTATCGTTCCTCAGCCGTTTCATTGGAGGTGGCAAACGAAAAGAACCTACAGTCAACGAAGAAGATGATAGTGAATCAGTCATTGAGCAGCGAACTGAAGGGCTCGATGCAGCTGTATTTTCTCAACCTATCGGCTTCACACCGAAGTTCCCGCCTCCTCCAAAGTACATCCGTATACGCTCGCACAACAAGCATACCAAAGACTTTAATCACGTTTTCCTCGCACAGGAGTTGTTCAAGAACCCCAATCCGATAAAAGATGCAAGGAATGTCGTCGGGGAAGGGGAGAATGGATCGGCACCGACATTACCATCGATACCCATGGCGAAGCATAAGAGCGGTGCTATATGGTCCATGAAATTCAGTAAGGACGGAAAATACCTTGCAGTGGCCGGGCAGGATAAGATTGTAACTGTGTGGGAGGTTCTATGTTCCGAAGATGATCGTAGGGAACATGAAGAAGAGGAGAATACGCAGGGATTCGATGGGGGCAACAGTGGGGGTGTCCGCTTGAACGCCCCAGTCTTCCGCGCGGAGCCTCTGAGAGAATATACTGGCCATACAGCGGACATCCTTGACCTTAGCTGGAGTAAGAATAATTTCCTGCTGTCCTCGTCAATGGACAAGACTGTGCGGCTGTGGCACGTCAGCAGGGCGGAATGCCTATGCGCTTTCCAACACTCTGACTTTGTCACATCAATTCTGTTTCATCCAAAAGATGATAGGTTCTTCCTTGCAGGTTCATTGGATTCCAAATTACGATTGTGGAGTATTCCAGACAAGAGTGTGGCTTTCTCCGTGGAGCTGCCTGACCTGATTACTGCCGTAGCCTTTACACCCGATGGAAAGCACGCCATTGCGGGCTGTCTGTCTGGACTTTGTATATTCTACGAAACCGAAGGACTACGGTATCACACACAAGTTCACGTTCGTTCTTCACATGGAAGAAACGCCAGAGGTAGCAAGATCACAGGCATTGAAGCCCTCAATTACCCCCCAGATGATCCCAATGGCGGGGAGATCAAGCTTCTCATCACAAGCAACGATTCTCGAGTCCGAATGTATAACTTCCGCGACAAAAGCCTTGAAATCAAGTTCCGCGGAAATGAGAATACATGCAGCCAGATACATGCAACTTTCAGCGATGATATGAAGTATATTATTTGCGGCAGCGAAGACCGTAAAGTCTATATTTGGGACGTTCACGCTGGGATTGGCGAGAAAAAAACCAAGATCCCAGTCGAGTACTTCGAAGCACATAACTCGATCGTCACATGTGCCTTAATCGCACCTACGAAGACTCGTCAATTGCTCGGCCATTCTGGGGATCCAATCTATGATCTCTGCAACCCTCCTCCTGTCACATTAATCAGCCGTTCTGAATCATTCACTTCATCTATCAAATCACCAGTCAGAGCACCTGAAACCTCGGCGAAAATCGGGCGTGATCCCAACGCATACATATCCGAAAGAATAAAGGCCTCCAAGTCCAAACCAGCCGAGGAATCACCTGCATATGTCGCTCGTTCCCTCCACCTGGACGGAAATATTATCGTAACTGCAGACTACAATGGCAAGATTAAGGTTTTCAGGCAGGACTGTGCACATATCAAAAGAAAGAACGAGTCCTGGGAAACATCCTCGACCTTTTCGAAGAAAGTTCAGATGTTTGGTAGCGGAGGGAACAAACGTGTATCAGGTCAATTTTCAACCCATAACCCTCGTGATAGCATCCTATCATGGAGGAACAGCGTGCAGAGTCAGTATAGCTACGACTCAAGGATTGGAAGAACCTCAATGCAAGGCGGTCGGGAGTCTGCAGGTCGTGATTCCGCTGCCACAAGGGAGTCAACAGATGATAAGGATACCAGCGTCGTATCGTCCAGAAACAGAAGTTTATCACCGAAGAAAAGTATATCCACCATGTCAACCCAAAGTTTCGGTACTGCTTCCTCGAATGTTATACCCAAGATTGCTGTTTCGGAAGTAGTCTCTGGAAATGGAAATGGGCCTGTGGCGACAAGGTCACGAGCTACGTCGATTAACTCGATTTCAAGTAGTAATTTGAATATGCGCGGGAAGCTGGCCAAAGATCATTTGCCATCCATGACTAGCCCTTTGGCGAAAACAATCTCAAACGATCCCGCAGATTTAATGCTGCAGGAGAGTGGGAGATCGTTGGCGTTCTATAATTTGGCAGCGGCCCCGAGTACCTCCGTGGGATACCTGATGGCAGACGGATCAGACCGCCGGCCCTCTATTATCAGTTCGGCAGATAATACGGATGATGGATTCAGCAGTGAGAGTGATAATGACGAGGCGCTGAAGTGCAAGAGGTGAGGATCGATGTTTCTATCCGGAGTCCTGGGGGAAGTTCGGGGGTGGCTAACTAGGGGGAAATAGATGTGGAGGAACATCTTTCAGGGCGAAGAAGTCGAATCGACGGGGAGAAGCTAGACTTGTCTGCGCAAAGTAAGTGGTCTTCTGAGCATCTCCTCTCCTGCTTCTCGCTATTATCCAATCGCATCAAAGCTTCAACGATTGCGTGATACTAGCTGTTAATTGCGTGATCGTGGTCATTTTTCTGATATCAAACATTTAGTTGCAATACGCCATGCTAGAGTCATGACCTACATCCATTCGATGAGCCAATTCTGCAAGAAAATGTCCGGCCATATCCCTTTCTTTCCCAATGAACAGCTTCAACAAAAAGCAATGAAAACGATTTCACCGAGTTACCAGTTTGATTATGAATCAACAAAAGTTCTAGTCTCTTTAATATATCTTCGACAGGAATTAATGAAATGCAATGCATGATGCTTCTGTGGGCTGCAGGCTGAGTGGTTTTTTGTTCTGTCTGTTTTCTTTTCTTTTCTTCCTTGGAAATCTTGGCTTGCAGCTGGGAGCTTTTGGTATCGATAGATGCGAGGAAACGTCAAAGGCTTTTTTTTATGCAGGTTTCATCTCGCAGAGTCCTCCCTTTTTTTTTCTTCTTTTCTTTCCTTCTCCTTTCCTTTTGTAATTTCTTTTTTGTCAAGTGCGTATTAGCGACCTATATTCGAGATTTTTTGTTCGAAGATATCTTGTCAGTGGGTACGCATTACGGAATGTTCCCTTAGCTGTCGAGTATCGTCGTCTGGGGTTAATTATAATTTTTCGTATATATAATTCCCTTTTTTTTTAATTCACCTATGTTATGTCCCCCCCCCCCTTGTTTTCAGTTTTTATAGCATTTTTATTACCTAACGAAGCACGATTTGAAGGAGAGAGAGGCGTTAATTCAAGACGAGGGGGGTTTTCGGTAGTACCCTTTTTTTCTTTCTTTCTGAAGTCTTTTTTTTGGCTGGATCGTTTTATATGGCTTTTCGTATATACGCGTATGAGGAACGACAGTTTTTGGATATTGAACATGGCATATGTGTGTATGTATGTGTGTATGTACTGACCTACATACGGTCTGGGAGCATGTTATGATATCAAATTATAAAATTAATCATTATGGGATGGGGCTTGCAGGTTACCAGTTAACGTTAGCTAAGTAAGTAGCTAGTTTTGTTATCTTCTTTGATTCTGGGATATATGTGTGTACTTCCATCCTATATCTCTAATACTTCATGGAATAGTATAATAATTAATATAATACTTCATAGGTGGAATGTTACCTATCGTAGGCGTTGTAATCGAGAGGAAGAGTATGTTATCAAGTTCAATCACTTATGCATGCAGTGACTTCGAGTCTCACATACCCATTAAAGTTCCCCGATATCAATAGCTTTACGAAAGAAATATATATATTACATCAAGATGTATATTGTCTTTGGGGGGGTTAGTACTACCTGCCTACACAGATACTAGACCTAGTCTTATATTTTACAGTCGAGTATCTAGAATTCAACTCCCAGGATTCGATGTTTTATGATTTTGATAATATAATTAATTTCAGTTCTTTTATTTTTCCCTTTCAGCTCTTAGTTGGTTGGTTTTTTTCATGGTCTCGCAAGTTAAAACTAGGTCAACTGATTGTTCTGGCAGAACTCACACCCACGTTTGCCACATCCCACCGCCTTGATCTTTCCGAGTTATAGTAGAGTACTTCGAAAGAATCCGTATTGATAACGCCCAGGTAGTTGAATAATAATAAGTAAAACAAAGAAAGGAAAATAGAGGAGGAGGGGGGGAGAGGGAGGGGGAGAGAGAGAGATAACTAAGTGTGAGTAGGCCGCAATGCAACTGCTCACGATACAGGCCGTCTAGCCTTCAACCAAGCGTCCGCCTCTGCAAACTTCGGAGCGTCCTGAATCAAACCCTCAGGTGCAGCCTTAATGCCCGACATAATCTACCGAATCATAAGGGTTAGTTAAGATCCTCCATATTTTAACAAAATTAGGAATGGGGAAAAGAAACTTACAGCATCCCACAACCTAAACGCCTTACCAACATCCTCCATGACATCCACACTTTGTACGAACATCTGTGGAATCAATTGTTCCTTCTGGATCTTCAATCGTGTCTCGTAACTCGTCGGATCTTCCGTATTCGTCAATTCGTCCAGGTAAGTCTTAACTGCAATCCCCAGTCCAGCATTAACATCCTCCACAAATGGGATAGCCAGCCCGATCTGCTTCCAATCGCTTCTATCATTCCTATCAGCGTCCCCGTTCATCAATAGTGACGTTAGAACCATTTGCATCAAGTTCTCGAGGTTCTTGGACATCAGTCTGATTATTGAGTTATAGGTTAGGAGGGTTCTGCTCAATGGGCCGGTGTACCCGATGCTGTTGTGCCTCAGTTTTCCAAGGGAGGCGACGCGGGAGATCAAGCTGCAATATCGCCTATCCGCGTCACGGCCGGAGTATTGGTTAAGTGTATTCGGATCTGCGCGGAGCATCTTGGCTTTGAGTAACTCGATACCAAGGTAGCAAGCTTCTTCAAGCTCGTCGTTGTGATCAAGGGTACCCAGCGCTGCCGAAAGTACTTTACCCCATGGAGTAAGGAGGTGATCCTTGTCGATAAATTCACGAAGACGAAGGGTCCTCCAGAATACATTCAGAATCACCTCATTGGTTGTCTTTAGAAGATTCTCGTTTGACTTTGTGGTGTATGTTTTCGCAGCCAGATCTCTATTACTCAAGCCTGTAATAGCGAATCCTAGCAACGAATTTCCGGGGTTTGCGGCCAATGCAGATGCAAAGACGCTTTCCTTAACATTCCACGAGCTAGTAGATTCGTAAAGGCCGGCGCTGAGGTCCTTGTATTGTACTAGTCGGGGATTCGGCTTGTCGTACCAGTAGATAACAGAGATCTTTCTGCTGTTCCACCAGTGTTGGAGGGGTTGGGAAAGGAGGGCGAGGGATTGGGCGCGCACGGTTTGTAGGCCTTCTAGAAATACTCTGTAGGACTCATTTTCTCCGGCATCGAGAGGTGGGAGCTCATGCAGCTCGCCGCTAACGATCATATCGAGGACGGAAGACCCAATAACGCCACGGGAGAGGTAGAAGTAAACTTCTTCTGGGAGGCGGTTGCCCATGAATTCATGCATATCACCTGGAGCATCATCAATGCTCATCGGCTCAATGTAACCTTCATCAGTAAGAATGGGTTGGTGCTTGATAGCTAGCCTTGCTCGTCTATATTTGTCGAGGTAACCGGAGTCCTTGATCGCCGGCGATTCGCTGTACTGGTTTACTATACCAGTGGCGCTGCGGCATGTCTTAAGGAAATCCAGGCAAGTCTTGAACAAAGACGAGTTTTGCTTCTCGAGGATGGGTAGTGTGGGACAGAAATCGAACCCGGAGAGGATGCAGGCATCGATGAATTGTTCGTGATTGAGTCCTCCTAGGTCCTGCATGATGGCCTTTTTGTTGAGACACGAAAATGAGTTACGCGCGAAGCTAAATCCCGTGATGACCTTATCGACATCGTAGAAGAATACTTCAGCAGGGCCGAAGATGGCATCGATGAATTGCTTTGGGTGGCGTTCGAGATACACAAGTTGCGCCCAAGCAGCATAAGGCGCGACCTGGAATTCTACATTATTCTCGACGAGGATCTGCCTTAGGAACCTATATACCTCGACGGGTTGTAGAGAACCAGAGTCGCCAAACGCCTCAACGGCCTGAGTCGCGTGTCCAATATCATAAAGCTGCCAGGCCACGCTGCGGTTCTTAGCAGCTACCTCGGATGTCGACGATGCCTTGTCGGTTCTGAGGAATTGGATGCCACTGAAAACAAATAATGGTTTGATACCGGCCTGGTGCCATTGTGAGAGGTCATCTTCGATTTTGTTTTTAAGACTGAATGGAAACCCGCCGAGGGCCGGAACGAGGGGTTCTTTCGTGCCGGGGCCATCAATTATCTTCTTTAAATAGTTTCCAGCGTCGATTCCGACGACTGCATCTTTGAGGACGGATATTGGGAGGGTTTGGAGGCGGTTACTAGACCAGGCATCGAAGTTTCGGACTGTAAAGGAGGGGGGAAGAAGTTAGATATGTCATTGGGGGGTATGGCTTTTAGAAGCTCTATTTGAAGATGTGCTTACTTGATCCACCTATCGAAAGGGGAGTTACGGTCCTTGGTGGTCCCGGCGCAGGCATTTTTGTGGTTGTTGAAGCGGTTGAGGGAGGGCGCTGTTTAAGTTTAAAGACGAAGCTAGCACGTCGCTATGGTATATAAGGTGGTTAGTATTACAGGAAGGGATAGAAACAAGAAAGAGAAAAAATAAGGCTATTAGGAAGATTGGAAGAAACAGTAAACCCCCGGATGGTGCCGATGATGCCGATGATGATGGGTAGTCGATAGGATGTCTTCGAGGAAGGTGGAGGTTGAAGGTTGAAGGTTGAAGGTGAATGTCGAATGAAGGTCACAACATCCCCACAGACAGACCAGACGGATGGCAGCCCAGCTTCGGTCAATGCCAATCCGCCACAAATTGGTACTTACAACCTGCAAACCACACAACGTGCACGTTTCAACACGATAAACTGCAACGTTCCTCCTATTTTTAGTGCCTCCCGTATAGGACACTCATAAAGTTTAGCTAAGCTAAGGTAGCGAATAGCGAATAGCAGGGATATCGATATGTCGATATCATTGCATTGGGCATGCGCATCTTGATTCGATTATGGATAGCTCTCTAGTATACATGTATATGTATCGGGTACCGGGTGTATCAATATCAAGTTAATCGTATAAACTGTCTTACAACCTTCCCAATCCATTAATCTCCTTGATATCGAATCCCGGTTCTAGCGCTGTATTTTCACCGATAAGGTCGTATGTGCCTATAAAATAACCTTCAATCTGTATCGTATTGCCCTACAAACAAACGAAATCATCTATACTATAGCTATAATACCTTGTCTCAAACTATGTCTACCGCAGAACCAACTCCAGCGACAGCTCAAATCCCCGTCATCAATGTTTCCCAAATCGACATTGAAACGGCAGACCGCCTAGTTGATGCGGCAGCCACGTTCGGGTTCATCTTTGTCGAGCTCGAAAGCACGAACATCGATTACAACAGTGTGCAACACATGTTCCAGTTGGTATGATCATATAATATCAAATCTCTCTCCATTGCATAGTGGCAAAACTTGTAAAATGCATTACTCTTTTCGAAGCATTCCAGGGAACCGGTTTTAATAGTGGTGTTTAATATATTTTTAGTCGAAGAAGTTCTTTAGTTCTCCAAGAGCGGAGAAGGAGAAGTGCGCGATATCGGAAAACGTATGTTAAACATCCTTCTCCCCCGTCCAGCAACATAATATGCATGTCTGTCTCGAAACTAGAGTTGTAATTAAAGGTATGAAATGGAATATGTATAGAATAAAGGATGGAGTTCTATGCTCTCCGAGACTTTAGATCCGGAGAACCAATCAGTAAGTTGTTTTGTTCTATCTAATCGTCTAGATTGCGCGGTAACTAGCATGCGATACTAACATCACTCCATAGCGAGGAGACTTCAAAGAGTACGGCCGTCCATCGATATCCCATCTAACCCTCAAAATATCGAATTGGATATTTGGCTAAATAACTTATATAACATGTAGAGCTCTTAATTTTGGCGAATTCAAAGATGGTCACGCCCAACAACCTCTCCCAGATTCTCTAGTCGCAGATGAATCAACCCTTAACGATTTCTTCACATCATGCCATAACCTATGCGTCCGCCTCCTTCAGCTATTCGCCATGGGTTTAAAAATAGATGAAGAAGCAGGCGGTAAAGACTGGTTCTCATCACGACATGATCAATCTGGTCCTTCTGGGAGCATATTACGATTATTACACGTTTGTGCTTCCCATTCCTTTGGTTAGTTTTATTTGATATATATTGACCGGCAAGTGGCGGCGATGTTAGTACCCCATCATCCCCTCCGACGCAAATTACGTCCCAGGAAAAGATATCCGAGCAGGTGCCCATTCAGACTATGGAAGTATAACACTTCTTTTCCAAAGACCAGGGCAGGAAGGATTGGAGATTCTATCGAAAGGATGGCAACCAGTTCCGGTTCATCCAGAGTCCGTGGATACGTCCCGTCCACCACCGATTTTGGTTAACATCGGTGATTTATTGTGTACGTTCCTCTTTGAACATTCTTCGATCATTAATATAGAGCTAACTGGTTGCAACCTAGCATACTGGACCGGTGGGTATCTCAGGAGTACAGTTCACCGGGTAGTAGTACCACCCACCGCAAGCATTAGCGGAGAAGATAGGTACTCGATGGCATTCTTCTGTCATCCCGTTGATACGGCGCTTCTTGTGCCGGTACCCAGTACATTCCTTCAAGAGAGAGGTAAAAAACGAGGTGCAATGGAAGCAGAATCCCAAGGGAAAATAATCACAGCTGCAGAACATCTCAAGGGTAGATTGGCAGCTACATATGGTTGGAAAAAGTAAACCATTCTATTTCTATTGTCTAATAGTGAATATACTAGTACTCTTCGGCCAAGAAAAAAAACCGATGCCTGGGGATAACTCTGAGCCGGAGGCATCATGGAGCTCCTAAACATAAAGGAGACTCAATGCTAGTTTAATTTCCACCGTAAAATATTAAACCCCATCGCTTTCACTCCGAATCAAAAAACTTTACCGGTTAAAGTATCAGACTTCGGATCATTTATTTACAGGTAGATACCAGTAATAATATGTACTCTCTGGAAATAAAACCCCGAAATTAAAAAGTAGCTTCCCAAGCTTAAAAAAAAAGTATATGAAGACTTTGGTCATTATAATACCCTCCTCTCGATAGACTCGATAAGCTTGTTAGTTTGCTCTGCTAACGACAAGGTCAGGACCGTATGCGGTAATATCCTGGCCAAATGAGCCGTGACACCCTGTAATTATAACATGTTAGCTAATAAGTCCATATATCGTTCAGTAATACGGCAACATACCTTGTAAAGTGCAAACACTCCCTCAGTCTTAATAGTCTTGACAAAACAATCCGCCAAACTCGAGTACAAATTCCCATTCTGGTTATACATCCTCGACATGACGGTATCCGGCGGATGCATAACGATACAAACCGCCACGCCACTACAACTACTAGCGGCAATATGTTTCAGCGGCCCTTCTTCTAGTAACCCATACTTTTCTATCTGTCTTTTCGCGAAAAAGTATGTAGGCAATTGAACACTGCTCCCGGCACCAGTCCTGACAATGGCACTGGTGACACCACGGTATAATCCTTTAAACCCTTCGGCAGAATATATTGTTCTACCTGCTTCAACGAAGTTTTTGTAAGGGTGCTGAGTACCGACTGGGAAGGCGGGAGAGTAGGATTGTAAACGGGTTTTGAAGAGGAAAAACGGAGATCCCGCGATTCCACCGATTATACCGGATGTTGCACCAGCGAAAACATTGATATAAGGGATTTGGTGCCTGGAGTCGCCGGTGAAGAGGCGTGTGGCCGTGGAGCGGATTGGTTCGTAGAAACCGAGACGGCAGCCTATATGGTGTTCTAAGTCAGCACTTGATGTTCCAATAACATATAACGGGATGACAATATTGTGCACATCGTCGGAGGCGTACCGTTGAGGAGAATCTGGTAGATATACTACAATTCCAATTAGAAAACTTCTTCTCCTTCTATTTTATATATTTTATGGTGGGGGCGGGGAGGCATACAGCACAACCGAGTCCCTTCTGAGTGCCCCGCACCCCCTCAGTCTTATAGATAAGATGAAGTGCCTGAAAGATACCGGTGTAGATCTTCTTAACGTGTGCTCTCGATGCTAGTTCGCCCTGAAGCTGTAACCTTTAGATACGATTGATGCCGAGCTGTCAGCGAACCGCAACGGCAATATACTGTGGAAATTTGCGAACTAAACAGTACTATATTCCATCCGGATCTCTGGAGGATTGTTGGAGGAATATGCGCATTACGAATCGAAGGAAGAAGAAAAAAGGATTCTACCTTGTCTTGACGACCTCGAAGGGATTTGTAACCGTAACGGCACCACAGGCAGCCAGCCCGCCGGCAATGAATCCACCAATTGTCGTCTGCGGCATGGCGACAGTGCAACCCCTCGAAGCCTACTAACGATATCCCTCTTGCGACCGCGATTGTGGCAGCGATATGTCGGTAATGAAGATAGAGGAGAGGATGAAGAGGATGAAGAAAAAATCTTTTGGGTTTGCCCTGTTGTCAATATTATTTTTGTCTTGAGTTAGAAGGTAGAAAGTGTTTATATATAAGGACACTGTCGCCGCTGAGTATTTTAAGAGCTGTCGCAGATTTGGAGCATTTTTGAGCTCGCTAAGTCACAAAGGAAAAGGAAAAGGAAACTTCGAGGTCATAGTTTAAAGCCAGCCAATCTGCATCATCGTCATGAGCACCGCGGTTCCGAGGAAGATTACATTACATCAATATTCCGCAGGAACGAAATAAAGTGGTTGAACTAAACAGTCCAAAGGTTTTACAAATTTGGCCGAACCGGACACGACCTCTTTGAAGGAGTAGCACGGGTAAATGCGGGTACCTTTACTCGAAACTAAACCAGAATCTTCTCTCGTTTTAATTTAAGCAGGGAAAAACCGACCGGGCAGGTACCCCTGCGGCAAGCGGTACGAGCTTAACTTGCTCCGGGTTCGATGAGACTTCGCTATTCCGAATTTTCGGTGGAATATGCGATGGCGATGCTCAAGAAGGTTGCGAGATGCGATAGATCTCCATTCCGCGGTGGGGTTATCGTTAAATCGATATCCGAGTCTATCCTATACTCTTCATTCAAGGTAGCAATCGAATCCGAGATCGGAATGAAGAAGAAAGTGATTCGAACATACTAGCACAAACTTATGTATGTAAGTACATACTTCCATACACAGACTGTAGCTCTATAATCACCAATCAAAACCCCCCGATATCATACCTGTGGGGCATATTCTTGAGCCTTGAGCAGCTGAGTAATTGGGGGTTCGAGATGTACCGATGTCCTGCATGGAAGGTGGATGTGCTTGGGATGCTTGGGATGCTTGGTGCTGGGGATGCTTGGAGCGCTGCTTGGCGTGGAGGTTGTCTGGATTGCAATACAAACTCGAAGCGTCGGAATTGCAAGTTAGCGCGACATCCAAAGAAACCCAGACATGTATTCCTCCACCGCTCAACCCTCTGCAAAACGCCTCGCCGACGTGATCCAGTCCTATCGTCCTGCAAAGTCTCTTCGTAATTCTTCTCCGAACTCTGTCATCACATCACTCGACTTCGACGATACGGGAGAGTGGTTGCTGGCTGCCTGTGATGATGAGTCCATCCAGCTGTACGATTGCAAGCTAGGGAAACACTCAAAGGAACTCTTCAGCAAGAAGTACGGCGTCCACCTCGCCAAGTTCACCCATAATCACACAAATTGCATCTATGCCAGTACCAAGCAGGATGGTATGCCTTTTGTATATCTCTTCTTGTCTTTGTTATTTCTTTCTTTCTTCCTTTTTGAGATTCGGTTGGAAATAGGCTGATTAATGGTGGTGACGATGATGATGATACAGACACAATACGCTACCTTTCCCTGCATGACAATTCTTTCATCCGATATTTCAGAGGTCACAAGCAGCCTGTCAATAACCTTGAGATCTCGCCCTTAAATGACCTCTTTCTCTCTTCATCGCTCGATAACACCGTTCGCTTCTGGGACCTGCGATCCTCAAACTGTGCCGGTTGCCTCAACATCGATGCTCCTGCCCAGATCGCCCATGACCCAACCGGCGTCTCATTCGCTGTCGCCTCGCACCACCATTCCCATCTCTTCCTCTACGATATCCGAATGTTCGATAAAGAACCTTTCGCCATGTTTCCAATCTTAGACGACGAATACCTCAAGCAATTCAGCTACCCTCCCATGATGCCTGAATGGACGAAGGTCGAATTTAGTAACGACGGCCGTCTAATCATGATCGGTACTAACGCCAAGGTCCACTACATCATTGACAGTTTCAAAGGTGAAATAAAGTGTAGACTCCAACGGAAGGGTCCGACACCTGTAGGCAGAGATGGGAAGTGGGATATGTTGAAGGCGAGCGGAGACGTTTGTTTTTCGCCCGATGCTGGATTCGTCGTCGGTGGCCAGGATAAGGGACTGGCCATGTGGGATTTGAGCATGAGAAAACTGGATAAGGATAGGAATTTGATGCCATTCATGGAGTTGGAGAGTCCGAAAGGACCGGCTAGTGTAGTGGCCTTCAATCCGAGAAATCATATCTTTGCGACGGCGCACAAGGAAGTCGTGAGTTCATCCTACTGGTATCCTTATTCTCTTGATATTTTTATAGCTAACCAACTACTCCTATAGTCCTTTTGGCTTCCAGACCAGCACGTGTCGTTGCCATCCCCGTCGAGAGATTAGATACTCACATACTTACCTATATTAATTTTGATATATTATGTACATGCAGGGGTTCTACGATCGTTCCAATAGACACTTTTGATACACAATCACTTTTTTTTTTTTTTTTGGTTCCCCTCATATACTTTTACAGCCAGTATACCACTGAATTTGACAGAATCCAAAGACAATGATGCTTAACTCGAATACCCTCATTGAATGTGTAAATAAATTGTGAATTCATTTGAGGCCATGGTGCCCATGCAGCCAATCGGTTGAAACCCTGCAGCTCGTATGATGTAAACTTTCGGCTATCGTCGTTTCACACCAAAATTCCGCTTCTAGAACTTCAACCTTTCCAACCCTCAACCTCGGATCCCCCACCAAAGCCCGCCCCACACCATCCACCCGCTCCAATTGTACATACACCACCCCTTCCCACGCACTCTCCCTTCTACCAATCCCTAACCTTCCAAGCCGGCTACTGGATCCTTTTCAAAAAAAAAAAAAAATAAAAACCGGGCATGGTCCTACGACAGTTCTGCACGGCACGCACCGCAAGCCGGGCTCTATCAATTTCTTCGCACGCGAGATCGACGATTGCGATGCCCCTCCGCGCGAGAATCGGAGTGAATGCTATGGCGCAGGTATTTCTACTTCAATATCCTCTGACCTTGCGGTCCGAAATACTAAGTGCTTTGGTGTTCAAAATCACAGACTTCCCGTTCCCAATCGACGGCTGCCACTGCTACAGCTCCTGCTGAAACAGAGAATACAGAAGACGATGTCCTCTTCGATTCCATAAAGGGTGTTAGAACAATCACTCTCAATAGACCCCAGAAGCTCAATGCTCTTAGTGCATCCATGGCTGGCAAGATACTGCCTAGATTACTCGTACGGCACCTCTTCACCTTCACCATCCCAAATCCCCCATTTCATTTTTACCCAGCTAACCTCAATGATGATATTGAATAAAACAGGAATGGCAAAAATCTCAAATGGCAAACGTAGTAGTCATCAAAGGCACCGGAGACCGTGCATTCTGCGCCGGCGGTGACGTCGCCGTCCTCGCCGAACAAAATCGTATGGGACCCGCAGGTCAACAAGCTTCAATCGACTACTTCGCCCTAGAATACAAACTCGACAACCTCATCGCCAAATACACAAAACCCTACGTCGCCTTCATGGACGGCATAACCATGGGTGGTGGTGTCGGTCTCTCCCTCCACGGCCACTTCAGAATCGCAACAGAACGTACACTATTCTCCATGCCGGAAACCACCATCGGTTTCTTCCCGGACGTCGGTGCTAGTTTTTTCCTCCCTCGTCTTGATGGATATCTAGGTACCTATTTGGCATTGACCAGCGAACGACTTAAGGGCGTACAAGCCTATTGGGCCGGTGTGGCGACGCATTATATCCATTCCTCGAGTTTGCAGGATTTACAGGACAGACTTGCGGAATTGGAGTTCAACGACCATGATGATTTACAATGGAGGTTGGAGCATATAAATTCTACGATCGAGGAGTATACGACCGGATTACCGCATAACGAGCCATTCAAACTTGCTGGAGAGACGAGGGAGGCTATTGATCGGTATGCCACTCCCCTCCATATGATTTTACCTTGTATAAAAAAAGGGTGTATAAAAAGGCTAACACCTGGGAAATATAAAGATGCTTCCGTTACAACACCATCGATGAAATAATGCAAGCCCTTAGAGATGAAGACTCAGAATGGGCGAACAGAACAATCAACACCCTCCGCAGCCGTTCCCCCATAGCCCTCCGCGTAACCCTCCTCGAAATGCGTTACGGTGCAGCCTGGACTATCAACACAGCCTTCATGCGAGAATTCCACATGGCCCGAAAGTTCATGAACCACGGCCTCCACCCTGACTTTGTCGAAGGTGTAGAAAAGCAACTAGCAAAACCTGTAGAAGGGTTTAAGCAACCCCCTGTTTGGAGACCAGCTAGTATTGAGGAGTCAACGGATGCGATGGCTCTGAAGTACCTTGAGATCGAGGATGGAGCTCCAGCACTAGATTTGGTTACGGTTCATAGAGAAACCGATTTTTCGAATTATCCGCATGCATGGTTGGGTTTGCCGTCGGAGGATGCGGTTAAGGTCATGTTGGGTAAAGGGGAGAGGAAGACGGCCGGGGAGTTGGAGAAGGCGGTCTTGAAACAATGGGATGATAAGTTGGGTGTGAAAGAGAAGTTGAAGGATGTATTCCAGAGGAAGATTCAAGAGGGCGCTGATGGGATTGTGGAGTGGAAGGTTGAGGCGTAGTAGAGGTCAGATATAGATGTGGAGGGAGGTACCTACTTTTGTTATATGTCGATAGGGTTTGTATATATACAAGCACTGGGGTTGTAGATGTTATGATCAGTTCGATGTACGATTATATACAATATGATGTTTACTGGCGAATGAGCTATAGCTTTCCTCTACACGATTGAGTTTGCATAATAAATATCGAGATTGTATGAAATGCATAAATATCTGTACCACCCGACTATCACGATATAAAATAATCCACACGGACAGACAGATGCCAATTGATAAATATTGATAAATACAATTGATGATATACCTAACATTCAATGATATTTACATAAAATCACATCTTCACTACTCGCAGCCAAGCTTAGTAAGTATGACCCATGCACAGCCGTGCAAAGCTTAAGAAGGATCGGAGAACACCTCCGTTCAATGATGAGCTAGAGATCACTAGTGTTATCTCGGGGTTTTCCATCGATTTTAACCACCATACGCATCATATACATGCATCAGCTGCTTAACCTAGCCGGCCGGCCGTCTACCCAGACCCAGAACCGGTCCAGAGATCTAGAAAGGAAAAAAAAGTCAAAATGTATGAAAGTGCTAGCGTTTCGTGATCCTGTACAAGCAAGGAAAAAAAAGCTTATCAGACTTCCTTTTTTCCCTTTTTGCCCCGAGTATTCTCCCACCAAAAAAGAGCTTGGAACCTAGCTAGCTAAGTAGGTAAGTAGGTATAGCTAGGTCTGGCCTTACCAAAGCCGCGTCAACGGGGGCTTTTGAGCTTGCCATCGACTATGACTAGTGATCTTCAGCCACATGCACACGAAAATTAAATTTTCGTTAAAACGGTAACCGGGGATATATGTTTCGGATAAAGAGGGATGACAGGTTTGCGCTTTCCAAGGAAAAACGAAATATATACATGCATGTATACACTGAATAGATATAGAAAAAAGTAATTCGAAAGGTACTAGATACTAATCGAATACATCTCTCAAAAACCTACCGAGTATCTTAGTTATAGCTAGCTTCCAGGTCTGGGTGCGGGACAAGCTAGTTAGTAAGTTTTTCTTTTCAAAAAAAAAAAAAAGTTATAAAGATAACGTTCACGTGCACATGCATACTGGTAGTAGAGAGAAAAGTAAAAAGTAATGAAGTATGAAAATATCTTTGTAAGTTTCATTTTTTTGAGTTAATCCACATTTGTTTTGCTAAAGCTATCCCTCTATAATCTTTCTTTTCCCTTTGAAATTCCTGTTTTTTATCTTTTTTTCATTTTTTTCATCATCCCCTTTCACATGGTCCCAGACTTTTTGTTCTAATTCTCCTGGGGTTCATCTCATGTCGTAAAAAAAAAAAAAAATTTAAGATAAAAAAAATTATACAAAAAAAAAGAGAACATCGTTCATAATCCATCGTAAATCATCGTCAAAATGTGTGTACTAGAAAGGAAAGTAAGGAACCGAACCAGAAAGGATTCCGATCGCCGCATAAAAAGGCTTCCAAAGCATTCACTGCAGGCAGGAAATGAAAAAAAAAAAAAAAGAATAAAACGTGAATTCAAGAAAAGAAAAAGAATAAGAAGAGGGGAATCAGTAGTTAATGTGGTTATCTCCGTATATTCGTTTGTTTTTTCTGCCAAAGATCCAATTGCAATAGAGAAATTGTCGACCAAAGTGTTTCGTCCAATACCCCATTTATCGAGGTGTGATTGATTTTCAAGTGTTTTTGAATGAAGCTTCGACCTATCCCTCCCCCCCGTCTTTAGGGGAAGAGATAGACAAGCGTACCAGTTGGGGGGTGGCGAGTGTGATAAAAATGAAACAAATGCAAAGGCAACTGCATAAAAACAGAAAGGAAGGAGACAGTAGTAAAGAAGTAACAGCCAAATGGTATCTCCGGGTGTGGAACTCCCGAGTTTTTCCTGCCAACAAAAGAGAAGAAGAAGAAGAAGGTGTCCGTTAAGTAGAAATACAAAGTTTTTTAACACACCGAAAAAGAAAACTCCCAGATATCGATACCGCCAGCGCCAAAAAAACAAAAAACAAGATATACTAGACTGAATAAGAAGGGAGGAAAGAACACACCAAGCCACCCATGAGTTTTCGATAAAGCAGATAAGAACATGGATAAATCAACCAAAGGGCTTTTTTCTGTCTTTCAGCCAAATAAATCATCACTAAAATTTTATAACGACCAAATGTATTTTGGAGAAGTGAAGCGAGGAGGGGAGAGAAGGGGAAAAAAAAAAAAAGAAATTTGCGAGGTGGAAGAAAAAGAAAAAAAAGAGGAAAACGAAGAAGAAAAACCTGTCAACTAAATGTTAAACTTCCTTAATATCCGAGAGGCGTTTGTCCAATCAATATGCAAGAAGGGTGATGGTGTCGACCAATGCATGGTTGGTCTTATGGTGTAGGAGGGGCATGTCGATACGAGCGAGCGACTTTGCGTTGATGTGGTAGAGGTAGCTAGGCGACTGAGTGCGGGGTAGATCTCTCTGCCGTGTTTAGCCCCACCAAGGACCTTGTCCAATACCACATAGCGTGATGGTGGTACCTGAAAACAGCCTGGAAGTTAAACCAAACTAGTCGTAAGCAGGTGGAGATGCCGCGAAGTCGTCGTGAAGGACGGTGAGCTGGTCACCAAGAAGGAGCTTCTGGAAGTCATCGTCGTTGAAGTCGAGGAGCTGTGACTGTTTCAGGACCTCCGATTCGACTTCCTGGAAGCTGTGGAACTCGTTGAGCCAGGCAGAGCTGCTACTACCCATGTTTGTATGGAAGCTCTCATCCGTTTTAACGATTCCGTTGATTCCGGCGGATTTCGCAAGGCTATTGGCTAGGCGAGCATCCTCCCTCTTCTTGGCGGCTTCTTCGCTGTCTGCTACCAGGTACTTTTCTGATTCATGTTGCAGATATTGCTCAATTGCTGGGTTCCCGCATCCGTGGTGGGTCAGTACCATTTGCTTGAGTCTTAGGACGTCGCCACGCAACTTCACAAGAGTAGCATTCAAAAATCGGTTCTGTTGGACTAGAAGTCGACTCTTCTCCTCCAAACGCTGGTTCATGATCTTCTTCTTCTTTCGGCACTTGCTGGCAGCAATTCGGTTGCGCTCTAAGAAGCGCGCTCGCTTGTCTGATTCATTGAGTCTGCCATCAAGATCATCATCGCCGTCGTCTTCGACTTCTACGGATGACTTCTTCCTCTTTCGGCCAGCTGTAGAGTTGAGTAATTGAAAGTTAGGCGTTGTAGGACTAGTAGGCTCTGCCTTGATCTCAGCCGATGGGATATTTTCAGTAACAAAGATTCCATCCATTCGTGAAAACGGTGTAGTGGCTGGTGTATCCGAGAGCAATCTCTGCCTCGACCTAGTGGCGGGCTTCGCTAAGCATTCGACACCTCGGGGAAGGGTTTGTCTCCTTGTTCTTATACTCTCTGTTCTTTGTTCAGTGATTGGGACTCCCATAGTATTCGAATTCCAAGTCTGAGGCAAGGACAGATTTCTTTTCAAATTGGTCTGTGAGTTATCAAGGTTTTGAATATTCGAGTTCTTCCGAGTAGCCACATGTTCGGCAGGTGTCGAAATGATGAACTGTTCCCTCGCCATGATGGTGTTCGGTGTTAGTTCTTCCGGACTAGTGATGGGTGTTATCGATGAAACAGGACTATCAGGAAATGTAGTTGCAATCGAGTCGAAAGCGAACGGACTCGGACTACGAGATAGTCTTAGATGTGAGAGAAGTGAAGAGCCTGTAGCATTTAAAGATTTTGGTGACTGTTCGGGTGTAAGAGTTTGATCGAGTTTAGTATTTATCGCAGGCAGAGTTTCGTCCCTGATGAGTCTGGGCTTGTCGGGATGAAGATGTTCTTTCCGCGTAGATGCAGATAGAGCGGCAAGGTTACCTGGAGTAGGTGAGCCGGCAAAGAATTCATCAAACGGATTCATGCCGTCATTGAAAATTGAGTTAAAAAAGTTAGGAGTGAGCGTGCTGGAAGGGAGGGCTTCCACGGTGAGGGCACCGCCTGCAATTGTCGGTTGTTTTGCAACGGCAGCCATTTTGAATGGAATTGTACTGTAGGAGCAACTGGAAATATAAAAAGAAACAAAAAGGAATTGTGATATATCGATATTAAATACGTCAGTCGGTCGAGCAGATTCGGGGCTTCCCGGCTCGAGATCTTAGGAGGATCTGATTATATATCTTATATTGGATTCTTCCTTCTCCAGGACGAGGGAGTATTATTTATTGACGTGGTTGCGTTGCCGAAGATGTTTTCAGGCAGTTATAAGATGGTATCGGGAGAGGGGCTGTATGTCGATAGCTTGTTAGCTCTGTAACAGCTTAAGGGATTTAAATCAAATCAAATCAAATCAAATCAAAATCAAGTCGGTTAAACAGGTCAGGTATTTAAATTGAAGAAACGATCGGAAGATAAGAAAGCAACATGCCATGGAGCAGCTGCAGACAGGTCCCATATAAAGTCGGGCATTTCACGGAACAAGCAGTACCAGGTGGGATTAGTGAACTAAAGCAGACAGGGCGATATCAATTGACAGCAACGAAACCAAACTAGCCAGCTTGGGGGTGGGACGCGGGTCTAGATGCGGTTCAGGAATGTCGACGTGCGCAAAAGTAGCTTCGTCGTACAGAGCCGGACCCAAAATTCACACTGTAGCTAGCGGCATTTTTCAGAATGGCTTGGTTGCAAGCCATTTTTAGGTCTGCTATCTCTAAACTCGACAAGGAAATTCCATATTCGAGAAGGATGAAAACCCCCCTTCTGATTGGCATTGAAGTGCAGGCAGGCAGGCAAGCAGGCAGGCATTGGTGGGGAATCGGGAAATACAGTCTCGAAAACCTAACTGACAGGGGAGCGTGGACTTACGTTGGATTCGGGTTGGTCAACTTGCAATTGAGAGCGAATTTTTCTTTTGGAATTAACTCTCAAGCCATCGATGGATGTCTTCGCTGGCGGGTAGACCCAAGTTCCGGCGGCACTGTGGATACCGTCACGAAAAAAACGGGTACTTGGTGATGAATATTAGTTGACGTTAGATGACCGATGCAACGGTGTGGATCGGATCAGGTCTAAGCTGCTAGGCAGCCCGCCTTTGAGTCTTCTTTTGTTTAAACACTCTTAAAAAATATCAATAACGGACTTCGAAAGAGACCGTCGACTGTTTTACTGTCTTCGTACGGCTTGTTCCGGGGTGGAATGAAAATGTAATTCGCAAACGTCCAAATAGCTTCCGCTACTTCCTCTTTTCGAACAAACCCTTCTAATCGGCTTTGTTTGTCGGAGTTAA
The DNA here is from genome assembly GCF_000225545.1 of Orbilia oligospora ATCC 24927. Classification (NCBI taxonomy): domain Eukaryota; kingdom Fungi; phylum Ascomycota; class Orbiliomycetes; order Orbiliales; family Orbiliaceae; genus Orbilia; species Orbilia oligospora. The sequence goes on along the minus strand of NW_011645611.1, from coordinate 1,395,939 downwards.
CAACTTGGAATAAAGTGTCTTCCTTTTATTCTTTTTTTTATATTTTATTTTTGAAACCCGCCTTTTTCTCTCGATTTGATTTGGATGAATGAAGTTCTTTGTTAGAACAAGAGTCGTCTGGAATAAATTGATGAATGTTGATGGATCCGGCTGGTATAAATACGTCTGTGAGAACACCCCGGCGCGAAATACTGGCGATCGAGGCACAAACAAACGTCAGGATCTTCAGTGAACAAGGTAAGTATTGCCTGTTGGAGTCTATTGTCGGCAACCGGCAAGCCTTTTGTAGTTAGAGATAGATATGATGCTGTTCTCAGACGATATGGCCTTGATATCTATTCCGACGTTGGCAAGGCGCTGTGGTGTATCAATTCCGAAACGACGTGAACGTTGAGCAAGCAAGTAAAGCAAGCAAGCAAGCGAGCGAGCGCAGATTGAGGGTTGATTGATTGATTGATTGGTTGATTGATTGCCTTATCGAAACCTTTCTTTCTTTCTTTCTTTCTTTCTTTCTTCCCTTTGAGTCTTCTATTCCTTTCTCTGCAGACTTGAGGTGGATAGTTAAGAATTAAAAATGCACGGCATACAGAGTTTATATATACAAAATGAACCAGCAAGTAGCACACACGCGCATAGGAAACAAATAGAAAGCACAGACGGAGACCTTTGAGGGCGTTACATATGGTTGTTTCCTTGGATATTTGGCCGGGATCGAAAAGATCGAAAGATCGAGCGCTGGCGTGGTGGGAAAAAGAAAATCTCATGCGAAAATCTGCCCAAAAAGCAATGACCATGCGAAATTCCCCCCAATTGCGAGTGGGAAACCACTTTCAAGGTTTTTCCATCACAGTCCCGTCGATAGCCCGAAGTAAAACTAAAACCTGTTGAGTTCCAGAGCTAATGTGGCTGGAGGTTGGATTTGATTGGGCAGGCGAGATGATCCGGGAAACGGGCCTTGATGGCTGCTTGCGTGGTTTGAAAGCAATTTAGACCTCGCGCGAGAAGATGGTCGTACCAAGGTGTGGCTACACATTTGCCAGAAGTCGCACCGGTATCCGGTCAGGAGGCTTCCCTGACATCATTGATATTCCAATCATTTGGGCGTCTGGCTGAATATGGAACGGTTCCTGTCAAGCATGGAATTTCCGGTCTACATACGGCCATATCTAGGCTGATTGAGTCCAGGCCATGTATTGGTTGGATGGGATGGATGGATGTACTTCCACAGTCACAGTCAGAAGTAGGTATGTACATAGTAGTGTATTGAGAAGGTATGGATGGATGTCTGGATGATGGATGTCTGGATGGATGTTGAGCACACGCACAGAGGGTACATGCATTTAGTCAATATGCTGGTAGATTTCAGAAGTACTGGCAGGGGTCACCCCATCGGCTATGACGCGGGGCATCGGCCAGTGCTCTCGCTTATAAGAACTGGCACCTCGCCTGGTGGAAAACAGGATCTGGGTTTTCAACGCTGATCGAACATTCAATTGTATTTTGCCTCTGCACTAGAAGGAATTCTGCCTGCCTCCAAGGGTACTCCTACTTTGTATGTACATCCGCACATACATCGCTAGTATACACAGTATCATCCTCTTCTTCTTCTTGCTGCTACCCACGGATTTACTAACATAGCCACAGTCCCCCCCAAGATTCCTTGCTTTGACCGCTTGCATCCACTTGTGAATCCGCTGTAAATACGATGCATGTCTACACGACTCTCAAGCTCGATCGAGTCGGCTTGGGCTGGCATCTGGTATCTTGAAACCCTCGAAATCCCGCGGCACTGGAAGACCTTTCTCCTTCCTTCCTAAGCTTCCTCGAACCTTCTTTCCTTTTTTTTTTTTCCCTTCCCTTTTTGCCACACCTTGACCAACCAAGCTCGGGGCTTTCCGATAATCTTTTCTCATCTCTGGTCTTTCTGGGCCATGATCTTTGACGCAATATCACCTGGCCCCATAATAGCCTTTTTAATATATCCCGTCAACCGGCCGTTATATGGAAAAGAGGGCTCGCATTAATGCAATTCTCATTAGGGCTGACGAATGAGATCAAACAATATCCTCTTTCCCATGTGCGATACCTGGTTCCAACAAACTAGGAATTCAACCTACAGCGTCATACGCTCCACTTTGCACCCACCCTTTGGGCAGGAGACGAAACAAATCGCCAGCGGGATGCTGTCATAGCCCTCAGTGCTTCTTTTTTCGTTTTGTTACGGATAGAGCATTGACCCGGAAAAATACTTCCCCCCAGGCTTCCAGCCCCCAGACCCAACCGATTTGATTTCTGCTGACATATGTACTTTTTTAACCTATCCTTGATCGACACATTAACCTTACTTTGCATAAGCCCCCTCCCTAGACTCAGAAGATATTTTCGAATCTTCTCGAGGGGGACGCTCACCTCTGCCTTGGCGAAAGATTGATTCATGTCCTTCATTCTCGTAAGATCCCGTTTTCATCGGTATCCTTTCGATCCCTCATGCCAGCGCACCCTTTAAATTTGTCTGCCAATCACCTCACCCCGTCACCCGGCTTCCTTCTTCCGAGGCGGCACCTGGAATGCTTTACATGCCATGCTCGGTTTCGTCCTTGCTTTGTCGGAAACAATGTTGGGAACCATATGGCGAGAAGTCTAACTATAGAGGCTTGAACTTTAATCTATTTGCTATCGCCTGCCGTCTTGCGCAATTTCACGATCGCGAGAGGGTTTTTTCCCTTGAACTTGGCTAGGTCCCTTTCTTATGTGCCTTGAACGTCCTGCATAAGCAACTTAGGAGGAAACGGCCATCCACCTGTAAGGGCTGGGACGGGAAGTCTTTCGGGACCCGGCTTTGGATGGTCATAATATGTGCAGAGCTGCCGTTTTTCACACAAAAAAGCAGCTACTTAATTATATCAAATTCTAGGAACAAATTATTTTATTTTAATCATTCAAAAATACCCCCTTTATGAATACCATGAATGTGTCATATATTTTTAGTTCCAAATATTTTACCATAAGTTGCGGGAATGATATCTTTATCTCGCCCGGAGTACATATGTTAACATCATGAAGATTTTGATATTTGATAATGCGTTGATTTCGTCTTAAGATCTTATGGCATGTGGGCCTGCCGCATTACTAGCATCCAGTTTTGGTTACGGAACTGACACGCTCGGTTCGATTGAGTCAGAATCAACATTCTGTTCCCCCCCCCCCCCCCTTCGCACAGGCTTAGTCTAGGATCTGACGGTTGTCTGTCAAGAGACTGAGAGTTTCTGCCCGCTCGCAGGAGATATTCCCCAGCTGGCCAGTTAGAGGTCTGCCTTCGCCTGCGCGGCCTGTTCATCTGTTCCGCTTCCCAAGCTCCGCTCGTGCACCTTGCATGATATCTATGTACCCAATATGCACCATGCAACGTGAGGGGAATCCGAACTTAAAGTCAAGAAACAGTTTTTTTCTTCTTTCGTATTTCCTCTACTAGCGATCGATATATATAGAACCGATCTGTGAGATTTAACGACCAGAAACCAATCGCTCATTCGGGACACCCTCTTGAGCCGAGGTTTGGTATGGTGTTATTTTACTATACGTCCATGCATACATTCCTCGGTATGTCGAGATGGATATCATGGAGATCGGAGATCGGGGTGAGTAGCCAGGGAGAGCGTAGTTTACCTAGAAGTCAGATTAGACGTTTACTCTTTGAAACCCTGCGGGCCTGCAGCGTACGGAATGCATTATCAGATGTTGCGTGATTGGCTTATATACCTTTATCAGTTTCAGTTCATCGGCTCATGGATCTCCTCGATGCGATGCCGTGCAACTGTGGCGCTCGCGCCGGCCGGGGCCATCACATAGTATATTATATCATTTCGATACGGGATATATATCCTACATACCATGTGGGTGCTGGTGTACATAGATTGTATTAGCTAACTTTAATACTTATGTAGTATGGTCTGGCGGTAACTTAAGACGGTGCGAGTTCAATACTAGTATACTAGCCTAGCAGCTGGCCAGGTCTTGTATTAAAACGCTTTGAAATTTACTTAGTGATACAGCATCCCAATTGCAACATATGTCAACATTATATTATGCCCTTTTTAATTAAAATTAAACTAAAGAGGTGGAACTGGGGAACTATTGAATTCATGAATGTCTGGTATCTTTGTTTTAGTTTATTTCTACCGTGAAGACCAGTATGCTTCGGATTTTATTAAGATATACGGGAACGTGGTGTCACGTGATAATTATCGGCGTTGTGGTACAAACCTCGCACTATCAAAATCTCGCCTATGAAATTTTTCCATGACCCCAAAATAAGAGCCGCAAACGCCGTTCTCCTTCGACCTCACCTCGTATTGTTTTTTTTTCCTTTCCCTTCAAAACTTGTTACCCAATTCTTCCCCCCGACACTCACGGCTGGGCTTCACATCCTTTGTAATCTATTGAGTAGTTAGCAAAGACCAAAAAAAGGAAATCTCCCCTCTTTTTTTCCTCTTCCAATGGCCTCGTGGAAACTCGCCGGCGCTGTCCTTCGAGGACTCCGTCAGTCCGCACAGTCTTCGATTCGACAGAATGGAGCCACACTATCGCCATTCATTACTAGCGCTGTGAGGCCCGGAAGGGGTAGCAGTGGTGTTCAGAATGTTTATGGGAATATCAGACAGATGGCTACTTTCGAGAGAAAGAAGCCGCACGTTAACATCGGTGGGTGTTGAATTTTTTTTCTCTCTTCGTAACATCGCGGGGCACTTGGTGGGGGTTGGTTTCTAACCATGATTTTTCAACATAGGTACCATTGGACACGTCGATCACGGAAAGGTAAACTTCGAGAATCTTATAGGATATATTATTTTCTGGGAACTTTCATAACTTATTATTTTATATGGAAATTTAGACAACTTTGACAGCTGCCATCACAAAAGTTCAGGCCAGCAAAGGTCTCGCCAATTTCTTGGATTATGCCTCGATCGATAAAGCACCCGAAGAAAAGGCCCGTGGTATCACAATCTCGACTGCACATTTGGAATACGAAACTCCTTCTCGCCATTACTCCCACGTCGACTGTCCCGGTCACGCCGATTACATCAAGAACATGATTACTGGTGCCGCGAGTATGGATGGTGCTATTATTGTCGTTGCCGCTTCCGATGGTCAGATGTATGTGATTGAAAACAACATACCCTTCAGGAGGAAAAAAGATATGCATCTGTCGGGTTTATACTAACATGGGATTCTTTGCCTTTCCCTCTTAGGCCTCAAACCCGAGAACATCTTCTCCTCGCCCGTCAAGTTGGTGTCCAAAAGATCGTCGTCTTCGTCAACAAAATCGATGCCGTAGAAGACCCCGAAATGTTGGAACTCGTCGAAATGGAAATGCGTGAACTCCTCGGTACTTACGGTTTTGACGGCGATGAGACTCCTATCATCATGGGTTCCGCTCTCTGCGCTCTCAACGGTACAAAGCCCGATATTGGTGAATCCAGAATCGGTCAATTGATGGAAGCCGTTGACACCTGGATCCCAACTCCCGAACGTGACCTCGACAAGCCTTTCCTTCTTTCCGTTGAAGATGTTTTCTCCATTTCTGGACGTGGAACTGTGGCTACCGGAAGAGTTGACCGTGGTCAGTTGAAGAAGGGAGAGGAAGTCGAACTTGTCGGTATGCAGAAGGAACCTATCAAGACTACTGTTACCGGTATGGAGACTTTCAAGAAGGAGTTGGATTCTGCACAAGCTGGTGATAACTCTGGATTGTTGCTCCGTGGTGTTAAGAGGGAGGATGTCAAGAGGGGGATGGTTATTGCTAAGCCAGGAACTATCAAGGCAGCCAACAAGTTCATGTGCTCGATGTACGTTTTGAGCAAGGAGGAAGGTGGACGACACACTGGATTCGGAAATCACTACAGGCCGCAGATGTACATCCGAACTGCTGGTAAGTTTTATACGTCTTTCCTAGCAGAATTATTGGGTTGTGGTAAGCGAAAAGACTAATGTTGTAACTTTTTCCGCAGATGTTGCTGTCGGTCTTCAGTTCCCTCCTGGAACCGAGGACGCCGATGGAAAGATGGTCATGCCTGGTGACAATATTGAGATGGTTGCTGATTTGCACGTTCCAATGGCCATTGAGCCTGGTCTTCGTTTCAACATCCGTGAGTAACCCAACTTCATCTATATATAACAATCTGAGTCATCGGAACAACAACAGCGAACTAACTAAATCTATAGGTGAGGGTGGAAGGACAGTCGCCACAGGTCTGGTTACCCAGATCTTGTAAAGCGATTAGCTATTTATGAAAATAGAGGAAGAATAGGGAAAGAGGAATCTCCACTAGTTTTCATTGTGAATATTTGAGTGCGGGAAGGAAACCCACCCCATCTACCCATAACGACCAAAAGCTTTCGAAGAAAAAAGAGAGAAAAATGAATGAGAAGGGGGGCGAGAAGGATGAAGAGGAAGGAGTCTATCGCCGCACCTACAGTATCGATTGAGAAACTCTCTACTTTAACTCATGATAACTCTCTCCCTTTCCCTTTTTTCTTCTTTCAATTGTGCATATAGATACTCTCTTTTTATAACCTTTACTATTTTATATTTCTTGTGTATAGTAGTTACTTTATATCCCCCTCAGCTTAAACAATGAAACAGAATGTACAAAGGAGAATATCTCTTCTACCCTCTATCACTTGGGTTGGTGACATAGAATCCAATTGGTGGTCATGCTATGGATCTTTCAATGACAAATACCGTTGTCAATTGTAGTTCGGACGATAAATCGAAATGCCTCAATCGCACTTGCACTTTTGTATTGCCATCAGCTTTCGCTTATCCCCGGAAGCCATTTGATCAAATTTGACGTTAACGCGCATAATGAACCTGTTCCAGGTAGATTCTAGAGACTATCCCCAGTTCAGGGACCATGCATATTTCCCAAAAGCTGATCCTTCACATTAAATAATACACACGATTTGAAGCTAGGTAGTTAGAAGAAACCTAATGATTATGGTACCGGTAGTATAGTAGTGGTGTTGAAGTCAGCTGTTGGATGTTAACGTAAACGGGCTGGCCCCCATGCCCCAAATTGTGTTGGGCACCCGCTACGCCTGGAAATCGATGACCGTATCAGATGAGTCAAGCAAACGGAGCAGACCAGTCAGCCAGAGCTTGTTCCCCAGCTGTTGCTGCTGCTCCCTGTGCCCATAAAAACCCCATTCTCGTCACCTCCACCTCCCCCCATTGCATTGCAATTCACAACGACATCACAGCTTGGGTATATGTACTACTTATATAAGTATATATCTTAAGTTCTTGCCTATATACGCTCATAGCTATAGCTGTTGCTTCCAACATTCGCTGATTGACATTGGTATTCCTCTCTAACTCCCCATTGCATTTGTCCCGGAATATATCCAGCTAACAAAGCTCTTTCCTCGAGCTAGCTTCAAGTCAGCCTAATTCATTGTGGGTCTAGCATTGCATTGGAAACCGGCCAATGAATCGTCTCCTGCTGGTTTCCCGTCACGATTTTAACACGTCGAACCGGCACCGATTAAAACGTTGAGGCTTTCGCATTGCGCTTTTAACCAGCGAGCTAGCATATATTACTTTTCTACAAAAACAACCTACTCTGTCCACAAAGAAGCCATCACGCTCACTGCTGAACTGTCTCTGTCAACAAAAAACAACCTACTCAGTTATCTATTTATCTATTTATCAAGCAAAAAATCCCACGGAAACTGCTCTCGGGAGCTTGCGAACAGGAAGAATCCGCTTTCTAAAAGAGACACGAGGAAGTAGCCACAGATGTCAGGCCCATCTCGCGGCGCTGCCGGCAACGCCCTTAGCGACTTTGTCGAGCACGTCGCCAATCAAGCAGCAGCCCGACATCGCACCCGAGCCGGCTCAACTTCCAAACCCGCTGGAACTGCCCCACCGAAGCTCACTTCCACGGGTACAAACAAGTCACTAGAGGAAGCGGTTGACGAATTAAGTTTCATCGATGACCTAGGTCTTAACACTGACGACGGTCCTAGAGTGAAGCTTCGAGATCAGCTGTTGGGGAACGAACCAGGACTTGATGGTTTGTTAAGAAGACGATTGGAGGAAGGAAGGGGAGAGGCGTTGTTTGAAGTTGGATATGAGGATAATGGAGATTCAATGGGGTTTTCGAAGGAAGAGTATGAGAAAGCCTATGAGAATGTTGTAGGGTGTTTGGGAGGACTGAGCGCCCAGTGTGCGGTTTTGCAGACAGCAAATGTTGATGAGAAGGCTGAGGAGGTTCCAGGTGATGGGAAGGGAGCTAGGAGTAAATTGATGGTCAGAATTGTTCCGAAAAGTATGGAAGAGCTGTTGGAGATTAGAGTGGCTGTTGTTGGGAATGGTGAGTGGATTTTTTTGATTTTGGAAAAATATCTAGTGGACTTGGGCAGAGGTTTCTGACTGGTGGTTGTCTAGTCGATGCTGGAAAATCCACAATGTTGGGTGTTCTGGTCAAGGGACAGCTTGATGATGGACGTGGGAAGGCTCGAGTTAACCTGTTCCGACACAAGCACGAAATCGAGAGCGGAAGAACTTCCAGTGTTGGAATGGAGATTATGGGATTCGATTCTCAGTCTCAGATTGTAACAAGTCAGGCTGGCAGGAAGTTGACTTGGGAAGAAATAGGAAAGAAATCCGTATGGATCTCAGACCGGTTGTTTAGATATGGCGGATGAGAAGGCTAATTACTTACACAGGCCAAAGTCATCGCCTTCACCGATCTTGCTGGACACGAGAAGTACCTACGAACTACAGTCTTCGGTCTTCTAGGAACCTCCCCGGACTACTGCTTGCTCATGGTGGCAGCCAATAACGGTTTGATCGGAATGAGTAAAGAGCACTTGGGTATCGCCGTCGCTTTGAACGTCCCCATCATGGTAGTCATCACCAAAATTGACATGACTCCACCAAACATTCTCGCCCAGACCGTCAACCAGATCACTAAAATCCTCAAGTCCGGCGGTGCCCGTAAAATCCCCATCTTCATCAAGTCGAAAGATGAGGCTATCTCTACCGCTACTCACTTCGTCAGCGATAGGATTTGCCCTATCTTCCAAGTTTCGAACGTCACGGGTGAAGGATTGGATTTTGTCAGAACTTTTTTGAATATCCTCCCCTACCACGGACAATTCGACCAAAACGCACCATTCGAGTTCTACGTTAATGACACTTTCTCAGTGCCGTTCGTTGGAACCGTCGTGTCTGGTGTCGTCAAAAGCGGCATTATTCATACCGGGGATCCTATTTTGATTGGACCAGACAGCCTAGGGAATTTCATCTCGACACAAATTCGATCTATCGAGAGGAAACGAATAAGTGTTCCACTTGTCACGGCTGGACAGAGTGCTTCATTCGCTTTGAGGCGGGTACGACGACGTGATGTCAGGAAAGGCATGGTGGTCCTCCCGAAGACGGATGACCCACCACCAAAAGCTTCTAGACAGTTTGTCGCTGAGGTGATGATCTTAAGTCACGCTACGACTATCAGGAAACGCTACCAGGCCATGTTGCATGTTGGGCCGGTTTCGCAGACTTGTAGTATCATTGACCTCGATCGTGGTATGTATCAAATTACATGTGTGCGTCCCCTAAAGAAAGCAAGCTAATGATATTTGATAGAAACCGTGCGAACTGGTGATCGAGCATTAGTTGCATTTAAGTTCGTCCAGAGACCGTAAGTTTTTTAACCATCTTCTTTCCTCACTCTTAGTTCCTGATCTTTGGCTGACCGGTCATATAGGGAATATATCCTTCCAGGTGACAAACTTCTATTCCGAGAAGGCCGAACAAAAGGTTTGGGTGTCGTCAAAGAAATCGACTATGACGAGAACAAGCCCCTCAACCCGGGCTTGAAAGTTGATGAAATGACAATAGAGGACGGATCAGATGACGAGAAGTTGACGAAGGAGCAGAAGGCGGATTTGCACGGGAAGAGTGAGAAGATGAAGTATCAGACTGCCACGCCGAGTTCACCTCCGACAACGAGGAAGTAAGGACTCATGGTGATGTATTCTTTGCACATACTTTCACTCATTACGCGCACGCACATATATTAATGGATTATGGGAGCGAGCACTGAAATCAGTGCTTCATATTTTGCTTTCGTTTTTTTTTTTTCTTTCTTTCTTTTTGTTTTTCCACTAGTCTGTTTTATTTTAATTGCATGTGCGGTTTTTTATTATCTCATATTTTGTTAGGTTTCATAATTCTTTTTTTAATTCTGTCTATAGGTATTGTAAAAGCGATTGATTCGATTTTTTTGTTTTGGTGGAAGGGGGTGTGTTCGGACAAGGTGGAATTTATCATGGCGTTAAAAGTCGAGGGGTCAATTACAATGCTACTTTTGGACAGGAACTGAAAATTTTTCCCTTACCACCACATCGTAATCTCAAGCTACGCTATTAAATTTTTGGAAATCCAATTGATATTATGATATCAATCCCGGGCCCCGTAACTGCAGCTTTGGAGTTTTGAGGTAGGGTTGCTGCTGCTCATTCTAACCGGCTCATACGGTTATATATATAATTGCGCAATTTGAACTCCACCGAATCGAATACCAAGCTTTACAATAGATAAGTTAGTATCCTTACCGTATGGCTAAGAAGGAGTTTACAGGCTTATAATTAAACGACCCACAATCAAAAAGGCCCAAACAAGTATTGGCTTAAGAGCTGAATCGGTACTAGGTGAGTGGCCGATATAGTATCGGGGTTAACCCCTCTTGGACCCATGGAATCGAACATAGTAAATATATATACGCACATGCATACTACCTAAGTAGGTAATTACAGCGTTAATTGACCCTGGGCGGGCCCGTGATATCGATCGATTCGGATGTCAATATTGTAATCAAGACGCCTGCTTGAAGAAATAAACTGAGGCTATAATACACCTATCATTGCCATCAGAAACTACACTTCAGTAAGTGCTTAAAAGGGGCACTGCATTTTCAGAGCGAAATGTCTATCAGGAATGCTTTCTGAGGTTTATATTTGTTCTTATTAGGTTTATGGCGCAGGCCGATCTCGTAATATATGATATTGCCCAAGATGCGTTGCGGCTGTTGGATATTTCTAACATAAAGAGAATCCAGGGGCGGTGTGGCTGGGGAAAGTGGCTGGAGTAAACCTGTGTATAAACGGATTGAAGTACTTAACTGTATAAACGGCATCCTTTTAGGACCATGTATGTGAAAGGTATGTAGTTCAATCTAGGGCGTTATATCGCAAGAACCTGGATACCCAGTTGATTTCACCTGCCTTGTGGGTAGGCTCCCAAGTTCGCTGTGCTAATGAATAATTCACAAGTCTATCTTTTAGTTGAGCTCATAGACCATTGCATCTTTCCACTGTATATTATGAAGGTGTATCCTAATATCATTCATTGGTCAGGTGATAAGCTATGTCTCCCTCCATACGACACGTTGACGTCCCTAAGCAAGAGCCATAGCTGCGGAAGGCCGGCAGCATATAGGGCCTTATAATAGACAAGCAGCCGCAGATAGGTAATCGAAAATGAAGATAAATCTTAACTGGGGGTTATATGTCACAAAGGGACCAGGTCCGGATCACAAGCCGCCTTTCAATTTCTTCTCAATTGATTGAGAGCAGTCACGTCACGAGAAGTTGTATGGAATCACGAAAAGGGTCGATCACGTGACCGAGGTGGAAGAAGGTCATTCCACACCTCGAGCGGATCGGATCACTGTTTTTTTCCTCCCTGACAAACTGTTAGTAATCGTTACCAAGAGTTACTTAAGAAACTTTGCGTGGACGCGGTGTTTATTGTAGTATCAGTCGCGTAAAGTGAATTTAGGGGGTCCATGCAGCGTGTTTGATTGGCAGGTCCAGTTGCCCCTTGCAGGTGCGTGATCTGATAAGATTTATCTGATCTGATGAGTCGTACGCTAACAAACTCCAACCAATCCGAGTGGCAACTGGGCGCTGGGGCCTGCCCTTTTTATGTACTCCACTGTGTGATGGCGTCAGCCCCCTGTTGAATAGCTCACTAACACCACAAAGAACTCCGGTCGCGATGGCAGCAGCCCCATTCAATTTCCGTTGTGACGCGTCTTCAAGGAAGGGATTCCAACCATTCGCGTTGCCCCAAGTCGCGTCTTCCCAGCCTGGTTGACATGGTTTTTGAAGCTAAAACTCAGTCCAACGCAGACTTTTTCGTGAACGAAAACAAATAGCTTTGGCAGAGCTTTTGATACATAAAAGAGACTTCATCCTCTCGACTTCTGTTCACGAAATTTCTTTCTCTTCTCTCATCATCAGCAGACCTCAAGCATCAATCACATCTCCATTAACGGAAACCATATTGATTAATTCTTATCATCACCCACTATCATCATCAGTTCTTGCATCTTATCAGCATTATCATCATCATCACCACTTCATACCTCTCCTTGTTGATCAAGCTTTTTCTATAACTTCACATCATTCACAATGTCTGACTTCATGACCGAAACACGAAAGGCCATCGCCGCCTTCAATAACCTCAAGATGAAAGAGGGTGTCGAGAACATCAAGCCTGTTGAAGCTAAGGCCGTCGTCAAGGTTGAACCAACACCTGATGCTCCAGCCTTCAACAACCTCAAGCCAGAGGAAGCCGACGAACCTCTCCTCGTCGAGAACAAGAAGAGATTTGTCCTCTTCCCTATTAACTACCATGAGGTTAGTCCCAAAATCCAATCACACTTCCTAATCCGGAATACTAATTGAATTTTCCATATAGGTCTGGCAAATGTACAAGAAGGCTGAGGCTTCCTTCTGGACCGCTGAGGAAATCGATCTCAGCAAGGACCTTCACGACTGGCACAACCGTCTCAACGACGATGAGCGTTACTTCATCTCCCACGTTCTCGCCTTCTTCGCTGCTTCCGACGGTATTGTCAACGAAAACCTTGTCCAGCGATTCAGCAATGAGGTTCAGATCCCAGAAGCTCGATGCTTCTACGGTTTCCAGATCATGATGGAGAACATCCACTCCGAGACTTACTCTCTCCTTATCGACACCTACATCAAAGATAGCAGCCAGCGAACTTACCTCTTTGACGCCATCGATACCATCCCATGCATCAAGAAGAAGGCCGACTGGGCTATCCGATGGATCGAAGACGAACAGTCCACATTCGCCCAGCGTCTTGTCGCCTTCGCCGCCGTTGAGGGTATCTTCTTCTCTGGTTCCTTTGCCGCCATCTTCTGGCTCAAGAAGCGTGGTCTCATGCCCGGTCTCACTTTCTCCAACGAACTCATCTCCCGTGATGAGGGTCTCCACACCGACTTTGCTTGCCTCTTGTTCAGCCACTTGAACAACCGACCATCCAAGGCCGATGTTGAAGCTGTAATCACCGAAGCTGTTACCATTGAGCAAGAATTCTTGACCGAAGCTCTTCCTTGCCCACTTCTTGGTATCAATGCTAAGTTGATGAAGCAATATATTGAGTTCGTCGCCGACAGACTTCTTATCGCTCTTGGTAACCCCAAGGTCTACCACTCCACCAACCCCTTCGACTTCATGGAGACCATCTCCCTTGCTGGCAAGACCAACTTCTTCGAGAAGCGTGTCAGCGACTACCAGAAGGCCGGTGTCATGGCCAAGACTCAGCAGAAGGCTGAAACCACATCTCCACTCTCCTCATCTGCCTCTCCCAATACTGCTAGCGAGCCACAGAATACCAACATGGCTGGTATCTCCTTCGACGATGACTTCTAATCGTTTCTACTCTGTACGGCGCTGTGCTTTCCCCTCGGGATTTGAATAAAATAAGGGTAATGTTTTGATTTTGAGCGAATTGCTTTGGTTGAATAAATAAATGGCAAGATAAACGGGGCTGGCTTTTTCTATGCCACGGTAAATATTAATGTTTTGTATGTCGCTATGGCTATGGTGGTAAGGAGTGCATTGGCGTTTGTTTTTACTGTCTGTTTCTTTGGAGTCTTTTTTCTTACTTTTTACATTATAAAGGCGTGCTAATAGGCACGCTTTTGAAAGATGGGATACAAGTCCCCACAGCTATTGTATAACATAATTCATGCATGGCACATTGTACTTTCGTTATCGAAGAACTCTCTCCACACCGGTGCGAGAAAAATATACTACTAGGATAGTTACAAAAAAAAGAAAAGAATAGTTCATATTCATATTCCATATTAACAAGATTTTGAAAGTCAATTTTGACATTTGATTATTTCGTAATTGTGCCTTCGACATTGAATTTATTAAATACTGTTGACCCAAATAGATGTCTAGGAAGGGAATTCCATCTTTAGTTCGGTGAACCTCATTGAACTCAAAGCTAGAGGCCATTGATGGTAGGTGCGTGACATGAGCTTGATATATTCTACAACAGGCAATAACACCTGTTCCAAGATTGCTAGCAGTAATGATATCAATTCATATATTATCTTACCTCTATCATCCACCCTATATACATACATACATGTAAGCCCCACAATACCCCCACCCCGAGCTATACATCCCTTCATTTCTTCTTCTTATTCTTCTTCTTTCCACCTTTCGACCCTCCAGCCGCAGCCTCTCCACCCTCGGTCGCTGCAACTGCACCCGCAACCGCATCTTTAGTCACACTCGGACCTGCCGTTTCTGCCGTACCTCCAGCCGTAGCAGCAGCAGCAGTGACTTCACCGCTTCCCAAATCTTTCAACCCAGCCATAGACCTAGCCAGCCTATGTAAACCCGTAACAATTCTTCCAACATCTGCGATTTTGTCGGTACGGAGTTTTATAAGGGAGCCGGAGATTGGGTCGTAAGTTTTCAGAGTTAATGTCCCGCGGGGGAGTTTTGGTTTTTCTTCTGTTTGTGTGGCGGTGGTGGTGGTGGATTTAGATGATGTGGGTTTTGGACGGCGGGAGGGGGTTGTCGGGGCTGGTGAGATGTTGTAGGTTGTTGTTATTCTTGTCTGTGGTATTGGTTAGCAAAGCGGTGCTATAGCAATGGTAGGCGGGGGGGGTATATACGGTAGCTGGATGTGCCTGTAACAGCTGGACCGAACGCTCGATGAAGTCGAGGGGGGTTTTGACGAGGACCATTGTGGCCACGTCGGCGCTCTAGACGCGATTTGAGTATCTCTGGATGGGTCGGGATAGTGGTTGAGAGCAGGGAGGGAGGCGCACTGGCGGGGTATCGATGAGGTTGGTTGCTATTTGGAATAATCCGAAGGTGGTAGTTAGGTGATTGTGGGTTCGGGGGGGAGATGGGAAGTCGAGCGAGTAGCTACTTAGTTGAGCCGAGAACAGATATAAAATGCCGTTTGGCAGATCCTTCATACACCTACCATCTTCCCTGCACCTCCACGCTCTCTCGCCGTTATATTTAAATTGCACGCTCTGCTAAAAATATAAGGGAGGTTATTTTATATAAATAAGGAGCTTCCATCTAGCTCTCTGTCTTTCCCTCTTTTCTATTTATCTATCTATAATAGCTACTTGTCTACATATTATCATCCAATTGGTAGATAAAGTATTTTTTTATCATCGAAAAAGATGGAGGTATGTCATTGACCGCTCAACCCTGGTCCCGCACGCCAGCAAGCTAACCGAAAAAATACCACACAGGTCAACACCACAGCCATTCCCAAAATCATATCTTGTGATGACATCCCGTCCTCGCCTTCTTCGCCATCATCTCCAACTTCAAATTCAGCCTCAAAAATCCCAAATCCGCTAGCAGATGAGCTATTAACCCGCTGTCTAAAAGTCTCGGATGAGATAACACTTCTGGAAAAGAAGTTGCTCCAAAGACTTCCGCCAAAGCAACGTTCGAAGAAGGGTAATCTACCCATCGAACTTCGTCATTTTAAAAATGCCATCCTGGTTGAGCAGAGACTTTTGGAGAATGTATGTTTTCCTTTCCTTTTGCTCTTTTATCTTCTTCTTTTTCCACTTATAAATAAATACATACTAATACGTCGATATTTTGTATATGTAATAGCTATCATATTCTCCTCCAACCCCAAAAACCCAGCATTCCCTTCGCTCTTCCAACCTAAAATTCCTAGAATCAGTCTGGTCCATCGCAAAGACGTGTAGCGG
This sequence comes from Orbilia oligospora ATCC 24927, assembly GCF_000225545.1. Lineage (NCBI taxonomy): Eukaryota > Fungi > Ascomycota > Orbiliomycetes > Orbiliales > Orbiliaceae > Orbilia > Orbilia oligospora. The sequence goes on along the minus strand of NW_011645611.1, from coordinate 1,379,847 downwards.
GCTACAAGTAATCTTCCGGACTGTCCAGCTTTTCGACCATCCAACTGATAATGCTGCAAAACTCCGTGGTAAAGAAAAGAAGGAATTGAAAAGGAAGAAAACTCCAGTGCAGGTTGATATTATTGCACAAAACGGATTGGAATGGATCAAAGTCGCAGGTCTGTCGGAGAAAAGATTGGAGACAGAATTTGCGAAGGCGAGGTGGGAGGCCGAAGGTTTTAAAGATGAAGACGACGACGAAGATGGGCAATCTGAAAATGGTGATAAGCTCGATCACGAAGAGAATGGAGGAAAAGATATTAACCAAACCATCCTCGAGTTCCAACACGATTCAGACGCCTTCTCACTCGTCAAATCCGCCAGATCAATGGTTCTTGCGGCTCAGCAGACAAGAGTCCAATACCTCCATCCAGAAATCACCATCGTCCTCCCAAACATCCATTACGATCCTCAGAACCCTCAACTGGGATCAGCCATCCACACCCTAATAACTGCAATCCTCTCAACGGGCGCTAGGGTTCAGACTTCAAATAGTAATATTATCAGCCCTACACCTCCTCCAGGAGACGAATCAACTTTGACAGATAACTACGGAAACACAATAACAAACCGCTCTCAATCTCTCCATCCGAACCACCCACCACTTGCCTCTTCTTCTTCATCCACACAAACATCACCAGAGTCCGTCGCAGAGGCGGCATTAACAAGTCTCTCCATAACCTCCGATCCGATAACCCTCATCACACCCAAGATCCTTCTGGATTGTACAATCCTACTAGCATTAGTTTCAGATCTCTCTCATGAGTCGGTAGCTGAACAACCAATCTTTCACCGTCATATCCTCCAACAAGTTCGTGCGGAAAACGAAGAACCGTTGTTGCCGCATTGGATTTTTCCTAGTATCGAGGGGAGGGAGATGGTTTGTACTTTTGATGCTTATAAACGGTTTAAAGAGATCGTAGACATTGTGGGGAGCGAGAATGAGAAAGTGAGGGCCAATGCATTGGTTTGGGGTGGTACTGGGAGGGATTGGAGACATCCTTTGCCTTCGAAGTCGCCTTCGAAGTCGGGTCCTAATATCACCAACGGTGGTAATAAGGATACAGGTATCACTTTCACTGAGGAAGGTGAACCTGTCCTCCCCGACGGCCGCACCCGTACCTCCCTCATTTCGACTCTTCAATCTCTCTCCAGACACCAAGTTCCAAGAACTCTAAACCTTCCGATCACAGTAGTCGATTCCCTGGAATCTCAAATCATGTCTCATAACCCCGTTGCCGCAAAGATTGGGCCGGAGTTGTCGGTTGTGAACAGGAGTTCGTTGTTTACGGCTTGGGAGATGGGGATTACTATTGTGACTACCAATGGTAGTGTGGTGAAGAGATTGGAATGGCTCGTGGAGGAGAATAGAATCAGAGACGATGATGCGGGGCCAAAGGTACATTTGTTGGCTATTGCTAGGAGTCTGGTTGGAAAGATGAAGAAGGGGACGGATATTTTGGTGGAGGGGTGAAATGACTGTTATTAATAGGTGGCGATAGTTCACTTTTAGTTTTTAATATATTGAATACGTTCGGTTTATTCCAAACACTAGTCTTGTATTGCAGTAACCACTCAGGATGCATTATAGACCTGCTATTGAACACAATCGCAACAAAATAAGGGTAGCAATGCGCCGGGGCATACGAAACTGTGATAAAAGAAAAGTACAGATAGGTCTGGGCCCAGCTGACGACCAATGGAACACTGTTAGCTGATAATATAATATTAAACAAGGGATGGTGGTTGAGCATCTGGGTATTTTTTCTTCAAAAAACAGACAAATAGCAAGCCTAAATGAAAGGAAGGAAGAAACAAAGGATGTGAGTGACGGAAAACTAAGATAAATTTCGTTAGAGATGCCAGCCATCAACGGTACCGGGTTTTGTCTATTCCACCCAACAAAGCCTTTATCTTCTTGTGTGTATTGTCGATATCTCCTGGACCGAGAAATTGCGTAGTGTCAACAAGGTCGAACTTGTATACAATAGCTCTCAAAAAAAACAGGAAACAGTGAAAAGTATCTAAGTAACATTGTAGAGGAGGAAGTATAGATATGTAATTATGTAATATTATATACTATGGCGACAAGATTAAGAGAACGTTGGTAAGATATATTAGAATGGAATGTAGGCAATGTCGTAGATTTGAAGCTAAGAGAGAAGGGACAGTAATGGGAATTATATAAATAATTCAAATCTAAGGGGGGGGTGGATCAATGTAATCATCCAAGTGCTTTGCAATCCTCCTCCATCCGGTCTTTTTGAGGGCTGTCCACCAGCTCACCGTACCGATTGGTCATGCAAGTAAAAAAAAAAGGGTGGTGTATGTGTTGCTTCGTGTGTTCTTTTCGTGCATTGGTCCGATCGAGCTAAAAGGTGGTCGATCAGAGCTGCAGGGTTGTCTCGTCCTACCAGCGCTTACGTCAAAACCATCATCCAGAAATTGCATATCGAGTCCTCGTTTTTCATTATTTTGTACGCATACCTAAAATACATGCTCATCGCCAAAAAAAAAAAAAAGTTTTTCGGAATCCAAACGTGAGTAAAACATAAAGAAGTGGAGAAGAACAAAGAGATCCCCATACAAGATATCCATAAGGAAATGCACACCCCCCCCCAAAATGATATACGAAAGTCGCAAACTTCTCCCACCAGCATCGCATAGTCATCCATCCATCACTGCAAGCCAGCCGAATAGAAGAAACAAGCGTAAGCCCTCAAAAAAAAAATTTGAACGAAAAGAGAAACCGAAGAGAAACCAAAGAGAAACCCCGCATGAAATGATGTCTATGAATTAGGTATTTTGTCGAAAATAACCAGTTTCTTTTTTTTTGTCATACCTCCTGCCGGTACCACCCTCTTCGATAAAAGATATCAAACAGCATTACTTTCCAAAAGTTCTTCCTTTATTTCTTTTTCATGGAGCTAGATCATTTATCTTTACCTTTACCCTTGGCGAGCTTCTTGCTTTCTCCGTCTTCGGAACTCCTCGACTCGTCATCCGACCACTTATCCAAATCATCCCCTACCGAGAAGATCGCCTCCCCTTCTCCGGAATGTCTAGGTTGGTCGAAGGAGTCCCTTGGCAACGGCTGGTGAGTATGCGGTGGTGGTTCATTGCCAATATGTTCCTCCTCGTCGGATCCTGCAAGGGATGCAATCTCAAATCCGTCGTCGTCTTGGGCAATCTATATAGCAAAAAAAATAATATTTCGTTAGAATTCTTGAACAACGATCCAAATGATACCCTGCGCGGTTCTGAAATTGGGTATTAGAGCTAGCATTACTGCCATCTCTTTCACCCTTGCAAATAGTGCAACTAACCTCATCAGACATTGCAAAGCGTCTGTTATTCAATGTCGGCCTCCACAAGAACGCAATAACAGCCAAATCAACAAGATAAACCAAATTTAACCATCCATCAAGCACGAACCAACGTGTTTGCCAGTGAGTCGGAACAAAGTCTGGGGATCCGGTGCCAGCGAACGTCAACGAATTGATGAAGAAGAATCCAAAGATGACAATGATGCTGCCGAGAAGAACCCACCAGAGGCGGCGGTACATCAGGGCTTTGACGTTTTGCTTGCGGTCGAGAAGTTCTTTCATCGTCAAGTTGAGGGAATTGAGGGTCCAGACGTAGAAGGCGGTAAGAGTAGCTGCGAGGGGGAGGATGACGAAGAGGACGAGAGGGCCGGCGGTTTCGGGGCTGACAATGGCAAGGGAGGCGACGGAGTAGATGACACCAAAGATGAAGTGAGCTAGAGCAAGGGCTCTGCAGTACCACATGAGGCTGCCGAGTGATGGCTTGACGACACCATACCCCATGCACACAATCAACAGCAAGAAGAAAGAAAAGGAGTTTCTTCCAGCATTGAGGACCGCCACGATGACCATGAACACCTTTGAGACAATGTTAGAGCCGTGAATGTTCATGTAATCTATAAAAAAAATAATTAATAAAAGCTCGATGTGCAATAGAATTGCCGTTCGTACCATAGAATCCCCAGGTCATCAACATCTCGATTATCAGGAAGATGATGATCGCCGTAATGTAGTTTTGAACCGGCACTGTTCACACCCAATTAGTACATCATCGACATCCAATCCAGCCAACCCAACCCTGATTGCGAGTGCTTACAGATATCCCTCCTATGCTGCACGTACAAAAATCCCCAAAATACTCCAATCAGCGCATAGATAATAGTAATCCCTCCGTAGAATGGTAGTTTGGGGATCTGCGATGCTGGCAACTCTCCGTAGGCATTCCTAAATTCCACGACTCCAGTGTAATGTCTCGCAGCATAACCCCAAGTAGCTACACAGTAGAACCCGGTCTTTTTGATATCGTACTTTATCGGCTGGCCACCCTTGAGCTTAACAGTGGTGGTGAGCATCTGGGTCTGGGCGGTCTTGTTGGCTTTAGGGTCGAGAATGAATTGGCCGAGCTGGGATTGCTTGCAGTATTTGTTTTTGATAGCTTCATCGGAGCAGGTTACAATAGGCTAGAAGGGAACATCGTGTTAGCTAGCCTGAAATATTACGAGCAGGCTATCGGGGGGTGCTTTGACTTACAGTTACTTCTCCTTTCTCATCGCGGCCTTCCACACCGATCAGGTGCTCATCCTTATATTCAAATATTAAAAGACCTATAAACTCCGAGTCAATAAAACGCGTTCTAACTCTTGCGGCATCCCTTCTCTCTTTTGAGTCTGGTAATAAACATACTAACTGCCCAGTCCTCGAAATCCTTCTCTTCTTCTGGTGTTTCCGGTTTATCTCCAACGAACTTGACTAGGATATACGGCGCCACCTTCCCACCCCAAGCACCAGGTCCGTACATTCCCGAACATCGCTGTCGGTCGTCGTCGGTATTATGCTATTGAATAGAACAATTGGATTAGATATAGTCCTGAGAACACGATGCGACAGCGGTTGGGGATGCGCTGGAGCAGGTAAAACAGAGCTTACGAAGCCTCGGAGGGAGGACATACGAGGGCATATTCGGCAGCTCTAACTAGCGCCGCGAATAACAGCAGGACTGTTAATATTATTGAATTTGAAGACCTCATCGTGGTATGAGATCAGGAGGAAAAGGTAGAGAGGTAGGAGGGAAGGGTTTGAGGGATGATATATGGCCGGTGCGAGGGTTTTTCGGACCAGCTGCGGGAGCTAGGAGGGATTTGGAGAGGTGACGTTGACCGTTGATAGAACTCGACAGGACCCGCGCTTTTTGGAGAAGGCGAAATGCGTAACGTAAAAACCCCGATTTTAGCACAGCTAAGCTCAAAAAAACATCCAAATAAATTAAATTAAAATAAAATAAGCACCAGAATAAAACGAAAGCCTTTTGTTTATCGCTTCAAAGGAACTTTTTTTTTAAAGGAAAAAAGATCGAGAGAATTAAATTTAATTAATCGATGGCGATGAGATGAGACCACAGTTCGAGTGTTGGGGGTCAAAGACAGGAGAGCTGAGATACTCCGACCAACCGTATCATGCGATCTGGCCCGACATATAAAAATCACTTGGCTGTCATGTTGGTAGTAACATTGACAAGAACTTCAAATTCAATCAAGACAAGACAAGAATAGCTCACGTACTTACTTACTTACATGTACGGTCCATTCGGGCAAACAAAGACAAGGCAAGACAAGCCCGCAAGGAAGGTAGGTACCCGGCAGCCTTCCGGTTTACGTATACACCGAATGTTAACCCATCCTTAGCTCTTGGCCTTTCCTTAATCCGAAGAAAGCAAACTACACAAAATCCAACATCTCGACTTTTTTCTTATTTACATTCAACAAAACCCACTCTGTTTCGAAACCATCTTGATACACTCCCGTCACAAAAGAGCAATCTAGCTCGCGTGCGTGTGAGTGCGTGTGAGTGGCGCAATGATAGGCGGTAATTTGTCCGCCACATTTAACGCCCTACGGGTCCTTTATGATCCATCATTATGTTTACCTCATATGGTCATCCCGACTTTTGCACATTTACCTGTGCCCTTGAGGTTTCCCGGGCAAAAGTCGGAAATCAGAGCTGTGATATTGGATAAAGATAATTGCATATCCGAGAATTATGCACTAGAGGTTTACGGGCCTTACAAGGTTCGATTTCCATTTCGATTATGTGACTTTCTGAATTCATATAAGTTTATAAAATCTATGCATTTGATACCATGGTTGTGATCAAGGATATTAACATATTGCTTCACAAACAATCAGGACAAATTCGAAGCCCTCAAAGCAGCCTACCCAGGGAACCGTCTCCTGATAGTCTCCAATTCCTCGGGCACCCAGGACGACAAAGACGGTAAAGAGGTAAAAGAGCCCTTTATAATCAACATTTTCACAACCCTTCCCAACTTTTCTAACAAACAAAAATATCACTTATAACTAACATCAACGCCACAACTCTGATACAAATAAATATATGCTTATATGAGAAAAAAAGGCGGCTCTTCTATCACAAACTCTTTCAATACCAGTTCTCCGCCACAATGTTAAAAAGCCAGGTTGTCTGGACGAAATCCTAGCATATCTGCGCGCCTGTCCAGACGTTCAACTAGAATCACCTTCCCAAATCGCCGTTGTTGGAGATCGTTTGTTCACCGATGTCATGATGGCCAACATGATGGGCGCTTGGGGTGTGTGGGTTCGAGATGGCGTAGATGTCAAGTATTCTAGTGCTGTAAGTGTCCCCTTTGTAATCCCTTTTCTCTTATGCTTTAAATTATTGTATTCTTCTCCGATGTTTTCTCAGCTGCTGCAAGGTGATTTTTCTTTTGTTTTTGATTTTTATGTGAAGCCCGTTATTATTTCGGGGGGCTGGCGGTAATTTTATAATGTGATGAATACAAGATGGCTGATATCTGAATTTCAATGTTATACAGTTCTCGGGTTTCGAGAAAGGTCTTCATGATTTTCTTGTGAAACGGGGGTACCAACCGCCGTCGCCGCTATCGAAATCATGATGTGTACATTATAGGAGGAGCAGGGACGATTATACTCTAGTAGCACCCGTGCTTGTACTCATCATAGATAAACACCCAACCAGTAGTATATACATACAGTAATAATAACGACGAATATAAAAATGGCGACGATCCAGAAAAGGGTGGGGGCCAAAGAGTGATCAGCACATACGTTCAGCAATTGAGTCAGTCAGTAAATAGAATCTAACGTTTATAACTGAGGCTGGGGGAATTCCCGGGAAATTTACCAACATGGGAAGGCAAGGGGGCTGGAAAATATATACTTGGGTATCCACGGATACCAGCATATAGTGTCTCCGTCCTTTCGTCTGTGCACCCGTTCGGAACTCTCCAGAATAACTAGCCCGTATCGATCCCTCCTAGACACCAGCTTAGAGGCGTTCGACTTCGAGAGGGTTTATCGACCGGTTTTCCAACCGATCATTTTCTTTTGCCCCGTCGCGCGGGTCGTAACGAACTTACATATTGCAGGAACCGTGTAACCGTTGAATCACATTACACCGGGGATTTCCATAAAACATTACCTTTGTTCTTATTTTTCCGTTGCCATGCATTATATATTATTTTACTTGAGAGAAGAAGAAAAAAAGAAAGAGAAGGAAGCATATCACAAATTTACAGTTTGCACAACCTTGGTTTTAAGGCGAAAGGTTTTTCATTAATTAAAAAAACAATAATAATAAGTAAAAAGATCTCTGGACTAAATATTATTACTACATGAAAGTAAAAGGAAAAAAGAAAAAAAAAGGCGGAAAACTCGCTGGCGAGTTCCGTACACGAACTTTCGGAATAAAGAAAATAATAGAAAATTAACAAAAAGACAGATATGACAATATAAGGAAATGTGTGATGGTCTGTCGGGTGGGAGTTTGTAGGGGGGTCATTAGCTGTGATACTTCCAAAAAGAAAAGGTAATTATATTAAAAGATAACTACGGGGGCATTACAATGAACAAGAAGAGGAGGAGGAGGAGGAGGAGGCATGCTTTGGAGTTTTTTGGTTTTTTATTTCCCTTTGTAGCTATCTTTTCTACCTAGCTATTTTCTGTTTTGATATCTGACAAGGGAGATAAGAGAGATGAGGCGGGCAATTGATATTTGCGCTTTGCTAGGAAAGGGGGCTGTTCTCTTCTATTTTATCCATTTCGAAAGGGATAATTCGGCCTCGGGGCGACGTTGATGGTGGAGATGTAAGTAAGGAAAAGTTGAAGCAATAAACGAAGGCCATTACGATGATGAGTGAGTGAGTGAGTGATGTAAAAACACAATGCGAGTGAGAGAGAAAGAATACAATATGCTTTACATGACTTTCTTTCAGAAAAAAGCGCGGACAAAAAGATTTCAGATCCCAAGAACGAATGCATGATGATAAAAAAAACAAGTTATACCCAAACTATTAAAAACTTCAAATGATTTGCAGCTTGCAATAAAAAATGAAAGGAACAAAAAAAGATAGAGAATGATAAAAGAAAAAAAAGACGTTTTGTTACCACACCAAGTGAATTCGATTTCGCTAGACATCATGATCGGAGAGATTGTTTGGACCCATTAAGTTTGTTATGTTGTTATGCATGCAGATAGATGACTGATATGACTAAAAGAGAGATAAAGGTGTTGAAAATAGAGATATCAAAGAGAAACTTAAGTTTTTTTTCTGGAGACGCTAGCATCATTACAGAGGGTGTTGCTGGGCGTGCGGATGCGGTGTCGAATGATGTTCCGGAGAGAGTGTGACATGGTGACCCATTGGGCTCAAGTTGTACGGCGAGAGATGGCTGTCAACTTCTTCAATGTCCTCAAGGGCTGGCGGGCTCTGGTGCATTCCTAGCGATTGTTTGGCGTACAGGTCTGTCAATTCATCGTTGCCGTAGAGGGCTTGTTCATGGCTGAGCGGGAACAGCTCGGCTGATCCGGTTCGGTCAATGAATGGAGGCGATCCGGATGCGATGATTGGGTCACCATTGCTCAGCGCCGACAGAGGGGACACAGACTGTGGAATCAAGCCATTGGGGTGGATCATTGGGGACAACCATGGCTGGTCCAAGAAGGGGGAATGGAGGCCCGGTGTCATGGCTAGTTCACCTGGCATACCGGGGCTGGCAGCATATTCAGAAACTGTGGTAGCTGCAGAGAGAGGATAAGCCGGTCTGTAATCCAAGAAGCCTGGTGCAGAGGTATCGATTCTGAGGTTGTTCGACATGGCATGGGGATGCTGGGGAGCTGGAGCGAACAAATGGTTGTTGGAGTTTTCCTCCATCTTGAGCTTGGGGCTGACAGAAGTGCCAAGGAAGAAGGAGTCTTCGTTCTCTGGTTCGATGATAACATCGTCGAACTGGAATGAAGGCATGGGACCAAAGTTTGCGAAGTCGTTAATGTTGGGGACGGAACGACTCCTCTGCCTCTTGTGTCTGTATGGGTTGGCAATGTGTCCTCTAGCTTCCTGCTGGACAAGTGATGGTGGGGCCATCATTCCAGAAGCAGACGAAGGACGCATTGGAGGGGATGGTGGGCTAGCGAATGTGGCTTCGAACATGAATGGCTGTGGTTGTCTGTGTCGGTTTTGGAAAACATCGAGGTTCAAAAGTTTGGCAAGCTGACCCTGCAGAGACTTAGCATTGCCTCCGAGTGTGTGAGTGAAGATCTGGGTAGCCTGTTGGTCTTCAGTGAAGTCGCCACATTGGACGAAGCCACCAGAGCCCGATGTATCCATGAAGAAGTGTGGGGGCTTGAGCAATTGAATGACAAGCTGACCCTGCATCTGTCCACCGTGCGTGCTTGGTGGAGCCATTGGAACGTTCAAAGTCTCGAGTTCAATGCTCTTGATATTCCTGAATGGATATTCAATCTTGTAACCTGCAGAGTCGTTGTTGATGTAGTATGTGATGCAAGCCTTCTCGGGCGAGTAGAAAACCACGAGATCCATAGCATTCTGTCCGATACGTCTCCATGTACCAATGTTCAACGAACGGCATGTGAAGTGGTGGATGACAATCTTTCCTGTAGAAGCTTCACCAGGAGCCGAGAAGCCGCCTCCAAAGCCATTCAATGCACCACTTGTGCCGTAAGCAAGAGCCTTCATCTCAGGGTTCTGGTTTGCAAGGTATAGTCTGACACTCTCTGGTATCGAGTCGATATCCTCGCCACCATTCTCCAAAGACTTCTTTGCAATCAACTTGATCTTCGCACGTCTATTTATATATAGTGTTAGTTAAGCTTTACTTAATTCCCGGAACATAAGATTATATCGCACCTGTTCTGGAACCAAATCTGAACAGATCTCTCTGTCATATTGATTTCCTGAGCTATTCTATCCCTGACAACAGCAGTTGGAGTGGGGTTCTTGCTGAACTCGCGCTCTAGTGTGACTAGCTGATCCTGAGTAGCTCGCTGACGCTTCTGGTTCTTCTGTTGTTGCGTCAGGGTGCTCTTCCTTGGAGGCCGTCGGACAGCTCCCGACGAGGTATTGGAGCCGCCATGTTGTTGGGGTTGAAGTGGGGGTGAACTCGAGGCAGCAGACGACACCGAGGCGAATGACAGCCTGTGGTCTCCAGACTGGAACATCTGGGACGCTATTTAAGATTATATAATTTTAGTACATGTCTAACCCGTCAAGATACCTCATATCAAATCAAATCACATCGAGGTAGAGCAGGGTATATGTTGTTTTGACAAACCTTCCAGTAGCTCTTGATGAGGTGTAGCAAACATTACTGAATATTATATATTTTTATATCTCGATCAGATGAGAGTGGATATCTTCTTCGGGACTTATTGGTCCGCGCAACGTGGTCTATCAACCAACTTCCTCTCTCAAGGCGCAGATGCACTCTGATTGATATGGGGTCTCGGCGTATGATGTCGTTAAAATTGCAAAGTGCAAGTGTAGTAATAAAACGTATTCTTTTTTGGGCTGGGTTATTGAAGCAAGCAGTAGTAGTTGGGTTAAGTGGATCGATCAATTATTCGTAATGAGAATCTGAACGCGTTGAATCTTGAGGCCTTGTGTATTACTTTCCACCTTGAATAATAATTTCCCTTGTAGAGTAGTAGTAGCAGTAGTAGCGTAGTGTAAGCCCGTCGTCCGATTAAAGGCCTTTCGATAAGATAAAATAAAATAACGAAGCGAAATTCAATATTAAAATAAGGAGCGTGATGGGATCAGCCGAATGAGTGAGGCTATATCCTAGGGTTTTTTTGGCAAAAAATCAAGAATGAACGAATGAGTGTTATGTCTCTTCGAGGTTTGATTACGAGGAGAAATTGGGGGAGATGAAAGGGAATTAAAAGGAAAACAGAAGGAGGGAGGGAAAGGGAAGGAATAATTGTAGGAAGAGAGCGAGCGGATGTACGCCAGGAAAAAGTAACGACAGGTCCCACGGGAGGAGGGAAGGGGCCTTGTCGAGGCTGGCTTCTTTCGTGCAGAGGAGGGAACGACTCCACCAAACGAGCCCTTCGCCATGACTGGGCAAAAAGGGGGATCCAAAACAGACCGACAGATTCTACACACGCTAACGAGAGACCCTCCCACACACATCCCATCGACTCCGACATCTTTTTGGGCAAGGTGGTACAGCTCGCTCCATGCAAAAATCCTCCCTTTCGCTGACCTGCGTTAAGTTACCCCTGTCGGAATCTTTGGAGGACTGCGAAGAATTGGGCAGGCGTGGGGACGCCTGTTTTTGTTGCCCATGTTTTCTTCTTTCTGGCCTGTCTCTTCCGGAGGGCCTTTCCCCCAATGGTGATAGCCGGGCGAGGTGGGTTTTCTTTTGAGTTCTTGTGTACCGCGTGTGATCTCTTCCTCTCCGGTCATTGAGCCTTGCAGATTTTCAATATTACGAGCCGGTTGCTTCGCCTGGTTGGTTCGAGATTCGTGTTCACGCTCACCGAGAAACACACAATGATGAGAAGAGAAACAGACAACCGTTCTCATGCATGCGGTTGTTCGTAACGCCGTCATGGCGCAATCCTCTTGGAGATACTTCAATACTCTGAAGCAGAGAAACATGCCTAACAGCCGCTGGAATTAAGCAACCCAGGGATCCTGTACCTGTTGCATTTCTTCGACTGTTGATTGTTGTTTGTTGCGACTTTTTTGACAGAGCGCGTGCGCTCCTAACAAGGTTGCCTGCCTGTTTGCAGCTCCCCCGCTAAACATCGGGATAGGTTGTAGTGAAATTTTTGTAATATGTGTGTGTGTGTGTGCATCCTTATTGTTGATGGTTCCTCTGCTTTGTTCACACGAAGAATTCATTCCCATTAGTCATAGCCAACGGCGCGGAAGAAAGAGGGAAAGAACAAAAAAAAGTCCCTCGATGTGCAGCCATATTGAGCGTAGTAACATATCCCAAACGCTGCCATTTACTTCTAGCATCGTTGAAGAGGTCTAAAACTTCCTCATGCCAGAAATGTCGTCACTAAAGGCATGGTGGAAAAATGCTATACTCTCCTTGGGGAGAAATCAAGAGGTGCCATTCCAGCCCAAGCTGCGTCGCAGTTCAAAGGGACGAATAGCAATCTGTTCATTCAACGGAGTTTTCCCTCGAGGGTTTGTGTGAAAGCCGCAGGATAAGGAGGACCGGGTTCGTGATTGGCAGACGCCGGATCATGATGGTCCAGGCTCTCCGGCTGGGCAAGGGCGGTGGTCCAACCAAACCGTCCCCACGCAGGTTCAGCCAATCAGGCCATCGATCGAACAGACCTGGTCCTTCACCGATGGCAAACTTTTCTTTTGCATGAGGTGAAAGTCTTGTCGGCATTAAGCAAGACGGCCGGGGGAAGAAGCCCATGGCCGAGTTGGTTTTGGCTCTTGTGTGTTCGTTCACGAATTCGGCGGCGCTTGACCCAATCGAGGATTTAAAGGGGGTCGATAGACGTATGTCCCATATCATCCTTGCGCCGAAACATCATGTAGGAGAGTCGGGTCAGACAGAGGGAAAGCGTCCTCTAGCTCTCGTGAATAATTATAATCCGGCAATCAGAGGCGCTTCCGTCGATAGCGATGAGGCTTGTAAGCGGAACGAGCGAGTTCACCAGCTTTGGATGGATACCATTCGCGCTGGCAAGTTAAATCTTAACATCTGCAGGTCAGCAATTAGCCTCAATACTACATACTACGTACATACTTCATACATCGTAGGATGTAAGTAAGTAAGTAAGTGGCTCTCTTAGGTTTCCCTCTGCTGTGAGACTTGCTTATCCCCCCACAAATTAAACTCACGAAAACGAGCGAGTTCCACTTTGGCTTTACTTTTCTCCAACCCGTCTCGTTCTTCTAAAAATACACAAACGAAGCCTGCAATCGCACGTGGTTTTCCTCTCAACTATTATTTCGTGCATCCGAAGCTGGCTGGCTGTGACATTAATACGTTATAGTAGCGGGTTAACCTTGTCCTGATATCGTCTTGATGTCTCCCTCCAAAACACCCTCACCGTTCCCAGGAACATCCAAAACAACCGTTTCCAAACAATGCATCGCGCCCCCTTGACTTGTGACAAAGAAGGTTCGATGCAGGAACCTGCACCCATTCAGCTCTCTCACAATTACTTACATACTACACATACTTACATATGTACATATGGACTTACATAGAGAGGGAAAGCCCTTGCTGTACATTGGCCTTTCCCATTCTGTCCCCATCAATGCCAGAGGTCGACTCGCGTCCCCTTTCCGTCCCCGAGACCCGGTGTCGGAAAAGCTGTGCCTCGACAGTGACGCTAATGTTTGTCCATATGTATGTATGTCTAGATACGTACAGAACAGAGCTGGGCATCCTGCGAGTCCCTTTCTCCTTGCATTGACATCTCTTGTGCCCTAATCCGCTTGTGACTCGATCGGTACCTTTTTGTGCCTGTTTTTGTCTACACCGATTCTTGCTTTTTTTTAAATATTTTTTATCCATAGTGATGGTGATAGTACACATGTACTCCGTACCGTCTTCTCTTTTTTCCCTCCCCTTCCTCTTCCAAATTTCCGTTGACCAAAGGGAAAATGTTCGCGGAAGGGAAATTCTTGTCGAGCATTTTTCTTCTTCCCTTTGTTTCGATTTTACATCCTTGATCGATTCGGGATAATCAGCATGCTATCGAATGTGAAGTCTTTTCTCCATACCTTTCGAACTTCTCGAACCATTCTTAAGATCCCTCTGATATGTTCTTACCGGTACCTGAAACGACGGGTAACATGTCATGTGTAATGCAATGGATCTGAATTCAAAGGAAGGAAGATCCAAATATTCCCATGTCTTCTCCTGGCAGTTTACTGTGTAAACCGCAATCCTGGCCTGCTGCAGGGCGACATTCCAGCCCATCGATATCAAACATACATATTTACTTACTTACTTCCTCATGTATGGGAGTAAGTACCCAAAATATGGAAATACCACATGCCTGTGACAGCGTATATCTCGATTCTGATAAATAATCTACCGACCCGTCTCGGTAACTGGTTTCTTCGTCAGCATCGGTATACCTGATACATGGACACCCTACCACACACATACCCCAGCCCATCGGAATTCTAAGAATAGGTAATGGCGGACCGCTAGCCACGGTACTATAGTTATGATTGATATCAAAAAGTCTTAAACCAGGAGATGTAAATTTGTAAAGAGAGAAAAAAAAAGATACCACTGCCAAGCCAGCCCGTATCCTAGAACCACTCAGTCGATGTCGATATACACACACACACACACACACACACACCCCGCGTAGTTTATCGGTTAGTTAGCTAGCGGCCTGACATGACATATGCACAGTTTATTTTTATTTTATCCTTTTCGGATGATTATATGTATGTACTTACATGTACATATATGTATGTCTGTATGTATGTACATGTATATCCATGTATGTATACTACTGTAGCATAAGCAAAAAGGGACGATGCGATACAAAAGATTCAAGTTATATGAGTTAAGGAGCATGCTCGATCGTTTTCAATCCTCGACATGCATATTATCTAATTCTTCCACCTGCCCTTCCATTCCTCGCCACGACTATCCATCGTCCGATATGACGAGCTCAATCAAGTTGACACGGGCTTTGCAAGGCGCTCTCCAGCTATTTTTTCTTCTCTAGTTTTTTTTTTTTTTAAAAAAAACTCTCCTCTGTATTTATTTCAGATCTGACGCCGGAATAAGCCTAACCATCCCATAGCAGAACAGCCGCCCCCATGTCTAATGCATGTGGACTGGAATAGAAAGTATATTCTGTTTCGATTATTCTTCTTTCCTGTCTGATACCGTCTAGGAAATATATATTTTTGTGATCATACAGTAATAGCTGCGAAGCTCGTTAGAGAAACAGACAGACAGCGAAAAGGAGTAGAGACAGTAAACCCGCTCGTTCTTTTGGACCCGATCGAAGAGAAGCGATAAAAAATAAAAATAAACAAATAAGCAAGAAGAAAAAATAGAACATCGAAAGAGAAGCCTGGATATAATAAAAGAAGCGGTGTGATAATATAAAAAAAGGTAGTAAGACCTAATAATGCATACAAGAATTTGAAAAAGAATTGGTTTGTAAAAACTATATTCAAGACCGCCTAAACCATGAATTGCGTTCGGCCCTTCCTGACTCCCGGTCTGGGTATGAGACTGCCTCCGGTTCCTCTTGTTCCGGATACCCGTTTTCTTCGTCCCCCCTCGCCCTCCTATTCTCAAGCTCATAACTATCATTACCATTATCATTTTCTTCCCTTATGGTCTCTCCCATCTTCCGGGTCTTTCGGCTTCCCAGCCGTACGTACGCAAACCTCGACTCTCGTCTTCTCTGGATAATCTCCTTCAATACCTCCCCATTATTATTACCCTCCAGAGCTGAAGAATTTAGTTCTTCAAAGAAATTAACGTTTTGCGTGTACGCTGCGTACTCCAGTTTCTTCTTCAATATAGGATCCTTCTGAATAGCTTGGAAGTGATCCACTTCATTAGGGAAGAAACTGGTTTTGATGGATTTGACGGAGACCTCGAAGACGATACAGCACCCGAGAACCAAAAGGACCACCGTCCACCACAATAAATCTCGGCCAATGTGCAGCACGAATTCCCGTGGAAGAAAATAAATCGTCCATGTGTGGAACCCGAACCCAAGAATTACAACGTTCCAAAGGAACCAGCCACCCACGGATATAACAAATACAATGAGTGCTACTATTGTCTTGTTGTGCTGTTCTAAAAATCTATATGAGGTAAAAAGCGAAACAGTTAGATTGGAACCTCCATGCTATGCGCAAAATCGAGTTTAGGTTGGACTTACTGAAGTTTCGTATTGACAAATATCACAACAATAGTGTAAACCAAGGCGCCAATTGAGTAGAGTCCCTGGTTTGGCACTATAGTAATAGTGTTATACAGTGCGTTTACGGTATACCAGATCATAGCAGCCTCTCCAACAGCGAGGACGATCCAAGCGAGGTAGGAATACATGTTGAAGATGGTTCGCTTGTTGTAGACGTAAAGCTCAGGGACGGCAAGAAGGGTCTCCTGCTCAAGGTCCTTTTCCATGATACCGAGGAAGATGATGGCGAGTGAGGTGAAGAAAACGTTGTACAGAGCCAAACTCCACTCTTCGTAAAGAGAAGTCCCGCTGAAGCCGTTATTTGGTTGGTACATGGCTTGGATAATAAAGAACATCATTTCCTATGATACTCATGTTAGAATGATCCGGTATTGATAACGGCGCCGATCCTAAGACTTACCTTCCAAAAGGTTCCGAGGATATATTTGCAAGTCCGGACATAATTCCATCTTCCATGGCAAAGCAAGAGCTTCAACAAGAACCTGAACTGGGCAATCGAATAATCGGAACTTCTAGCGGCGGCCAAACCCTCTTTGCCAGTAATACCCACACCAACCTGGGCCTCCTGAATCATGGCAATATCGTTGGCACCATCACCGATAGCGAGGGTAACAGCCTTTTTAACCCTTTTTCTAATTGATCGCACAAGACCGGCTTTCTGGTTAGGGCTCGCTCTGCAGCAAACGACTGAGTCGACAATGATCGTAAACTCGAAGAATAAATTGCTAAGAGTCTCATCATCCTCAATTGCACTTAGAGTACTCCCATCAACGACACCTACTGAGTGCGCCAGGTTATGTTTCTTGAGTATATCAATGTAATCCCGAATCTGTGATCCAAGATCACCGGCGTCTTGATCAACAATCATAACCTCAGAGACATCCGTGATGAGACGACAAGAATATCCAATATTGATAGCTGTTTCCTTCTTGTCGCCAGTAAGCATCCACATCTTGATACCTGCCCTTCGTAGCCTATCAATAGCATCTGGGACACCATCTTGCAATTTATCCTCAATTGCAGTTGCACCGGCAAATTCGAAGTCCCGCTCGATCTCATCAGCTGCCTTATCAATCATAGCCTGCCGATCTACAAGACTAGTTGTGGCTTCGTTATATGTTCTAGCCCACTCTCGATAATGCCGTTCATCAAGGAATCGGTAGCCGTAAATAAGAGTTCGCAATCCTTCAACTGCAAAGTCGTGAATCTGGCTGTAAGACTGATCAAATACAAAGCCGTCATTAGTGACAGCGCTTTCGTTGATGTATGTGTCAAGCCTCCGTGGCCGGCTTGGGGTATCAGTACGTGGTAATTCGAATGAGTGGCCTGGGTTCTTCTCCGCGGCCGGTGAGTGCGTATCGGTTCCAAAGCTCCGCCGGCCAGTATAGCTTTTTCGGGGAGCCGTCCAGCTGTGTCTGGGGCTACTCATGCTAAATCGATTGTGTGTGGGGCTCTGAGGAGGCATACTAGTTCTGCGTACAAATTCAAATACTTCCTGGCTTTTTCGTTCGCGATTCCGCTTTTCGACGTCTTTTGAAGATCGAAGTGCCATTTCCTTGAGTCGGAGGAGTTCGGTCATGGTGGAATCTGCGCCTTTCGAGAATAGGCATATTCTACCATCGGGACATCTAAGGATGATAGACATACGTTTCCGCTTGCTGGTGAACTCGAGGACCTCCAGGATTTCGTACCTCTCGGTCACGGGGCGGGTCCCCGAACCATTCGGGTACGTATTTACCGTAACACTCCCAACCTGGCGGTCGACGTTCACGTATCCGAGTTCCTGGGCAGCTTGGACCAAAGCAACTTCATCAGGCGATGATGCCTGATAAGTAATCTTCCCGTTCTCATCAGTTTCTGGGAGACAAGTATGGCAAAGAGCTAGACAGAGGAGGAACATTTTCGCTCTTTGAGAGTATGCTGTCTCAGGATGCATTTGGATATAGGTCAGTAGGTCTTCTGTCGATAAT
This sequence comes from Orbilia oligospora ATCC 24927, assembly GCF_000225545.1. Lineage (NCBI taxonomy): Eukaryota > Fungi > Ascomycota > Orbiliomycetes > Orbiliales > Orbiliaceae > Orbilia > Orbilia oligospora. Next base: position 1,361,546 of record NW_011645611.1, on the reverse strand, counting down.
TCGCCCTCGCTAAGGACCATAGAAGCTCTTCTTCCTGGCTCCGAGGGTCGTGCATGTGGCCATTGTCCATCTCCAATAGTGTGGTTCTTGATGCCTGAAGCAACCGAGCGTAGTGATGCGTAATCGGCAGGTAGCCATGATTTCGGACGAGGCGCCTTGCTCTTTCCCTTTTCCTGGTCCTCGTTGTCAGTGGTTTTGGGTTCGCCGGCGTGAGCCTCTTGCTCCTTCTCGGCCTTAGTAACGTGAGTCCATGGATACCCAGCGACTGTCATCTTGCGAAATATCATAGTATTATCGGTAAGCGTTCCAGTTTTGTCGGAAAAGATGAATCCAATTTGTCCCAATTCTTCGTTGATAGTCGTAGTACGGGCCTCCATGGGGGTATCGCTCTTTTCATCATACATATCTCGGTCGAGAAAGAGAATATGCTGCCCAATTTTGATGATTTCCAAACTGACATATAGGGATAGTGGAATCAGGGTATTGAACATGATGATAAATGAGGCTAAGATCGGGAAAGTCCCGACTGCCAAACCTTCGAGGTACCAAGAATTTCGCTCAGTGGATCGCTGCCACAATTTGTACCCGAGAAGTGAGATCCCAGAGATGAATATGACGACGCACATAATAAACACGATGATGTAGTTGACGGATGTCTGAAGAGTGGGCGTTTTAGCACGGGGTCTCTTGTTGGCACTATATTTCAATTAGCATTGAACGTGGATATTTTGAAGTTTAATATTCCGGGCGTACTTCATACGGATCTTTGTCTCTTCTCCAGTGAAAATGACAAGACCAAGCGCACCTGGAGTATTTCTTAGAACACTCCCACGATATAAAATCTGAGAGTTGGTCAAAGGTTTAATCTCGCCTCCAATCTGAATCTTTCCTTCAAAATTGTAAAGATCGGAATTCGGATCTTCAACAGTTGCTAGCTCATCCTTCGCTTCCGCAAATCGTCCGTAGAAGTGATCGGTAACATTCGGCAGAGCTTGCTTGCCCTTGAGGTTGGTTTCACCATCCAAAGCTGCGGTCTCCACATAGGCGATTCCCGTTTCTGATTGTGCATGAATGAGCAAAATATCAGCTGGAACCATATCGTCTCTTTCAAGTTTGACGATATCTCCAACTCGCACATTCTCCCACTCGATTTCCTCATAATCTTCTCGGGCATCAGGACCGGATCCTGATAATGACAAAACCTTTACTTTTCGCCTGTTCTCTTTTCTATCCTGCCTATATCTGCGAAAATCATCGAAACCTTCCTTTGCCATAGAAAATGCGACGAACAGCGACAATGGAACGATTGTGGTCAATCGACCAGTTGTACTGAGCGAGGGAATTAATTGTAATATAGCAATTATCAGAAAGTAAAAATTGGCGAGTTTGCTGAATTGGTATATCAGCTGTTTGGGTAAGAAACTCCATATGGAATATCGGCTCGATCGGATGGTATTGTCGATGTAGTGTTTGTTCCCGCGACGCTCGTCCGTCAGTTTGTTGGATTTTCGGTTTTTGTAGACGGTAAAGGGGATCTTTCGGCCGTCCTTCGAAGGTGGCAAGTCTTGCATCCGCAGCACGAACTTCATGGCATTGATGAAGGGTTCCCTTACTCTATCCATATTCGACATGTGCTGTTTCTTGTAGTCGTAGTTTTTCCGTCGAGGTTTCCCATCGCGTGTTCCTAGTGTTTTCCTCATATCGTCGTTTGATGAGTTCTCCTGCCATCCTGCTGTACTACCAACTCCATTCTCAGCTCCAACATCAGCGTTCCCATACTGCATCCCATTCCTTTCATCGCCCATATCAAATCCTGTTACCGGCGGTCCTGAAGCATGGTGGTTTCTCCCCGTCATCTCTCAACCCCGGACAATGTGCGGAGAAACCAAAAGAAAGGCCCAGTTGAAAAAAAGTGCGAAAAGAAAGAAGTGACGTCGTTATATTCCAGCTTGTCGCCGACAGGCCGGGGAAGGGGGGAAAACGAAGAGCTGTTAACAGTTCAAAAACAAAAAAAATTAAAACAACCTAAAACGTCGCGGCTCATCGGGACCTAATAAGTTTCGACATCATTCGAGAGAAGAAGCTAAAGAAGAAGGAAGACAGATTCGACAACGGAAATTAGATGAGCAGTTGGAAAGCTAGCATGTGGTCTCGCATTTCGGGCTGTTTCGGTGAGATATAATGCTGCGCCTCCCCTACCACGCATCCCAAATAACAACCAAACTGGGCGACTGCGAATGCGCGAGAATTTGAGTTCGTTCGTGCGTTTTCAAACTTCCATTCGTTCGCTCGTTCACATAGGAAGTTCAGAACAAGGTCATTCCATGAAAGGGGATATTTCCCAATTCTTGGTTGCATTGGAACCGAGAATCGCACGGCAGTTTGGTGTGAATTAGATTATCTCGAGACTACTGCAGGCCCACATGATACCAATATCGCCGCGACCCAAACGCCCATTTCGGTGCCTTGGGTTTGAAATCATCGTGCAGGGTACTGCTTGGCACGAGGTCGGCCCAATAAGGCCGTCGGGCTTGTCCACACCTTGCCCCTTATGTACCGCGTTTGCGAAGCTGGCTCAGAGCTGGCTAGCCTTGGTTACACATCTATCATTCAATGATGACGACAAAGAAAAACCGTTTGGACGATTGCGAAGCCTCAATCGATATCTATCGATCCCGACGAGGCCCGGGCGATCTGATATAAACTGGTTTTCCACCAGATTCTAGAGCATTTGCAAGTATCATTGCATGCTTGGACCGAACGAAATTCCAGCTGGTGCCGTGGATACCACGCGGCCACGGCGTTCATAATCTCCGACCGACCACGAAATAAAATAAGTTTATACAACATAGTCTGTTCACACCACAATGATGTGAATACGACGACTATGTGGCACGAGTTAAATGCAGTGCCTTCTACTAGGCGTATAGGCCTGCAGAATCGAGCGCTAGGGATTACGTGGGACCGTATTGCCTCCCTCTTATATATCACCGCCTCCCTCTTACGGCAATGCACATCTCCGCATCTTGTCTTAAAGTTGTTGCAGTTTTACTTTTAGCCCTCGCCCCGTTGGAATGAAATCGATCGAATTAACTTCCTGTAGCTATATTGGTATCTACGGCTGAGAAAGCCAAGTCGCTCCTTTCCCATATTTCATTTCAAACCTCCTTCCGCTATCTGGTTTATCGCCCATCTCCGCATTCCTATCACATCCAGCCGTCCCGGATCTTCAACCAACTGGACAGATCTCGGTCGGCAATGCTTGGTCAAGCGAGAGAGTGTTGCACGAAGAGCGTAGGTTTGAGGGGAAGGGCGGGAGGGAGGAAGGGACTGGTCATGAGCCACCGCTGATCCGATCGATTTTAAGATCTCTTCAACCTCCATTCCGACGCAGCACTCTGACTTCGACCCTCCGAGCCGCTGATGTTATCATTCTTTTCACTCTTCCAGGTGGGGCCTCAAAATGCCGAGTGGAATAACCGCTGGAATCGATTATCACCGTCTACGGCGTAGACACCTAGAAAATCCCTTTGCTTTCGTAGGAGCTTCGTCAGACTGTAGTCACCACGCAACAAATCCAACAACCCCATAGCTCGTAATGATGCAACAACCCTTACCAAATCGGCAGGCTCGAGCATACTTATGCATACGGAATACAGCATATCAATATCAGATGCACCATGACGACAGCCTGGAATTCGATCTGTGTTGTCCCTGGCCGCATATGGCGGTTTTGGTCAGGAACGTTAACTACACCCGGCGGCAGCTTCGAAGCTGTCAGATATTCTAGAGCATAGCTGGAATTAACAGTCAGCCGCAGATGGTTTAGTTTTCAAGATGGCCGATATCAATTCGTCTATCGATCGGTTAGACGACCTAGCTAATCTCTGAACACATCGGTCCGATCCGGCTTTACAAAAGCCACTTCCTCTAAAAGATTGGGAAAATTACCCATATTATCCAGCTGAGTAACCCTTCCTGGTTGCTCTTTTTTTGAATGCGTGGAATTAAAATTCTCCCGTTTCGACCTTCATCCGCGGTGGGTTAAAGAGGAGGCTTTCTTTGGAATGCTGTCCACATGTTCACAAGGCGTATAAGTGTACCTTTGGTTAAACCTATTTTTGGCTTCCTCCGCATGATTAATGATATACGTTTTTAAGGTATGTCAGAGGTATGTACGATACTACAACCATTGGTTATTTCCCTTCTTCTCCTTCTAGGTCTGGGCCCGATGTACCAGCTGTAGACATAGATCATCAACTCTGGGCCGGGTCTTGCATTCCCATGCTCTGTTATTTGCTTTGTCGTTCGCATTTCTCCAAAGAATCTATGTAGTACACCCTATAGGCATCGGCATCTGTGGCTTATTATGGATATGCATATGAGCGTACTTGCATTATGCGAGGAATGTGTTATACGATAGCGACATAGAAAGTCATAGTTAAGGTCTTTGGGAAGCAATCGACGATCGATTGTCGTGAATATGTCAGATCGGTTCGGATACTCCATTTCTAGGGTCCAACTGAACCCAGCTGAGACCAAACCTTGGGCTTACAAACACCCATCAGCGCATATTCAGGTCATATAGTCGGAATCAAAGTCATGCGAGTAATAGTCGAAGCCTGACTTCGTCAACGCATATGCGCATGTTTACCTGTCTTGCGGAGGTTGCGTCCGAGGCGGCTACTTTATGCGCTCCATTTGTGGCAGTCGCCATCCAATCGATGCCTTGTAGCCGTTCGGATCTTTTTATTTTTTATTTTTATTTTTTATTCAGCTCGCGTGCACTTTGATGATACCAACGCTCCTTTCGCTTACCAGGATATAAAATCCAAGGATAAGTTCATATATTATGTAAAAAACCCTCCCCGAATTTCCTAGCCGACCACACTTGATATGAGTGAAAAGCAAGGGCAAAGGCGAAAAGTAAAAGCAAAAGTAAAAGCGAAAGTCATAGCAAAAGGCGAGGGACCAAATTCAAAATTATTCCCTCGGTTCGATATGCTCCGCCGTTGGTTTATTGACTGCTAGCAGCCACGTTTCTGCGTTCCTCTCCGCATTCCACTCGCTTGTTCGGGGAATAATCAGGACAAGTTTTGTATGCTCCATGCCTCAGCTCGTATATGGGGGTTAAGGACCCTTATTTTCTGACCTTTGGGTCTATTTGGAGTCTTGAGGGTATGACGAGCCGTGTACGGGTGCTTTTTTGGCTTTAACATTCCATTCTGATAGCTCAATTCTAAGCCCGCATACCTTGCTATAGACTACCGGTATATAAAGGCTTAGCCGATGATAACTTTAGTAGTCAATACGGAGCAAAGTCGATAGGGAAAGATGAGCTAGGGGAGTTCGGGGTGGTCGGGATAGTTAAAGAACCAAGGCTTCGGTTTGAAGTTGTAAAAGGAAATAAAATAAGGTCATGCATAGTTCGAAAATGCCGCGTGCGCTTTTGATAATATTACATAGACGGAATGAGGTGACCATCACGACCCAAAACCGTAGCATCTAACGAGCATCCCGTTTCCTTGTCCATAGAACACAGACAGATCTGCAGTCAGAGCATTGTCAAAGCAGCAGTGGCGACGGGACTAGTCAATTGTGCGATATCAGGCAAACAGATCCGCCTTCCAGCTAAAGGTTGCCTATCACTGTCAAGCGAAGAGGCGACGGATTGCATATGGCGAGCATTAGCTTTAGCTAAAGGAGAAAATGTTTGTTAGTTAGTGAATGTTAGGGAAGGAACTCTTGGGTTTCCGCTTTCACATCGAGGGGAGTGCACTGAATGGTGCGGAATTGCCGATGCTGGAGTTCCTTTAGACATTAGTACCATCCCCATTCAGCTGAAATTCCAGTCACCACCGCCACACCGAACTAGCTGGAGTAGACCTTTTTGTTCCGCTCCGGCGTTCATGACATCGATATCTAAACCCGTTCCGTTGCGCTGGGGCTTCAGGCATCACCCCTTTCCTTGCGGAAAACCTCGATTCCGGAATAACCATATGCCTGCCATCAGTGTGAGATAGAAAGCAAGTTGTATAGGCGCATCCATAATTAGTTTGTTTTTGTGAAGGTGGAAGGAAGGGCCTGCATGCCAGCGACGACTTTTTTTCTTGGGAGGGCCATTCTGTCATTCTTTACGAGACATTCATTCTGGCCATCCCCGAGTGGTTTTTTCCCTTGGGCGTCTTAACTCGGAAAGCGGCAGAGAGGTGTTTAATGTTTAAACGTTCACCCACGTTGAAAAGCTTAAAGCTGGGTCGGAGTGCATGAGCCAGGCTTGCTTGCCCACCCCTTCTTTTGACAGCTGCACACTCAAAAGGCTTGCTTTGCATACTCGAGGCTGTAATATATAAAAACGATCTTCAGCATCGGTTTCCCGGATTGCATTTCCTTCGGTCGGCAGGCAGGCTTTTAGATCGATAACCACCCAAGCCAACCATTACTTTTTGATATCAAAGTATAAAGTAATTATAGGTTACTAGACCGAATCAACATCGACCGTATCATCAGCTTCGAAAGCCACCGGCACACATGTCATCCCGCTAAGACAACAAGGAGAAGGTACGTACCTGCACAGCGGTGTATTATGAAACCTGTTTAGCGGGAAAATCACGCATTGGAACAGCTGATGCAGGGAGTTTCGCCATCGTCCCAGCAGAGGGCCATTATGAAAATGAAGAAACAATCCACCCCAGGGCCAAGGTCTTCGTCTACGAGTCGAATCTAATTAGTCTCTGCTCTGCATTGATGTATATTGTCAGCTGTACAATATCCGAGCCCCTCCCTCCTCCTCTTCCTCCTCCTCCTTCATTCACTCTTTCTGTCGAATCTGCTGGGAAAGAGGTATAACAGATATAGAGATAAATAGACGTACCCGTTATCTATCGGCTCTATCCCTCTCCCTGATAAATTAATTTCGAAAGAGGCCCGCTCGCTCGTTTATATCCGGCGGGTGTCTGTCTGTGGTGTCTGTCTGGGCAGCTAGGTCTGGGTCTTACTGTCATTGGCGGTTTGGCGTCTGGCAAGATTGGATTGGACTGGATTGGATTGGATTGATTATTTTATTTCCCATTGCAGCCATCCGTCGTCCAGCCCAGCCAGTTCTCTCATTAGCAGTTAACAGCACCTTAATTTCTGCCCCGGTCTGTTCTTTATTCGTACCGCCGCTTGGTCCAGCCATATTGCTTCCTTTTTTTTTTTTTTGGGTTCATTTCAACCTCTTCCTCCCTTAAGTACTTTCTTCGGTCGAAGTACTTGGTGGACTATAACCACTCACTCGCACACTCACACACTCCCCCATCATACCATCATCATCATCACCACCATCTTCTTCTTTTATTCCTTCTCTCTTCCATCTCCGTCTCCATTTCCAACCTTCATCTGTCGTTTTCATTACCAACATCGCTGGCATCAAACTTGGTCTGTCCTTCTGACTTTGCTTGTTTGTCTGTTAGCTCGCAGCATTGACTCCATTGTACCGAGTCGAGGTTAGTTCAATCACTGGTCCACCACCTCCTACCTCCCTACATACCCCCTCCCCGAGAGAAGAAGAAAAAAGAAAGAAAAAACTCTGCTGGTGCTGCTGTGCCTGCTGGTCTTGCCTCTCCGTTTTTCCTTCTTTCTGTTAACATTCTGCTTCTTTTGCCCGAACTTCCAGAACCAACCTGTCTCGACTTACTCATCCTTCATTTTCAACTGTCATCCTCTCCTTAGTTAATATCATTCTTAGCCCCCTAAGTACAAGCTGCCTTTGCTTGCGTTTGTACTTACTTGCTTTACTTCGCTATCGTCCTTATTATTGTCACCAGCTTCCTTCTGAACCAGATAATCTCGTCCGTCCTCGCCTATCTTTTATTTTATTTTATTTTACTTTATTTTATTTATTTTTTTCCCTCTTTGCTGTTGCTTGCTTCGCTTTCCTATTTGATTGTTTCGCTATCAGTCAGCATCAAGTCAAACAACATCACCTGCTGCCACGAGGCAGGAAGAAAGCGGGAAAATCCTAACTCGGTAGCTTCTCAACAGGACCCTTTCCATTAAATCCATTCGACCAATCCTCAACGATACTTCTTCAAATTTAGGAATACCTCCAGATTATCTTCGCATCCTTTCGAATCGATTTCCCCCCCCCTTCTCGTTTTCGCTGTTGTTGGATGTCGACGTTGATATTCCATCTTTTTGAAAGCCCCCGGAAGTAGACGAGCAAGATCAGACACTACTCATCTCGCTCCCTCGTTGTCCCGGCTTCTCCGTCCGATAAAACTCTCAACTTCTTCGCCTCACCAACCTCGTCTTTACCCATCATCTCCACCAAGCCTATTAAATCATGAGAGAGGTCAATTTTAGCATTCCAAATGTCAACAAGGCCTCCGTTGGAATCACCACTGCCCTTTACGATCGCCGGGCATTGGACTGCACCTCCACTTTACCCCTAATCAACTCATTAAACCACCTCGCATACCTCACTACATCCTCTGCTCGTATTCGTGACATCCTCACCGTCGATGGAGGTGTCGAACGGCTGGTCTGCATCCTCAAAGAGGGTCGCAGCAAAGATTTGATGAACATGTGGAAATGGAATCTTGCGTTTCAATGCGTCGTTAATATCGGCGTTCGGGGATCGGAAGATGTTAGGAAGCGTGTAGTTGAAGCGGATATGGTCCCCGTGATCGCGACCATCCTAGACAACTACATCCAGGTCATGGAGCGGTACCGGATGAGAAATGAATCTGGAGTTAGGAGAGGTCTGGGTGCCGGACACAACCATAATACAGCACCCTCGCTGAGACCACGGGAAGCCAGAGCATCCTCTGCTTCTTACTTCGAGCGTACTAACGAGCGCGCTGGTTCTACATCCACAGAGCGAGCGGCTCGTAGACAGCCTCCTCCTCCATCTATTGAAATCCCAGTGCCTTTCCCCAACGCTCTTCCTAATGATCATGCCACACTGAACTCCGACTCCTCAGTACCTCTCACTGCACCAGCTATAACAGCCGACCGACCGCTCCGACCACATCACCACAGGAGCGTCTCCGAACTTCGATACCATGCAAATTTCCCACAAATTACCTCTATCGCACCAACACCAGCACAGGGTTTCCCTAGCAGCAGTAACGCATCGCAAGTTGCTGATATGTCAGAGACCTTCGGGTTCCGTCCGGTTAGAGATGCGGATAGACTCCCATCAATGCTATTTGGTCAAGGAACAGCCTCACAGCCAGAGTCGCCAACAACCCCGAATCCTCTTTCTACAGGTGTCTCTGCCCCTATCTCCACAGGTGGAACTAGAATGTCCAGATCTACCAATCGACCCTCCATTAGACATACCCGGTCGATGTCGGATGAATCTGACGAGATCGAGGCAAATTCGGACGAGGTTTCGTCCAACATCTCTGGTGGCATAGAGAGTGGAAACGAACCGATAGTAGGCCTCCAATCCGGCGTCACCGTCTCCATCCGCTCCACCGAAATGCTTGTCGAGACAGATGATACTCCCATGACCATGGATACACAAGCCGGTGCCGACGGACCAGATGCCGAAACATTCAACATTACACATAGATCGCCAATTGACGGCAGTATCATGGATCCTTCCAATGACGCCACTGAAACACCCGGATTCTCCCAGCTCATCAACCGTACCAGTCCAAACCCGATGACCATCCAACCACCGACTCAGCTCGCCGGGCTTGTTCCAAATAACCCATCCTCTCAACAAATCGTCCTCCCGTCTATGCCACGTGAGGATGATGTTCTTATGTCGCTTCAGCTGCTTGCGTATGTCTCGAAGTATACGTATCTTCGCACTTACTTCCAGAAATCGCATCTCGTGCCAAATCTTTCTATCAACTCGGAAATTCACCTTCTCGACGAAGCCGATGGGAAGACTCCTATCCGAGCTCCTGAACCGCCAATGGAAGAATATCTGGTCCCAGATGATTTTAATATCTTCCCACTCGTCGAGAAATTCACCGTTCGTCACCACCCACAGGATATGCAATACTGGGCCGGCGTCGTCATGAGGAATCTCTGTAGGAAAGACGATTCCCGTGGTGGCATCCGGCAGTGTGCTTATTTCCAGTGTGGAAAATGGGAGGAATTCACACGACAATTCGCGAAGTGCAGGCGCTGCCGACGAACCAAGTACTGCAGCAAGGATTGTCAAAAGAATGCTTGGGTGTATCACAGGCACTGGTGCGTCGTGGCTGCCCAGCAGTAGCTCGAATTTGTTTGATCTTCATTCTCTTTTGAATGTGTGTACTATGATACGACGATTACGAACTTTTGTCTTGTTTATATTTCTTTTCAGCGCATGTTCCTTTCCACAGCACTTGGGGCATCTGGTGTTTCTACTTCCTGGCGAACAAAAACCATGCACAGCATTTACCGGTCAGTGGCCGCGGTCAACACTCCGCTACACCGTTTCTCGAAATCGATTTTAATGAAAGCTCCCATCACCCCCATCCCCACCCCACCTCTTCTCTTGTCTCTTATCTAGCATTTTGGCTTCCTGTCATAAAGCAACCGATGTACCTTCTTATTCTTTTCTTGTCTCTCGTTTAGCGAGTGTTATTCATGTAGGTTGACTTATAAGTCAATCCCGCGCTCTACCGGAAATTCTATGTCTTCTTTATCATATCATTCAGATCCATATTCTATGTTAAACTGCATCATATATCCCCCCCTCACTTCCATCTCATATTCCACGGCATCTCTCTTAAACCACCAAGCAACTTTTCGAGCACTCAAAACAAAAACCAAAAGGGCATCATCTTTGGAGTACTGGGCAAGAATCCTGATTGTATCTTTGTAGCTTTTCCAATCTATCCTGTCATCTTTTTTGGCTCTATTTTTTTGTTATCCGGCACCACAGTAATATATTATACCAATTTGCTTTTTTTCCCTCCTTTGATCTATTGCATCCCATCCCATCTACCTGACCATGTACTTGAATACCGGAACTTCTCTCTATACCACGGGGGTAAGGTTGATGGATTCTGTAATATACTACTAGCATTTTGGGAACATGTTTCCTTCCTTTTCTCCTTTCAGTGTCCGGCCCTTCTGCAATGGAAACTTTTTGCGATTTGAACTTGCACGCAATTGATTTTTGGTCTTCTCTTTTTTTTGCATTTCGTTACTGGATGATATCCCCCTCCTCGCGAGGTAGCTGGCGGACAATTTGATACTCAATCGCGAATATACAGATACATACCTACATACATACGTACAATTCTATCGCTTCCCTAACCATATATATCAGATGCATTGTATAAAACTTTAAATTTATAATTACTTGTAGAAATGGGATTCGAATTCGGCTCTCGACCAAAGAAACGTAGACATGTAGACATGTCATAATGCAAACTGATTTTCTAGATAACATGGGAATTTATGTGAACCCGACAGCCAGGTCTGGGCGGCTGCTGGCGTGTGGCAGGTTTCCGGGGCTGCAGCGACCCTGCATGAAATAGGATGGTCAAAAATAGACCAACCTCGATAATTCGCTCGTCGCTGAACAGGTCTGGTCCTTGCAATTGGCTACATAGGTTTTATATTTGCTACCAGGACCACATACACACGTACATGTACATGTATATGAGGAGGTACTTTAGTGTGTACTTACTTATATACATATGTACGTGTTATTTGGTGTATCTCAGTGTCCTCGTGATTTTAGTCAGGCCTGAGCCAGGTTAGGCTGTTGTACTGCATGTGGTCGGGCTTAGAGAGGGCCTGAATCCTTGTGCTGGAATTAGTTAAATCTTTGGTGTTGCAGCCGCGTGCCGTCGCGCATAAACACGAACAAGAACTTCTTCGATTTCCCATCAACCTCAACCTCTTCACGATCAAGAACCTCCATCACCAACCATCACGACATCACCCTTCTGACGTTCTATCCACCCCCATACCGTACTATCCCGCCACGATGTCGTCTCTCAACTCCCAGCTGAAGGGCTTCAAGTCCGGCGTTGTCAACCAAGGCAACTTCGTCCAAGCTCGTCGCCACATTGCTTCACCCGCTCCAGCCGCCCAGGTCTCTCCAGCTTCAACGCCAGGAGCAAGTGGCAGCGGTGGGAACTCCTCTTCAAATGCAGCAGCCATCGCCAAACGAAAGAAGCCGGTCAAGAACAATGTGGTCTACTCTCAACCGGCCGATACTGGGATGGGTCTATACATCATGACTCAGGTTCTTCACCTCGTTGAACACCTGAAGGAAGTTGAAAAGCCTCTCACCAGAGCAGACCTTGAGAGGTTCCTCGCCAAGCCTCTCGATTCTACTATGATCGAGATCCTTAGGTCGCATGATAAGCTGGTTTTTGATCATGTCACGGATACATATGCTTTCAAGCCGTTGCACAATATTCGTAGTGCTCAACAGCTTCTTACCCACCTCCAAGCGTCTACCACCGCCCAGGGGTTGAGCGTCAAGGAACTGAAGGATGGATGGTCTGGCGCTCTCGCCACCATTGATGAGTTGGAGGCCGATGGGTCGATTTTGGTCACTAGAACCAAGAAGGATGGACAGGCTCGAATGGTCTGGATTAACGATAAGAGTTTGAACGTTACTATTGATGACGGTAGGTTATTCTCTAGAAAGGTGATCATGTCTAATTCGGTTTACTAATATAATTCGTTCGATGCGTACAGAATTCAAAACGATCTGGGAGAAAATCGTGATCCCACCGGCTGCCGAACTGCCCGGCGAACTTGAGCGCGCTGGTCTAAAACCTACTAGTGTGGATCCAGCCACGATCAAGAAAGCCATGCAGAAGGACCAAGGCAAGAAACAGAAGAAGCCAAGGAGGGGTAGAATAACAAACACCCATCTTGCTGGCATGCTTCGCGATTACAATTGATCGCCTGGCTTTCTAGCTTTGCGTCCTTTTGTAGGTAGTTCTCCAGCGGTGAAGGGGGATACGAGGTGGAGATGCTATTGAAACGCTACCATCTATCGTCTCTCCCCTTCCACGACAGAGCTTCTTTACAAGAACCACAATTTCTCACGTTATAATGACCTGCGCATAATACATAGAGGGGTTCATCCCTCATGCGAGCAAAAAGACTTCCGTTTTCTCTTTCATTTTACATCTCTGGCTATTCTGCAATGCTTTCAAAATCCTTTAGCATATAGCGAGGCGTTTACGGTGGCCGGTTCTTGCTTTTTGATCATTCACATCACATCTTCTACTTCCCTACACTTATTACTATCTCAAGCTCGCGTAGACGGAATCTGTACGATAAAATCACTCATGTTGTTTTCGATAGACTTTTCTTTTTTTTTCCCTTGCTGTTTGGTATTTTCCCTCTTCTTTTTTTTCTTTCCCCCAAGCATAATAAACTTTTATCACATGGCTTCCGGAAACTTTCGAATTGTGCAAAAGAAAATCACATTAAAATAGCTATATAGGGTTTTTTTTAGGTCGTCAAATCTGCTCAAGTTAGGACGATTATCCGGTGAGGTCGTTTAGGTTTTTTTTTTTTGGCCATGAATAGCTCACGCGTGCGCGAGAGGCAAAATGGAAGAAGGGGATCGTCGAGGAGGCTTCGAGGAGATCTTGAGAGGGGACTCTAGAGGCCCAATTACCTCAATCTCATAACTAAAAAGGGCGAGTTCCGGCCGGGTTAATTAGAAATCATTCATCTACATTATATATACATGTTACACCTATTCACTAACTTTTATATGAATTACACATTCTCTCTACGCTATATATAACCTTCAATATTCGAATCAAGATATATACTTTAAGCTTACATATCGTAATTCACAATGGCCGAATCCCAACGTCCATATCCCTCCATAAAACTCCCACCGCCCTTAACATCCGAAGAAGTCATCGAAGCACTAAAAAACGAAATCAGATTCCCACGGGGGATAGGTCGCTCCGAAACGAATCTACACGGATTTTCAACGGCGGATGGGTATATATCCAATAATTATAACGATTTTCCTTCCAGATCCAGATCCAGAACACCCGGTACTAGTCCACTTAATAACAGCAGCAGCATTATTAGTAGTAGTAGTAATAATACTAGTAGTAATCCTAATATCGATGCGAACCAGTTTTACAAACTAGTTTCGGGAAAAACGTCGGATCCTAATGATACTCGTTATAAGGAATCTGCTTGGGATCGACGGGTAACAAGGTCGGGTTTTAGGACTGATGATAATAATAATGGATTAGATAGGGATTTTGCAAAGCTTCGGGTGGAAGATCATCCTCCTCCTCATCTTCATCATCCTCATCATCCTCATTGTATTAAAAGTCAAAAAGCAGCAGAAAAAGAAGAATTCGCGGAAAAAAGACGTCAAGAATGTTATCTACCTTCCAGCCTAACATTCGGAATGCACGCACCGAGTGTAGAACATACCAGCCAAAATTCAGCGTCAATATTAACAACGACATCAGCTAACCTACTCCCGGATGCATCCCTCTCCTTATTATTCAACGAAATCACTTTTATTCATGAGAATTTTCGTATCCACCCTATGTCGCCGCTTACTCGTCAGATGTTCGAGGGGAGGGGGTATAAACCTACCAGTGAGTTTATAGTTGAGGATGATGCTGAACTTGTACAGGTCATCAGGACTGAGAATGGTTGGTGGTCGTGGGATTTGAAGGGGGAGTATGTATGTTTTGTGACTGGCGACGATGTAAGGTTTGCTCGCCTTTTGAGGGATAAGGGAAAGAGGTGGGCGGAGGGCGTTGAAGGGGCGTGGAGGGGGTCGTGATCATTTATATTGTTATATAAGTACACTCGGATATACTTGGTGCACAGTTGTTGTTAATGTGGTATTTTTTTTACTTGGATGCTGGATATATTGGTATTGAAGACGTTAATTTAGATAACTTTGATAATGGATCCAGCTTCTGGAAAATAGTATATTTACAATTCAGTACTCTCTCTATATTTACAATATCGTTATCTTAAGAAGCCGGTGCGGTGGCAGTGGTAGAACTAGTTGGTGGCGCAGATGTGACTTCCGATGCCGTTTGAGAATCGGATTCTGGGGATGCTTCGGCCTCGGCTTCAGTCGATGATTCTGCAGCAAGAGCCTCAACAGCTGCCTCAGCTTCAGAAGCAGTAGCAACAGCTGCAATAGCCGCAGCATCACCTTCCTCTACCACCGCTGCTGCTGCCTCACTCTCTCCTTCGACTACAGCCCCCTTCTTCCCCTTCTTCGACTTCTTCACCCTCGGCGGGAACGAAACCCCATGTCTCTCACCCAACCACTCCAGCGCATGCTGTTCAATCACAATCCTGCCAGTCTCCAACAGATCCTTCACATCCACATCTTGCACCTTCATCGCCCTGCCATGCTGACCCAACATATTCAACCCACACCAAAGGTTGTTCCTCCTAGTCATAGTGATAAACAACGTCTTCCCATTCGGCGCACCCCATTTGTTCAACAACATGATCTGTCTCATATATCTCGTCTTCGAATGTTGAGGATGTATAGCCTCTCCAATAACGATCAGCTGCCCTTGTCGATACCTATAACTCAACGCCGTTCTAAACGCCAGGTCGTAGATTTTCTTCGGTAGGTCGGTTCTAAAGTCCCTGGGTTTGGGACCGTGGGCTTTCGCACCTCCTCGGAGCATGGGGGATGATACGTCGCCTAGACGGGCACGACCTGTACCTTTCTGCGGACGGAGTTTCTTGTTGGAACCGACGATTTCGGAACGGTATTTGGTCTTTGCTCGGCCGAGACGGTGGGCGTTACCTTCGTAGACTATGGCTCGGTGGAGGATGTCGCGACGGAGAGGTAAGTGGAGGAATTTGGCGTCGTATTTGACGAATTGAATGGGTTCGAGGGTGGGGAATTTGTAGAGGGTTGTGGTTACTGGGGAGGCTGTATATCGGATAGAACGTATTCAATTAGCTATATTCTTTAATATACGTATTTACCATATATACTATATAAGGAGTATTGAAGGAATAACATACGATCTAGTAGAATCTGCTGTCTGGTCCTTGCAGGTCGTAATCTGCTCTCGAAGACTTTGACGCAGGAATCGGATTCATTGGTCGATTCTGTAGGGATTGTGGCTTCTGTGGCCATGAACCGTCGCGAGAGGACATTGTAGCTCTAGAATTAACACCTGTTTTAGTCTTCTGGATCGGTGTATATGATATAATAACCGATCGAATGGCTCTCGTACCGTCGGTATACTCCCATCCGTCCTGCTCCAAGCCCGCTGGAACGAAGCACCCGACCTGCGCAACAACCTCGCCGACGAACTCGAACTCGACGCCATTGTTTCCCTACAACTTCAAAAAAAAAAAAAAAAAGTCGGTGTATGCCCACCCCCCTCTTTCCTTTCCTTCTCTTCCGTTTCGATTATAACCCGATTGTGGTCGTAAGCCGGATTGGCGTTCGTGGTGGGGGTTAAGTTGGTTGTCGCGGGGTACTTTTTTTTGAAGAGTTGACGTTGAAAGCAATCGTCGTCGTTTGTTAAGTTAAAGAAGCGAAAAAAGATTTATCTTATCAACGCAAATAAAGCAACATCCTCCTCTCTCCAAAATTTTACACTGCACTCTTGAGACCTCTTAACTTACCTTTCTTTTTATATCCCAGGCGCGGATTCGATAAACTTCACGACCAAGAAAAAAAAAGGAAGGGGATCAATTGAAGGAGAAGGAGGAGGAGACGAAGGAAAGAAAGATAGTTCGACCGGCCTTGATACACCTGAGATGAGGTAGCTGGCTATAATTTGTCCCGAATATAAAAAAAAATAAAAATAAGTTTCAACAATGTCGCTCTGCTCTCGCGCCGTCCTGCAGGCAGGTAGACCTCGAGCCGTCTCCAAACCCGCCTTACTCTACCTCAGACGTCAATTATCCACCGAAGTCCAATCCCCTACTCCGCCGTTCCACGAATCACCATCTTCCCCGCCTCCTCCAGTAGATACCGCCTCATCATCATCTACACCACAAGATGCGCCGGCACAATCTACTAGCCGGAGAAAAATCAAATCAAAGCATGAAGATGGTCTCCTCCACACGTTGGAGACGATGCCGTATAAATGCTACCAAGAGGCGTTAAAGATTCTTCGTGAAGACCGAGAGGAGAAGTTGGTAAAGATCGCGGAGCAGGAGAAGTCCATCGCGGGGTTGAAGAAGCTGCATAATCTTACGGATAGTAGTCCGAGGATTGTGAAGATGCAGGAGTATATTGACGAATTGAAGCTTAATATGGATAAGAATAATCCGAGGATAAAGTATACTTATGAAAATAAGCTTAAGAGTATGTTTCTATACCTACCTATATATGTTATAGTGAGTAGAATGCTAATATCAACGGTGGTGGGGAATAGTCGACCCGTACAAGAAAATCTACCAACACTGGGATGACCAAAAATGGCGATCTCTAAAGCGAAAGCTTTTGATGCAAAGAGTCGAACAGATGAATGTCGTGCCGGATATTCTACCTTCAATCGACCCGATCGTCGACGTTTCGTTGCGGTTCAGACGGAAGAATGTTCCGCACGGAGCTAAAGTCCTGGCGAAGAATGCGACGAGATATCCATCCGTCCAAGTCAAGCAATTCGATTCGAAAAAGAGATTGGTTACGGTGCTAGTTGTCGATCCGGGTAGGTCTTAATCTTTATATATATATATATATATATATCTAAATAATATCCGGAGAACGTTGAAGCTAATGTGGTGTTCTTTCATGGGAACTAGACAAGCCAAATCTGGAGAAGAACGGATTTGATTACTACCTTCAGTGGATGGTCACAAACTGTGACATATCCATCGAGAACCCTATGGTCGTCGGTGTGAGCACCTCACATAACGCCCGAGATGAGGTCGCGCCGTATGAAGTACCATACGTCCATAAGGGAGAGGGCTACCACAGATACTGTCTGTTCATCCTCGAACAGAACGGCACGATAGAAATCCCAGGAAAGCCGGAGCGACCCATGAATTTCAAGAAGGCTGAAACCAAGGAAGGAGAAACACCCGAAGCTAAGGAAGGAGAGGCAGCACCAGTCGAGACTCCGAAGACAGAGGAAACCGTCTCGACGACATCACCAGCTGTGAAATCAAAAGAATCACGGGTTCAAAGACTGGGCTTCAACCTCCGCTCCTTCATTGCCAAGCACGACCTAAAGGTCATCGGAGCAGACATCTGGCGTGTCGAGTTCGATAACACCATGATCGATGTCATGAAGCAGCTCGGAAGAACTGACTGGGATATGAAGTACCTAAAACACCCAGAGCATATCTAAAGTAGAATCTGTCAAGCATAATACTTCCTCTTTTTTTGTATATATTAGTTGTATACCTATCTACCTGGGAGTTTTGTTATATGTACATATCGAATACAAAGAATAAGAAAGCTGCACTAGCTTCTCAAAAAAAAAAGAATATAAAAAAAATACTCCCAATACTATATCACGCCTCTAGAAAGAGTTCACTCGTCCTTCGAAACCTCAGTAAAAGGTCCCGAAAACCACCTCCTACCCCCCGCAACCTGTGCCACCACTTTCCCCATAACCAACGCCAACGGCACAGGTCCATAAAACCTCGAATCAATCGAATGGGACAAATTATCCCCAGCAATCCAGCAATGTCCCTCAGGGACCTTAACCATCATAGTCTCCTCCCCGCTCCCAGCAGCCATAGGATCGGTAACTACATAATCCCCAGGCATACCGATAACCCTCTTCAATAGCATAACATCCATATCATCTGGCCTGTGAGCTGCAATCAAGTCACCGACTTTGATACATCTTCCTCTAGAATGTAGGTTGTTCACGATGACGGAGCCAGAGGTTGGTAAGGTCGGTAGCATGGAGGGACCTTCGCACTGGCTGATTATGAAGACTTTGGAGACTACCAGGTGGGTGAATGCTAGGAGCTTTATACCGATTATGAGGGAGGTTAGAGCTCGGCGCCAGCGGGGGTGGTACCATGGGAGGTCGTCTTCTGGGGTAGCTCCTCCACTTCCTCCACTGCCTTCTCCTCCTCCTCCTCCTCCTGTGGTTCCTCCATTTGGAGATGCTGCTACTGTGCCATTGCGACGGACTTGAAGCTTAAGCTGCGGGTTGGAATGAAGTATTGACGTCGTCTGCGACGGTAGGATATAACCACGGGATATCAATGGCAACATACGGCCATGATGACGATGGTGGTGGCGTGAGAGGAGGCGGTACATGACCGTTATATGCCGTCGTGCATATCTCTTCGTTTCTCTTTCCTTCTAACCCCTGCACCCGTCCTCCGTCCGGTCCTGACTGACGAATGTCTGGTCCTGTAGCTATAGAACGGCCCTCCTATAGCAGAAAGGATTAAACGTAAATAGCCAATGGATGGCCGTTTCGGTTGTGATTGCTTGCCTTTTGCTTGCCGAAGATCAATCCGTTTGGCTGGGAAGAAGAACAAAACAAAAAGGAAAGAAGGAAAGAAAGAAGGAAGGAAGGAAGAAGTAGAAGAAGAAACGGATCGATTGGGATTAATTCAGACCAGGAAATATCTCGATTGATAACAAATACCCAATTACTCGCGACCACCCCCCCTTCCCTTCCCTCCCTTTCTCTCCGCGTGTATTTTATTTTTTTCAATTGGATCATATCAGCCATGAAGAAAATATACTAAGCCATTATAAAGAAAGAGCGGGATATTATATAACCACCAAAAAGAGGGATTTGGGTTAAAAATGGAATGTCCAAGCTGGTTCTTGTTAGCTTCTTCACATTTATTCATTTCATCTGCACTATACATAATACTCTTATACAAATTTAAATATCATGACCGTATGATATCGATATGATATATACCTGATCAAGTATCAAATGTAGAAGACCTCAAAAGATGGGCCGCATCAGTCGCCTCTTCTCCTTCAAACCACCCAAGTTCTCAATCGATATCCCATCAACATTCACCACAATAATATCCGGTCCCAAATTGAAGATCAAAAAAAAGTTATCCATCTCCCTCCCACAGCTCGATCCAATCTACCACCCTTACCGCGACTTCTCAAACACGGTTACAGGTACAGGTACAACAGGTACAACAGGTACGACAACCAATGGGGGTTTTTACGACCAAATCTCAATCCACGGATACGCCGTCCCCGCCCGTTTCATCGCCGCCGAACATATTGCCATATTCCTCGACACACTCCCCATCGGCGACTTCAAGCGTCTGGGACAGTTGGTCATAACCGCCAGTGTGGGAAGACTAGGTCATCTATCATTACTGCCGGATAGCGACCATCTTATCATGGTCGCTGTGACGAAGTTGAAGGGGATTAGTAGGGATAGTTATGATATGGATAACGAGCTGAGGTTGAGGTTGATATACTTCTTGGTGAATAGGTATGGAGCGTATTTCAGGTGTTTGAATCAGTTGTACCCGGGGGAGCTGGAATCCCTGGTTGGAGGGTCGCATCGCTGTCATCCTTTGGCGGTTTTGTAAGATACTTTTTTATTATCCATGTGTGTATATTGAAGGGGGTTTTTTTTTATGAATATATGTATGTATGATGGTGGTTATGATTATGATGGTGATGATGACAATATGATATTTGATGATGGATGTTCAATTCAATCTTTGTATCAATATATTATCGTTGTAGCTAAGCTATAAGTTATAAGACATTCTCACGCGCCCAGTTGCCGACTTTTTTTTCTCCATTAAACGAATATCGAATGGGAGCAAGTCGCGTCTTCCCAGGTTGTTAATTGCTTGTGCAGGCAAGCTACAGCTACAACTATCAGCTCCCCACCACCACATTCACTTCACCACACTTCACTACATTACACTACCTTACATTATACACCATCCTCAAAGACAGATAGATACACAGACACCACAATGTCCGACCACCAAACCCCGCGCGTGAACGCCAGTTACGTATCAAACTTCACCGGTCAAAACGTCCGTATCGCCGGAAAGGTCCTCCAAATCCACGGCAACTCTGCTACAATCGATGCACAGGGAACAGTAGCTATCCAACTGGACGCCGTAAGTCAACATCCCCTTATATACCAAGTACTCTTATATACCACCAAAATCCATATATAATACTTACCTATCTACTTAAATAACTTACTCAAACCAAAAATAATAATATAATGGATACTTACTTACTTAACTATGTATACAGGGCACACACATCAAAACAGTCGGAAACGTCGTCGAAGTCATCGGTAAAGTAAATGGCGACCAATCCATAAAAGAATTATTTTCTTCGGACTTCGGTCCTAATGTCGGTATGTTTTTCGTCATATAATATAATATATACTAAGTACTTCTATATATACTAACAAACCCTTCCAGAACTAAGTGCAATCGAAGCCGTCGTTCAAGCTACCCACACATATCGAGAGCTATTCTATGATGCAAAACAATAATCTATAGCCTCTTTCTTTGTTTCCCTTTTTTTTTATTCTGAAGTTTTTGGCATAAATTTCTGGATAGCCTTGTTTTTTTGTATTATGATTATTACTATACACGAATTGGAATAAAACGTGGGCATGCAAGGCGGAGAGGGGAATCGCACAATCGTGGATACCAGGCATCTTTTCCCTTGACTCTCAAACAATATAATATATTTCTTTTACTTTTTTTTTTTTTTCTCTCATTAGAATTCTCTCAATTGCAACCGGACCCTTCCTATCGAAGGCCGGTTTTTTTAGTAAGTTGTATAGAAGGAAGACTATTTCTCCCAACCTGAAAGAGTAAAGTAATAATATACATGCAATATAACCGTTTCGACTGCCCCGATGTAGCCCTTCCCTTTGGACTTGAAGTTTAAAACCCATCATTAAAAAAAAAAAAAAAAGGGCAGAAAACGAAAGAAAGCTGAAAGAGGAGGGAAAATAGAATGGTGCAACAGACCCTTCAGCTGGACTGTACTGCCGCTATAGTACATGATTCTTGCGTAGTTAACGAAGAAAGGAAAAAGAAGAATAAAACAAGAAAGGAAAAAAAAGAAGAGGATAAAGTCTATGCCTGCGTGAATGCGTAAAAAAAACATAAAAAAATATGTAGAGGAATAAAGAAGCAGTACACGCTTTTATTTAGTACATGGAAAAGAAAAGTGAAGAGGGAAAAGAAGAAAGAAGAATGGGTATTCGCAATACATGGTGAATCACAGGCTTAAAATGAATCTGACCAAAGAGAAACCACCGTCATAAACGCCATGACAATCAAGAAAGGGAGAAGAAGAAAAAAGGAGGAATGGATGTGGAGCCTATGATCTTGAGAGTGAAAATTGTGGTCTCAGCTGCCCCCCTTCTTCAACTAGGGTATACAAGAAACCGAGATGAATAGATATACGTATGCGTGGGTAGGAACGTGGGCTTGCGAAGTAGCTACTTGCCTTCACTAGACGAACTATCGTCCTCTGAAGACTCCTTCTTTTCGCTAGCAACTATTGCACCACCTTCCGTGCCACCTGCGGCTGCATTGGCGCTCGTAATAGCGGCGACCTTCGCAGCTGCTCCGCTGGCGACCAAGTCCGAAAAGTCAACAACAAGCGCAGAATCAAAGTCGAAATTCAAATCGATAGCCTCAAGGTTATCCTTATCGGCAACTTCCTTATCTGCAGGCGCGTCTCCGACATCCAGAGTATATGTTGTTGCGTTCCCCGGGCTTGTCGGCAAAACATCGCTGAGAAGACTCGAACTGATTCCATCGGCCAGCGAAGCTGGCTCTTCATCGTAAAGGTTGAACATTGCCGGTGGGCTACTTGGCATGGCATTCCCTTCGGACGTCAACCCTAATTCCTGCTCAACCGCTTGCAAATTGACCTCCGAGAAAAATACATCGTCATTATCATCTTCTGCTCCGTTAGCAGGGGTCGGGGACATAGCTCTCATGGCTTCTTCGGTTTTATTCCATTCGTTGAGGAACTCGAGCATAATCTCCCCGGTAGCTGGGCTGACGATGTTCATATTCATATTCATTAAAAGTTTGCTGGGTGTAGGCGTCGGATGTCCGCTAACGAGCTTACCAGAAGGCGTTGCGACTCCTAACATCCCAGACTTCCAGAACGACGGGCTATCAACGTTAATGCTCGCGAGGAGCGGCGTGAGCCTGATTGGTGTCTTAAAATCAGGGTTAGCCGGTGTCATCTGGCTAACAGGTGTTCGTGGTCTTGGTGTTTGTGCGTCATCATCGTCGGGGCTCTGAGTCCCGACGTCCTCGGTCTCTTCATTAGGCGTATCTTGTGTTTCCGACTCCACTTCCGCGTTCACCTCCATCAATGTCCTCTCGAGCTCCCGTTCCCAGTCAAGTTCCATGAGGGCGTTATCAACTGGAGGTGGATTGTTCTCCTTCTCCATCTCAGGACTGCCGACGGGTTCTTCTGGTGAGACCGGGGACATAGACTCGTTTTTGGGGTCTCGCATCTCACTTCCTGCTTCAGTCCCAGGGGTCAGCACCCCATCGAGCCCAGTAGGCGACTTCTTCGCTTCCGGGAAGAGTTTCCTCCGCGTCTTCTGGTCGGGGCTGAGTAAGCTGATGGGTTCTGAAATTGTTCCAAGTCCGCAGGGACTTGACTGAATCCGTCTAAGATTCTTATTGACAACTTGGTCCCATTCTCCATCCCTATCTGGACCGGGAGGGCTTGTCGCCCTGTGGCCTCCGATATTCCGAGCCGGTGGCGACGACGGACACGGATGATGGCGTGCTACAACCATCCCGCTCCCGACTGTTGACCCTTCGGGGGCCAAGCAAACTCTTTTCTTCTGTTTCTTTTTCTTCGGCTTCGGAGGTTTGTCGTCCCCTTCCTTCTTATCCCAGTACTGGTCGGGTCGCATGGTCCCATGATTGTGATGCCATAGTCCGCAGGGATTGCACAATGTGACTTCCCTCTCGACCTCGGCGCCGGAGTCAGGATCTGTCATGATAACCTTCGCCTTCCTCCATGTTGGCGTTTCAATGGCTCCGCAGTGCATACAGTATGTAGGCATCTCACCAGCGGCAATCTTCTCAAGCATTTGACGTTCGATCCGTGCACGGACTAGAGCAGTAGTCGAGCCTCGTTTCGCGGGGGCGACATCATTATCAGAACCAGCATCGCTAGCTCTTCGTTTTCGCGAATTCTCATTCTCTTTCGGCAGGGGTGTTGGGAGAATTAACCCTGACGGCAGGTTCGTTGTAGGTACAACTAACATGGGCACTGATGACGATTTCTTCGATTTCGACTTGTTTTCCAGTTTCTGCTCCACAGGTGAAGTTGGGATCGGACCATCGGATGGTAAAGGATCTGTCTTGAGTACAGATTTCTTTTCCTTCTGTTTCTTCGATGGGTCGGCTTTGAGATCGGGATTCTTTGGTGGCCGTCCTCGCTTCCTTGGTAGAACCGTTTGCGATGTCGAAGACGCCGACTCGTCGATATCCTTGGGAGAATCCTTGGGAGAATCCTTGGGAGAATCCTTGGGGGAATCCTTGGGGGAATCCTTGGGCGACTCCACTTTCTCAGGTGGCGAACTCTTATCTCGTTCCTGCTTGTCAGATGCTTTGATAGTTGGGAACAAAAGCCCACCACCGGATGGAAGGGCTAGCTCGTCCTCGGAAGCTTCATCACGACCAAGGGCCTCTTGGAGGGCGAAACTCGATTGGCGTGGCTGACTAGGGAAGAAACCCTTGCTAGGTTGTCGAGGGAGAACTGGTGAAGTTTCTAGGGCTGGTGACGTTTCATTGTTTTCTGCGGATTCAGAGTGAGAGGGTGGTGGCGAAGATCCAATGAAGAGTGAATCAACATCACTGTCACGTGGTGACTCTGCGATCTCAGTATCAGCATCATTATAAACATCTTGTGTCATTTCAATATCCTCATTGAGTGGTGACATGGTTGTAAGTCGTGCCGTCATATCGCCAGCTTCGGAGACGGCAGTGACAAGCGTAGCTGGTGAAGGTGCTGCTGACGAAAGAGGTGGCAGGGGTGTAGCTTGAGACAAAGAAGGATGAGGAGAACCAGCATTAGAGTCTGGAGGTAATGTGTTAGGTCCAGAAGTGAGATTAAGGTTGGATGTGGAAACGGAAGTTAGACTAGGAGAGGGTGCAACCGAGGAAGGGGTGGGCGCCTGTTTTATAGCTACTGGTGCAGCATCGGCTGCAGCTGGATCCTGCGGAAGCCCCTCCCGAGACGGGGGTTGAACATCGGTGTTTGACTTTTTTATGTCCGTTAGCCTGGGGCGCCCCCTGGGCTTGCCTGTGGGTTTCTTGGTGGAAACTCGGCGCTTCTTTGCTGCGGGTTGGGTGGAGTCGGTGTTTGGCTCGGCCTTTTGCTGTTCCCCGCTGCCAATGGCTAGTGCAGGGCTATCTAGAGCCTGTGGGACCTGTGATGATGATGGCGCCGGTGATTGTCCTTCAGCAATTGAAGGTGCTACCGGAGCTCCACCCTCTGGTGTATCAGTCTGCTGGGTGCCCTGGGGTTGGGTATTCGCCGGGCTGGGGGCCTGCGTCCCGTGAGATTGTTGAAGAGGTGCGGAGGGTTGGTTCTGGTAAGGTTGCTGGAGGGTTTGAGGATATGGTTGGGGGTACCCTTGGGGGGGTTGGCTTATATGGCCGGGTGGGGGTTGCTGGAACTGCCCCATTGGCTGGTATGAGCCTACCCCCTGGGGTACATACGGGTATGGCATACCCCCGGGCACCCCGTGCTGTTGCTGCTGAGCATATTGGCCACCTATCCCATTCTGTCCCATGGCATTCGTCCATACACTTGCCGGGTCAACACCAGGCGGGATATTCTGAGCCAGCTGTGAATACTGGTTCATGTGATTGATGTAATCCACCTGTCGAAGCGTGGGCACCCTACACAGCCTCATCCTAACCTCCAGAGTCTCCCTAACATCTCCAGCATATATCCCCAGCAAATTCTTCTGAACCCGTCCAGTAACTAACCGATTCGCCTGCGCAGGATCGATGGCATCGGGATCTGGTTGTTGTCCATTGAGTGTCGGTAACGAAAGAACCCAGGAGAGAAGGCCTAATCCTGTCATGGGGGTATCCGGCTCCGAGTAGTCGTATGTATAGACAGAGTAGTCGCAACCTTGGTGATGCATAATCTCGGGACTGTATTATTCAGACATCGAAAGAAAAAGTAAGACGATTAGGTTCTTATAATTCACATCCTTGATCCGGTCTCAAAAAAAGTTATGGCACAAACCTCGAATAAACGATATTGAGGACGCAGGTCTTGAGGTCCACGAATCCAATTGGGGTGTTCTCGTCGAGATGGGCGACACGGACGTGGACGACATCTTTCGCTCGGGCGAGACAGTTGGGTAACAGGTCGTCAATGCTATATAGTACTTTCACTGGTTGATCACACAATGGAAATTAATAAGGCAATTCTAGATCTTGACAACGGGTGCTCAGGTTCTCCTCACATCGCATAGGCATTAGGGCAGGGTGCCCATTTCGTCCAGAAGTATCATGGCTTTCGGGCGGGTTTATGCTGGGTGTTGCAGCTGAGACGGGGTCTGCTTCTGAGTCCGGGCCAGCCTGCACCGATATTTTTGAAGATTTCTTAGCCATGGCCTCTTGTGAGGCCAGCCGTATTCGCCGAGTTCAGTGCCGTTTTGTGAGAATTCCCTCTTCTATATATCTATAAAGTATTTATATATTCTTGACGGTCGAAAAGTATCGAAAAGATCGAAGTTGCCGATGTTACTGCACGAGAAAGGAGGTACTTGTTTCCGGTTTGTGTTGTATGAGAGAATATCGAGGAGGGATCAAGGAACACCACTGAAAGTCCAAGTTATCCGTATTCCTTTTTGGATCGATGTCAGACGGGTTGAAAAGCGTGAGGATATCGACGGGTGATGTGTCCGTAGCGGTCTCTTTTTTTCCTATGGGCAAGAATCGCAATGAAGCGGTCCAGTTACAGGGCAGAAGTCTTTGTCGTGTCTATCTTGGATGATGATCGATCGGATAGAACCCTTCTACCAACTTATTCCCAGGAGTCCAAGCTGACTAGCAGTCCAGAGCTACAGAGCCTTCCTTCTTCTTTCCTTCTTCTTCTTCTGCTGACAATAAAGATAGTCGAGAGCAAGCAATCCAGTCGTCAAGGAGCGTCGGTCGGAGAGGCAGGCGATGTTTTGGTCGTCGTCGTCTATCACTGTCATATGGAACGTGAACCAGGAACGCTGAAAGAACACCACCCACCCAGTTAAAAGGCACAGGAAGGGCACAGGAAGGCACAGACACAGGCACAGGCACAGAGAGACACACACAAAGTAAACACACGTAGAGAATGCTGAAATGAGAGTGAAGAATGGATGTAACAGAACTTTTTGTTGTAATTCTCTTTGGGACGGGGCTAGAAAGACAGAAAGAAAAAAAAGACGACGACGAAGGGATAATTAGAGAAAGTAAGGTAAAGAGTCAAGGAATTTTTAATTTTTAATTTTTTTCTTCGGTGGGCTTGTTGGTTGTTAGTCAAGGCTGGTCCATTACATGGCTATTTGGGGAAGTTTATTTGGAGATGGGCTTGAACGGGAATCGTGATTGAAAGAAGAGAGGTTGGGAGGTTAACCAACGATACCATCAATCAATTAAGTATGGGCTGCTGCTAGCATGCTTAGCTCCTTGCTTGGACGGTCCAATCAGAGCTGCTGAAGACGTGACGCTGACTTGAATGGGATGCATGCATATATGCTTTCGGCTAATAAACAGCGAATGGACCTGCCAATATCTCACAGACGGACATAGGACGAGGGTCTGCAACGGTGGTGCGGGTGGTGGTCGTGGTGGTCGGGATGGATGTGGAGTTCTGAAGGCCTGGTCGGAGTCGGACAGGTTCGAAGTGCACGATACCTTTGTTCGATGCGTTGTTTTGACGTTGGATGTCTCACATCGCGTGTTGGTTCTCCCGATCAGGAATGTTTGTCGCTATTACCCCATTAGGACTAATGTATCAAACAGGGATAAGATCTAATCTTGATAAGATCGGGAATTGTACAACAGCAAAGCTTCTCTTTAGCAAACGCGACTCACTGCAAGAAAGCAGCTTCATTGCATCGACACCTCTTCTTCCTCTCTTATACCCCGACGATTCCCCACCACCATCACCACCAACCACCACCTACTAACCACCATTGCCATGGCGTGAGTACGCATTGTCTTATTGATCATTTATAACAAATACTAACAATGCGAACAGTGAACTCCTAAACAAACCCCGATCCGAACTCACGTACGTGCCATTCCACGCATTCTTTTTCCACATACACACCCTCCTTCCTTCCCTCTGATCAACATTTACTAACCTCTTCCTTAGCGAGTACGAGATCGCTCAGCTCGAAGAATACGAGTTCGCCAATGGGCCCCTCTCAATTCTACAGACTGCCGTCAGAACACACAATCAAGTTCTGATCTCGTGTCGAAACAACCGAAAACTCCTCGCCAGAGTTAAAGCCTTCGATAGACACAGCAATATGGTGCTCGAGAACGTAAAGGAGATGTGGACTGAAACACCCAGAAACGCACAGGGCAAGAAGGGACGGCCGGTGAACAAGGATCGATTTATCAGTAAGATGTATGTGAACGATAGGATTGGCCCAATTGAGTCCGGTATAGTAGTAGTGGAAGGGGAGGTTAACTTATTTTTGTGAATTGCTTTATAGGTTCCTACGAGGTGATTCTGTGATCCTTGTGCTTCTTAGTTAGATTTCCCGAAGCGATTATTTGCCTTTTTGCCTGCCCTTGACTATGCATATTGGAAGTAATGCAAGGTTCAACAATCAAATATCGACCATGGCGTTTGGATCCTTTCAGATAGATGAACGACGCGGAGAAAAGGAAGAAAACTACGCACAAATATATACCACGTTTATTTTTTCGCGTCTTCAGAACGACTGTATACTAGGAGAGGGGAATTTAATGACGAAAAAGAACAAAAATGGCCGGCACGGTTGCCATTACTCATAATATACAATGCTCGTATGATGAGCCTTTAAATTTTCCAAATCCCACAATTATAATGAGTTTGCCTATATACAAAAGTTTCTCACTTAAGAAACCTCCCCTCTCGCCTGCCACGCTGGAACATGTTTCTTCTCCCCCGTCCCTTCTTGAACCCGTCCACCCTGTTCGATTTCAATCCTCTCCTGCCTCTCCTTCTGCAGCTTCTCAAACTCCACCTCGTCAATCGGCTCATCCTCTTTTACCTCCTTCTTCGGTCTCGGCGGCGGCAGCACCCAATCATCGGGCCTCTGAACCACCATAGTAAGCTGCGTACCAACCTCCCCACTCCGTTTCTTCAAATCCACCCCACCATTATAATACATAAACTCCTCAATAATCTCCATCATCTCATCCAACTTCGCCTGTGGAGGTTTAGCCTGTTTCTTCTTCCTAGCAATCATAACCTCCACCGTATTCCCCTTTTCCAAAAACTTCCCAATCTTCTTTAAATGCGTATTTAGATCATTCTTATCTATCCCCCAAGATATCTGTACTTCCTTAGTAATATCCTTCCCCGACTTCTTCTTCTTCTTTTTAAACCCAGGAAGGTCTGCATCCTCCGCATTGGAAGCTTCACGTTCGGCACGTCGTTCCGCTTCAAGTCGTTCAAGTAATAAACTCTTTGGGAAAAGTCGAACGATATGTCCCTCGCTTTCGTCGGTTAATCGGTCGACACCAGAGATATGGATTAGATGATATTTATTCCGATCGTAAGCACGGAGGATTTGATCGATTGGATAGACCCCCACTAACGCCCCGGTTTCGTCGATATACGTGGGATTGTAAGCTGTAATTTCATCGTCGTAGGGGAATCTAACCCGGGCTTCGTTGATGAATTGAGGTCCTAGATTTGGCGCTACGGGGAAACGGGCGTTGGTTACGGCGTTTCGACGTTGGATTGTTGTTGTGCATGTGGTGGGGTGGAGTCCATGGCTGTGGGAGGACGGGAGGAGGAAGGATGGTGGGGTGGAGGCGGGGGTTTGGGTGTAGATCGAGAGGAGGGAGAGGGTTGGCCGGTTAAGATGGCGACATGTGGCTCTGGTTATTTGTCGGAGAGCCATTGCGGTGGAGCAAGCTTAGGAGGAGGGCCGAAGGTTAACTAAGTAAGTAATGAGGTGGGGTGAGGTTGGAGATGTTGTCGCCCAAGATACCTTATATAAAGTATCTTAAAGTCGGGTTCGGATGACAGCCGAAATTTCTGGCAAGGGCTCAAAGCATCAACCTGCATATTCAGAGTGGAGAGGCATTATTCATATCTATATATATTACAAAAAGCATTTTCTAGCCATCTAGGTTTAGGTTGATCCGAGACTGGCTCAATTGGACGGATTCTGGTAAGTTGTAAATACACACTCATAAAGAGAAAGAAAAAGGCAAAATATCTATCCATGAAAAAACTGCAGCATTTCCTCCACATCTCGTTCCGGCAGTCTGCAGCCCAAGAAGCTTTGAAGAAGAAAAAAGTATGCATCAAAAGTCATCGCCGACATATAGTTCGGACCCGACAAAAAAAAAAGGTTATTGAATAAAGGGAGGAAAGTAATACGCGAGTCGTGCTAACATAAAAGGTGGAGAGGGATGGCTAGATTTTGGGGGTTAGGGGGCCGTGGAAATTTATCATAAAGACGCAATAAACTCATTGCTCATACTTTGAAAAGGGAAAACAAGAAAAGGGCAAGAAAGGAGATGCTTTTACGAGGGTATGGTTGGAATGGGGAGGGAAACGGGGCTTTGAAAACGAGAGAGCCGCTTGAATGAATTATAAAAGTACTCCAACCATCCCAAATTCATTTTTTACAGTTGAATAGAATAAGAAGAAGAAAAAGAAAAAGAAGAAAAAGGGAATCGTATCTTGAAATCTGCCATTACCTGAGATTCATCATCCTCCTCTTTCTCGTGCTTGCTGTGGCATTAAGTAAACATCCTAATGGTTAGAAGCAGCTTCCAAGTCATACCGACGAACAACGCCTGCGTGCTCGCGAGATTCACGCAAAAGGTTTCCGAAGTATTTGACGGCAACTTCACATTCACCCTTCCTCTTCGTAGCTTCCTCCTTCTTAACCTTAAGACCCTCGATGTTCTTCTGGAACCCGCTTCGGAGTTCCTCAGCAGGGAACCGAAGCACCTTGCGCACTTCCTTAGAGATACGCTCGGAGTTCTGGTGGACATAATCCATCTCCGCTAACTCTCTCTTGATCTTCTTAGCCAATTTCTTAGGAATGGCACGCTGAACATCGCTAATGATCCAGTAAGCCGCAGCACCGACACCAGCGATGATAGCCGGGATAATAAGGCGCTTGGCGTTACGAATACCAACGATATTTGTAGCCTGGACGACACCGTCAACCCAAGAGCTAATGTTGAACATGCGAGAGCCAGCGACGGAAAGGACCGTAAGGGACATGCTCATACCCGCAACCTTCTCCTGACGGTCGAAATCGAAGAAGTCGAAGGCATCGAGCTGGGTCTTGATGTTACGTCCGAGAGCGTCTCTCTTCTTTTTGAACATAAAGTCAGGACGGAAAGTCTTTTCCACATATTCCTGATTCAGGTGCAAGACTCCCAAGGCGTTTATAGCTCCTACACCAGAAACTGTAGATCTGCGAGCGCCATTTTCAGCTTCAACAACCGCTCGGGTAATGCTCTCCAACATGGCGCGACGGGTTTCTTCCGCGAACTTGAAGGAGTTGAAGACGCCGCGCCAAGGAATTTGGTGTGCCTTATCAACATCTTCAATTGTTCGAGAGATCTCACGGCGGGAGTTACGGTAGACAGCATTGCAGGTATCTTCGATTTGTCGGTCGCATTCATCAGAGACAGCGATTCTAGCCTTCACAGATTCGTCATACTTGGGCATGAGACGAGCAAGGTCAGATCTCAAAGAATCCAACTCTCTACCAGCAATATTGTTGTTGATAAGAGCAAGTTGCTCAATATCCTGGAGCAAGTTGAGCAGGTAGCTCTTGGCTGGGCCGAGCTTGGAACGCGCACGCTTATCTAGGACAAAGCCTCGAAGGGAGTTTTCAAGGTTATCAAAGTCGTGACTCTTGTCCGGGTCCTTTCCATCAATCACCGCATTGGAGGAGACGAAATGTACGAGATCCTGGCTGTCGTTGAAAGTTTGTGGGGAGATGTTGGCGATCTGCTCCAAGATCATACGCTGGCATCGCACCTTGTCGCGGATATTATCGAAACGATTGACGACAATGAATAGGTACGCCTTCTCGTTCGCAGCATTCCACAAGAACTCCTTGGCCGAAAGAGTGAAGTGATTTTCCGCACTAACAACGAAAACAACAACGTCGATTTCTTCCTGCCGAGCAAAGACAGCCGTAGTCTGAACGGAATCCATGTTGAGACCAGGAGCATCGATGAGAGCAATATCAACGACGCCATTTCTAAGAAGGCTTTGTTCGATTGGTCGAGAATCTTCGACGTAAACCTTGGCCTGTGAATATTTGTCGACCATAATAACAATATCCTCCAAATCCTTCAAAGGTCGGGCTTCGAAAGTTCGTTCATCCATTCGATCGTATGTTGCTCCCTTAAAAATAGCGTGAACTTCCTCGACTCCATTGTTGATACGGCAATCCAAGACCTCGCAGAAAATTTCGGTGCACGGTTGTTGGTCCTCAGGCAATATTTTCTTCCTTAGCAGGGCATTACAGAACGTTGATTTTCCAGCGTTGAGATCACCAGTAACAAGGACCTTGGATGCAGTATCTTCAATACGGTCGCGGAGGGAGCGTAAATGCTTGATGGCCTGTGTTAATTTATTGTCCAAAAGAGACGCTATAGACTCCTTCTCGAGGGAGTGAACTAGTTCGCTTTGAGACAACGAGCCTATTCGGAGGTCGAGTTTAAGAATATTGAACTCTTGAGAGATCTGTGGGGACATCAATCGAGGTTCCGGTGTTCCAGATCTGCTGTTCCGGGTTGGTTGACGATCGAAGCTAGTAAGGGCCCTTCGAGGTGGTGCGAATCGTTCCCTCGAGGGTGAGCCGGTAGTATCAGGTGTAAAGAAATCATCTGTCACTGAGGTCTTGCGCTGCATTGGAGACGATTCGGTTCTTTGGACAGCGGGATAGTGAATCGGCCATGTTTGGTTCATATTTTGAAGACCCTGTTGACAAAAAAAAATCAGTCATCTTTCATAACTGTATATATTTGATATTATAGAACAATAAAATTCATACCTCTAGAGTATCGATCGTTCTGTAGATAGATCGGCTTAGAGCAACTCTGTTTTGGTTACTGCAGTATTTTTATTAGTTCTCGGAAACACGGAAGCATCATGAAAGCATCACGGAAGCATCTTACTAGTGCATTTGCTGGACATGCATCTGATGCTGACGTCGGTCGCCATCAGCTAGAGGTAAGAAAGGTCAGTAGGTTGATCCGGTTGTATGTATGGGAGATATGGTTGACATACTAGCATCTGCTCCTAGTGCAGGCAAAGATATCCTAGGTGGCATCGGCATATCTTCATTGAGTTCGGAAAGCTCACTGAGATCGAAGTTTCGAACATCTTCAGAGATAGAACCTCCATAACCAGAATCCGAGAAGGCCGGCTCGGAGGGTGTCGATGGAGTGGTGGCAGCTCTGCCAAAGGGTCTTCGAGCCCCCCTTGAGGAGCTTTCTGCTGGATAGTATCGCTGCGACATTTTGGTGGGTTGTCGGCGGTGCTACGACCGCAAAAAGACGGAAAGGACGGTTATCGGAAAGGACTAGCTCGGCCTGGCAGAGCAAAAGAAGAGAGCGTCTGGCGATTGGAGGGGCAGACGACCGAGTGGGTGGAGGTAATTGGGGGGGGGGGGGATATACGAGGTTTATGAAGTTTAATTGTGAGAGTTGTGGTGGAGGAGAGGGAGAAGTGGAGGGAGAAATCAAAAAAATTATCAACAACGTCAGTACGGGCAATTTTACTGGGCGACTGACAGGTCTGGACGGACAGACTTATTAATTGGTTAGTTACTTCACTGCAAAAAATAATAATAAAAATTTGCACACCCTTCCTCGGAACTAGAACTGGAGCTAGTGCAACCCAGCACGTACTAACTACTGTAGATAAACGAGGCAGAGGCAGAGGAGGGGGGCAAAGAAAGCGAGTGAGGGTGATTGATATCACAGATTGGCTTTAGAGCAGACAGACATACAGACTGACAAAAAGAGGAGGAGGGGAACTGTGATGATGGCGCCACAGCAATGCTCTTCGATGTTTCTGGCGAGGTCAGCCCGTCTGGACTAAAGCAGAATCTCGTCGGTTCATATGATCTCTTTTTTTCCTGTCGACTTCATGCACATACAACTGGCGGTCGCTGATTTGATCTCTGATTTGACGTTCCGGGGAGCTAGTTCGGAGTCTGAGCTCTGGGCCTTGTTTTGCCATGGCTGAGGTTTGGTCTGAGGTGTACGCCCGAGGACAACGCATATACGAGTATTCATGTGAAAGCATTCCAGCCTCGTATCAGATGTCCCAGGGCTCCCCTGTTGTACGATGTATATCCATCGTGCCACCATGCTGTTCCTGTTCTTGGTAGTATATCGGTAGTGTAGCGTGGGTATTCATAGTTTAGTGTAAGTGTAAGTGAGTTAGTTGATCTTGAGAGTGGTGGTGGTGGCATGCCAAACGCGACCAAGCCTGTTCGGATGACGATGCTCTTCCGCTAGCTTCGTCTTTGTCACAGTCCCCATCATTCTTTACCTAAAACCCCATTCCATCGCTGTCCAATACCATCCCGTCACACAACTTCCGCCGGTCATCGGTACTCAATAACTGCTCTATAGCAATCTTGGTTACTACCTTTCTTGCCATCATGAATATCGGTATGCTCGACATAGTACAAGCTGTTGGATCCTTGGAGGTATGCTGACTAGGTTATGGTAGTGGAATGGGCATTCGGGAAACGCCTGACGCCGGCTGGTAGGCCACCCCTCTCTCCTTAGAGGCTTCTAAATTGCAATGAACATATAACTAACCTAGTTATGAATTAGAGCGTCTGCGAAAAGTAAGGCATCCGACATTTCCGTTGTAGCCAGTGCCTCGAGATTGTGATGATTGGACTGACATTGTACCCTTCAGAACCAACGGGCGCTTGAGAAGGCGCAGAGGGAGCTGGACCGGGAGAGAACCAAACTAGAACAGCAAGAGAAAAAGTTGATCCAAGATATCAAAAAATCTGCGAAAAATAACCAGATGGGAGCTGCTAAGATCCAGGTACGGCAGTACTCTACATCCCCAGAAACCTCCACAAAAAATACTAATGAATGCATTCCCGCAGGCGAAAGATCTTGTCCGAACTCGAGGGTATGGGATTTCTCTGTGACCGATTACCTAGGACGGAATGATTCAAGTACTTACACCTATTATAGCTACATCACACGGTTCTACAGAATGCGCACCGAACTCCAGGCGATATCCCTCCGAATCCAAACCGTCCGGTCCAACCAACAGATGATGGAATCCATGAAAGGAGCTACCGGCCTGCTAAGGACAATGAATGCTACGACTAACCTACCTGCCCTGCAAAAGATAATGATGGATTTCCAAAAGGAAAGCGACATGATGGAGTTCCGGGAAGAGGTTATGTCGGAAGCTATCGACGATGTTAATGGACTAGAAGACGAGGAAGAGACAGACGAAGTACTAAACCAAGTTTTAGACGAAATTGGTGTCGATAGAGAAATGGCGGTAGGTTTACGATGCTTATATATCATTGCTCTACCAGATACTAACTCGGTACCCATAGCTCGGGACTACACCGCTAGGCCTAGGGGAGCCGGAGGGTCAGAAAGAAGACCGAGTCGCACAGGCCATCGGAGGCGGCGATGATGATCTCCAAGCCAGGTTCAATAACTTGGGGAGATAGTCTGTCTCTCTTTCAGCATGGCATGTAATAATTCCGAGGCTGCATATAGTAATAGGCATATGGATTTTGATTTGGTTCTTGTTTGGGCGAGAGTACTACAAGTTATACTAAATGTACTAGCGGGCTGGAGTTCCGGTTTGCTTTTCCTGTTGTATTGGTGATCGATTGGGCTGTCATATAGTTGATACTGTAACTTTACTCGTATGCTTGAGGATCTCTATATCTAGACCCGAGTCTTTGTAATTCATGATCATCACCTTCAGATGCAAGTCCATACTTTATACCAATACCTTATATATATACTAAGTACTCTACTTACTTATACTTCAGTATAAGGTATATCGATATATCAACATCAATCTACCAAATCAGGTCAAAGGCCTAGTTACTGGGTAATGCTTGTGTAACTAAGCGAAACGAACGTCATCCTGCGTTCCCGCAACACCTTGCGCGATCTCATCTCTCCGCTCCCGCCATCCCGTAATCTTGCGACACTTCTGTATGGCCAATTACACATAAAAAAAGGAATCACATTCCCGCACCAGCGGTCGCTCAATGCGATGTCTACATCGACTACCGGCGCAAGGCTCAACATTCCCGATGGTCATCTCAGAACTAGCAGCGGCACTGCGACTCCCGTTCGGGCGACACGCGAACGCCCGCTACTTTCGCCAAACGTAAGTGGCCCACGAAGCCATGCATAAACCCCACATACATACCGTACATACCATACACTATAGTAAACAAAAACTAAATATCCTGAGTGTAGGGCCGTCATTTACGCCATCTTAAGGGAATCGCTGTTCGAAATATATCTTCGAAACCGGCCAGGGTGCATCGACGGTCTAACGATGACGAAAATCTACTTACCACTTGGAGGTCACCTGGGAAGCTCGCTGTGCATCAGGAGGAACGAACCCTAACACACTCCCGGTCTGCTATTGATTTGTCGACATTAGCGGCGGAGAGTTCTACTGCTGTTGGTGCTTCGAGTAGTAAACACCACCTTCCCGATGATAGTGTTAGTGAGGGTGGACGACCAATACCGATTAGACGGCGGAATACTCGGTCGAACTCGATACTAGCGGGGACGATATTCGAAAATGCGACAACGAGGCAAAGGAAATTGGTTGATGCAACGCTAGGGAAATTAGTCGATACTTTCTTCACTTTACATCATGACTCCGTTGGGGGTGCGTCATTCGGTGTGTGCACTATTGGGGAATAGAGTTGGGGCTGACGACGTTATCAGATGACCCGTTTTATATCAGCGAAACAGTACCGTCGTCTATCGTATGCTGTACCCTGCCAACTATCCCTTTTTTCGGATTTGTTTCTGACGATATCTAGAACCCTACATTCCAAAGTTTCGAGTTGGGGGAGTGCGGTCCTGCGATAACACGACTAGATTCCCTTATAATACGGATTTGGGCACGGAAAGAACAAAGCAGTGATTTTGGTTTACTGGTAGAGCTAAACATAGGATTATCTTATCTTCAGTTTATTGGGCGGAGTGTCCGTATTCCATTATCCCCAAATATTTTGCTTCTTGCTAATGTTCAGTATAGCTCGAAAACTTCAACTTCACGTTCCCGGAGAACTGTGTCGTCATAATCCTTTCAGACGGTTGTTATACAGTCTTTAGCGAACTGGATCCCAAAATAATCAAGAAGTATGTTGCGCCACGGCCCACCAAGAGGGTGTTGGCAGAGGCGGCAGAATCATGCTCCTTCGATGCAATACTAAAGTTGAAGAACCTGGAGGAATGCATTTATGATGCTATGGAGACACAGGCGCATGTGGAACAGCAAATGGATTCGATAGCGTCCTCGAAAGCAGAGTACTTGTCCCACGTTAGAGCTTTAGATGAGGAGAACCTAGAACTCAAGGATGCACGGAAAATCGTTTCACGAGAGAGGAAGCGATTGGAGGCTTTGAGAAAGCATCGTGATTCCCTCAAGCAAAGTATCAGTGGTAGGAAGGCCGCTATTGATGCCGGTATTGAGAACCGCGCAGTTGCCAAGCTGCATTTGCAAAATGCTAAACAACTGCTCCATCAACGCGCTGTCGAGGCGGGCAACACTGTGACTGCGATGGCGACACGGAAGAAGGTTATTTTGGATTATCTAACAAAGATATACCCCATCGAACATGTGAGTTGCCCTTATACGCAGTGTGGGAGGTATTTGTACTTACCTCAGTCTTCGGTCAGATTCCTGAACAGCCTCTAAACTTCACAATATGCAACCTCCACTTGCCTAACGAGCCTCCAGAGGGCCATAACGAGGATGTGATTGCTGCTGCCCTTGGTTACACAGCGCACCTCGTCTATATGCTATCATTCTACCTTAGTGTCTATCTTAGATACCCTGTTATTCCCAAAGGCAGTTCGTCGATGGTTCAGGATCCCATCAGCGTCATCCAGGGTTCACGATAGTAAGCTTATAAGTTCAACTTTCTTCTTCCGGGCAACCAGATCCTAACTTAGTTAGTTTCCCGTTGTGGGCAAAGGGCGTCCCATATTTCCGTTTCGAATACGCAATATTTTTATTAAACAAGAATATCGAGCAGGTAAATTTCCCTACTCCCATCTATCATTTTATCGTCACTGACAAATAATATCCTTAGTTAATGGAATCCCAAAAATGCATCGTTCTAGATATCCGACAGACACTCCCAAACCTCAAGTATCTCCTCTACGTAACAACGGCGAGCCAAACTCCAATGTCGTACCCCCCATCTATCCACCCTTGCGGCCCACATGTTGTCACAGATTTAAACCTCTGTTTTGCTGATGCCACTAGTCCAGCGTCAACATCACCATCATTACCTATTCCCATCATACTAACACCTCATTGCTCAATTCAGAATCGACGAGAGGCCCTCGAGACCATTCAATTTCCCAAGAAGTCGGAGAGCAGCTGCTGCGCTAGCTGATGGCAACGCTAATGGTGCGCACGGCGGGAGTGGGAGTCCTGGAAGTGGCGAAAATGCCAATGGGAAGAGCTCGTCGTCATTGCTGTCTAAGTCACTGCCGAAGACCACGAAGAACTTTACGGCGACGATCAGTCCTAATGGGACTATTTCGCGATCCACGATTTCATTCAAGCGTGATTTTCGGAAGACTCAGGATGTGCTGTGATACTCATTCCATCCTCCATCCTTTTATTCTTCTTTTTCCATTTTTCCTTTTCACTTTTTGAGCGGTAAAGCACGTTTTTCGAACACGGTTTTGGGTGGGCATTGTATATAGAGCCTTTTCCATTCAAATTCCACGTTTCTTCTAATCGGTCTGGGCGTTGCGGCGCTTAGCATTTTGTATTCAAGTCTCAAGGTTTCTGTCGAGCCCTAGTATTAATTAATGGTACCTGCCAGAGATGAGATGGTAATAAATCTTATCAAAAAGTGCAACTAAATACATAAATTATAAAATAATGAAAGGAAAACATAGCCGCTGAAC
Source organism: Orbilia oligospora ATCC 24927 (assembly GCF_000225545.1). Lineage (NCBI taxonomy): Eukaryota > Fungi > Ascomycota > Orbiliomycetes > Orbiliales > Orbiliaceae > Orbilia > Orbilia oligospora. The sequence continues at coordinate 1,322,276 of NW_011645611.1, read as the reverse complement.
CCCGAGAAACCGACATGATAAGGGAAAACCTGTTCCAAATAATATATGCCCATGATATCCAAGATTCCATCTATCCTACATTTGCCTGCCTGCCTACCCTTTGCTAGTCTCGCGACTGAAGCCGACTTTCCTTAACCAGTCCTTATTCCTCATTATCCTTTCTCATCCCCTTCTTAAGTCCTTGTCTGCCTCCAGACGTGCTGTACGCTCAAAATACCAGCCGCGGTACCCAATGCTCCAGTCGTAAACCCATCTAGCAACCCGCCATTCTCTATACTCCAATGAATCGTCAACGGCGCCCAGCACAGATTACTACTAATCTGTCTCCACCACTCATGATCCTCGGCATCCGTCACACCCTTATAATTATGCCGTAACATCCTAATCCTCCACAACCTACAAAAGTCTAATGCCACATGAGCCGCCCAAAACCTACAGCTCCATGCCCAAAGTTTGTTCTGCGTGGCATTGGAATACCGTAAGATCTTATGTTGGGATAAATAGGCAACATTCTCGAGGGATTGGTAGATAATGTTTACGCAGACTTGAGCGTAGGCTATTTGCCGGAGTTGTTGGTCCTTTGGAGGGGCTTCGTAGACTTGGACGGCCCATTCGGCGATTCCGAAGAGACCCCAGAGACGGGAGAAAATACGGAAGTCGGAGATTATGCCGGATAGAGCTCTTAGACGGACTTCTAGGGAACGGATTGCTGGGAAGGCGGGGAGGGGAAAGGTTGTTGCGGCTTTGAGGAGGTCGACGCCGGCTGGTATGGGACCGTTTACGCGTTCAAGGGCAGCAGTCAGGGCCATTAAGGTGTAACCTGCCAGCATAAGGAGTTTGTCTGTGCCTGATGTTGTAGAGAGGATTCTATAGGTAATATTGTTATTAGCATTTTTCTTTTTCCTTTCCTTTTTGTTCTTTTTCTGAAGCTTTCGCTCTCTGGAATGTTTACAGCTGTTTATAACGGATAGCTGTTTAGGGTAACCATACCTATTGATATGCGCCAGGTTATCGCGACCCCTTCGGTGCTTGATTATGAATTGGAGCCATCTCGATATATGACCCGCGGTGGTCGGCCTAGGTCTTGTATAGTTTGCGGCGCCGTATGGTGCTATCGGCTTATACGAGCCTTCGGCATTGTTTTGGTTACCGTAGGGGTCCGGTCCTTGCATGGGAACACCCTCGAAACCGGGTCCGCCGTCTGCCATGGTTGGAAATGCTGGAGGTGTCTGAGTAGTTGGGATTTAGAATCTAGGGGTTCAATTTGTATATAAAGCGCTTTTTATGTGCTCTAGGACAGCATTGCAGGTTGGTATTTCCAGTCGGCGATATTGGAGTGATGGAGATGATGGTTGTGATGGTTTGAAGGTGTGTGCGTCTAATGTAAGGCTTGGGAAATATGGAGAGGCGCACGAACAACACAACTGACTTTTGGGGGACCAGTCAGAGTGAACGTGAATGCCGTCGCCGTTCAGCCGAGGTACAAAAAAAAAGTTACACTGACGGCTACAGGATATTTATCGATAGGGCAGTTCGCAGGGGGAGGATTTGTATTAGAAAGGGTTTAGGATAAGTTCAGGCTGAGATAAATTTCTTGAGAAAAAAGTAGATACGGAATAATATGATATAGATCCCGAGATAAAGGGCTTCTTTGAGATAAGTATGGGATTCTCTAGGCTGGGGAAGTAGACCAAATTGCTTGCAGGCGATGTGAAGCAAAGCAAGAGATATTCAGCATGTATGACCTAACACTATAATCTAGCACCAGATTCTTATAATCCACGATAACAAACCCGCCTAATTAGTGCGGGGGTGGCTTTTGATTCACCCCTCATGCAATCCTGCCATCCGTATCACCGTATCCTCAGCTTCCCGTCGTCCAGATTCCCACAGGCTGCTGAACTGGAAAGTGTTGAACTGTTGCATATTCTGCGTTGTGTCACCACAGAAGATCACAGTTTCACGTGATCTCCAACATCATTCGCAACACATCTCGAGACGAGATTCGATCTTTTATCGCCCGAAACCTTTCCCTCCGTTCGAGCTCGAGTGACCACCCCCCCAAGCAACCTCCCCGCCGCCGCCGCCGCCGTCACAATGCGTACCCAAATAGCATTGTGGGCGAGATTCGTCCCCCTACCCAAAGTCATCACTGCCGAATCTCTCGTCCTCACAGTCCCCGACAAAACGAAACGGAAAACGAAGGAACCATTTCGTCGTGAGAAACCTGTTCAAGATGATGTAGGGGATATGTCCCGTGAGGCCAATCCGCTGGGGAGCCATATATACTTCTACACACATATCACGAGCAAGAGAGTTATTTACTCGCTTTACCAGAATTTATACGTACGTTCCATTGCCCTCTCTCCGTCCGCCACAACAACCTTGTCATGTATTGGAAAGGGCTAACGGGTAGGATAATGAGATATAGAACAACAAGGCCATGAAACAAGTAACGTTCATGGGCAAAAAATCCGTCCCGGAAGCCCTCCGTAAAGACCACTGGACTCCCTTCCTCACCGCCTCCTTCACAAACCCATCGACAGGCCTAAAAGCTTTCCAACATCTTCGCGAACTCCGAAAACTCCACGAAACCCAATGGGATGTCGAATTGAAATCTAAAAAGATGAAGGAGAGGAGTAAGATCTTACAAGATCAACGGGGGAACTCAATTGCGGATTTGGCAGCGATAATCAAGAGGGATGTTAAAGAGAAGGAGAAGGTTAGGGTTAGGTGGATGAATATTTATGATGCCGAGTATGCGAAGGAATGGCCGGATTGTGTAGTACACGATGTGGAGACACAAAAGGGAATTAGGTTCCATGCTAGGAGGATGGGGAAATTTATGGGCGATGAGAAGGAGGCACAGATAACAGCTTCGGAAGCAGTACCGCAGGTTGAAGAAGGCGTTAAGGCTGAAGCTCAGATCGAAGCGCCTAAGGTTGAGAGCATACCAGAAGCTAAGCCTGAAGCTGTGCCAGAGGAGCCAAAGAAATCTGGTTTCGCTTTCTGGCGGTAGGTTGGTGGATTTTTGAAAGCGGAGGCTCCTCGGATGAGGGACTCTCTTTAAAATCATTTTATGTACATTATATCTGCCATCTGTATATATCCCTGGTCTAGCAATGACAGGCTGTTAATAAGACCACATCTACCTTGTCTAAATGGTTCTAGTATGATATATATCCCATCCAAATTCTACGGACATAACTATACAGATGCCTGGACAGTTCACTAAATCTTAAATATATCTTGGTCCTGTTCAAGGTAACCCTAAGAATTAGAAAAGTGATATGACTCCTTTAGCCAGTCTGGGCCCGTAGTTTGTTGTTATAAAGGTCAAGCCCCTTTTCTCCCCGGTAAATATATACTTAAGTATATATCGGTGTAGCGTCACTCAGATACTGACCGTTACGGGATAGAGTACATCTATGTATGGTGTTGGGTGTTGTAATTTCTAAACCGAACCGGTCGTATACGCTAGCAGCATGACCAGTCTCGTAGCCAAACCGTGCAGGCTGAGTTGCCTCTCAAGTCGAGGCTGCACGCACGGTTAGGTCTATAATTTATGGGATACTAACTATAGGTACGTATGGCAATTTAGGGGGTTGCGCGTGGCCGATAGATTTAAAGCTTGTCGAAATTATTGATAGCGCGTAAACCTTAACCGACAATATTAATATAATGTATAGAAACAACAGGCTTCGAAGATTGGTATAGATCTTTCTATGAACTCACACCAGACTACTACAGGAAAGCAATGATGCTGGCAAACAGGCTGAGGGCAATCAAAACATTGGCCTGGCAAGCCGATCCGGGGCCATGTTCAGATAAATTACAGTCGTACAAAGATCCTGTATTAATACATTCAGGTGGTAAAGGAATCTTGGTAGCCTTACGATATACTCGATTGATCCACGTTGCGTTCTGGATCCTTATATATAAGCTTAGATGCCCCGAGTCCTCTTTCATCAATACTCATACCGATTATATTATATAGATCACAACATCGATAAAAAATACTCGTCCCATACCTGAGAGATAAAGAAAATACTCATAATCTTACCTATCCGTATGGTATTAGGTTCTTGGCACCTCATAGAGAATTAGCTTGTATAACCACGGTTGAGGAGTCTGGCGATGAAACAAGACATAGCCTTCCGCTACGCACTTATATAGCACCGAAACCCAGAAGCAATCGAAATGGCTTTCGTGGGTCTTCCTCTCCCCCCAGAATTAGTCGAAATGGTGGTAGGATTTGTAAGTTCACTCTCAAATCGATATCAGTTGACTAGAATTCCCTAGTATCTCTCCTGCGGACACTCTAACTTTCCAAACATATTCATAGCTACCTAGGCGCCGCGATCTCTGGTCATCAAGTCTCACCTGCAGACAGCTGAATTTGATATCAACGCCCTCCCTTTACAAAACTATAATCCTCGAGTTACAAGATGACATATTGATAGCCCCAAGCCCGGCAAAGACACGGTACCTACTGTTAAATCCCCAGCATCCCAAGGCCCATCTCGTTAAGGAGTTGGGAATCGTTGCGAAATTTGACTCGGTTGAACAGGAGAGCCGACTTTTTAGGAATTGGAGGACCGAGTCTGCCTCTATGGCGAATGAGATGCTCATTTTCTTTATTCGACATCTTAAAATCGGTCAGCTACGGACCTTTGTGTAAGTACATACTTACATACCTACTTAACCTCCTACTCTCGGATCCCACGTCCGTATACAAATGTTAAGTGTGGCTAGGGTTCCCATATAAGGCCAAACCCAGTGGTGGTATCACTAAACATATAAAACGCAAATAATCTAACTTCGGATACTCAATAACTATTAATAGATGGCGGTGCAATTTTGATATGGACCCAGTGCTTCTTAGCCTCCTGGCCATTTATCACCCCTCGATCCAAAATCTCTACATTCAAAGGATAAGCCAAAAAAACGAGCTAAAAAACTGGACCAAGAGCGTATTCAGCATGTTTTCTTCCTTAAAGGGTTTCTCCTGGCACGGAATTCGTGATACCGATGAGGTAGATATGGCGTTTAACATTCTGCGAGCCTCTGCGGCGACTTTGGAAACCTTCAGCGTCAGTATAGATGATAAACCTACCAGGACCTACCGTTATGCAAATGCGTACGGCTTATACATTGGAGAGAGCTCCGTTCCCGAAATCACAAAGAAATTCAAGCAATTAGATCACTCATTGGGACTTGAAGGGGTTAAACTAGCCTCTCTTGCCGAGTATCAAGCGCCAGGAACACAAATGTTCCTACATAAATCGCTACCATTCTCACAAATCCAGCGACTCTACCTAACTGAAGTGGTCGACGAAAGGGTTTTAGAAGACCTACTTCTGTCTTTCGAAGGTCTCGTGGAGATCAATGTCATATACCGGACCAACATCCCTTCAATTAAGGCTATCACACGCCATGGGGAGACTCTTAAAGTATTGTCCGTATGTGATAGCTGCAAGGGACGAGATCTCCCAGAGACATGGTCGACAGCGAACCTCGCGGAACTAGGTTCCAAATGCCCCAACCTTGTAGAGCTTGGGATGTGTCAATCATACTACGGCAGAGATCATAGGAACTTTATCAATAAAGATATAACGCGGGGCGGAAGCCGGGAAGCGGCGCTCCATGGACTCATATACCCCATCACTACGCCCATGGTGTTCCCTAGACATTTATTCCTCAATCTCGAACTGCTTTACATCTCGCTCCCGGATCCCAAAGATCATAATGGTAATAATATTCGAAGAGACAATTTGACCGAGCCGCCCTTTAAAAAGCGTGTTTTACGTGATATTGTGGAATGTCTTAACGGGTATGGGTTCTGCGGACAGTACGCGGGCGGACCGGCGCCATCCAAAAAACTAAAGGTTGTCACACTTGGGATTGGGAAACTGGAGGCGGATGCTGACTTTCCTCTGGATCCCATGATTCTAAAAACCGTATATCCCTTCCCAACGGGAGAAGTCATGACATTGTCGCCGTCTGATATACGGACCATACACTTTGATGGTGATTTAGCTAGGTGGAAGCTTTTAAGACGGTATCCCTTGATGATACCAACTGAAGGACTGTAGGTACCACCCACCTTAGGAGCATCCTATACCCCAAGTACTGACCGGAGTCCCTACGTAGGAGTCATATATCGAGATAATTTTAATATTGTATGTTCGGTTACGTTACCATTACGCGATTGTATAATTGTACGCAACCAAGTTACAAATAATTGTCTAATCAAATTGCAAAAGACATGTATATTATTCTGATGTTATATTGTCCTACTATCGATCGTGTTTGGATCTCCTTGTATCTACTGGAGCTGCAGAGATTTTCTAGTGCCATAATTATTAATTATTCATAGATAGAAATTTATCATTATTAATCCTAAATAGTTCGAAAGATCATGCATGAATCATGGCCATGGATTGAGGCCTAAGTTTGTTGTAATATATGTGTTGACGAAGCTAATCCTCTCGAACTAAAATATTCCCGTCCCTGTATGCAAGGTTCGTCGTGTCAAGACATCTTCCATATCTTCGTCAGACTGATTCAGAGTAGGTAATCTCCAACTCCGTGAGTCACCAGACTCGGAAGTTCTTTACCTTAAATTCAACTAGAATTCTCTCAGTTTATTTTTTTTTTAATCTTCGGTCATCCGTTACCTTCTCAACGACAAGTCTTTTTTTGGGTTCCTCAGTGATAAGTTTTTCAGCGCGCGACATTGATACAAAACCGCAGTAATGCCGGTGATATCCTCACAGCAGCTGATTGCTCTTCAGAGCGACAGCGAGTTCGTACGAAATGTAAGAATTATGCCATCAGATCTCACTTACTTAAAGTAGTAGCATAAGTAGCTAACCAAGTATTACTTTTTAGATTTGTATATTAGCTCACGTCGTAAGCATCTCCACCACCAAACTACTACCCCGCCATCCCATCTACCCCTCCATGAATACCCCACCGCATCGCATCGCACCCACTCCCAAAAATATCTAAGTTACCCTCTATAACTCTCGGAATAACGGAGCTTAATTAGGACCACGGAAAAACTAGTCTTAGCGATTGTCTCCTCTCGTCAAATGGCATCATCAGTCCTAAACTCGCGGGCAAAGTCCGCTTCCTCGATTCCCGGCCCGATGAACAGATCCGCGGTATCACAATGGAATCTTCGGCCATATCGCTTTACTTCCAAAGTTTGAAACCACCGGTACCACCGAGTACGACGCCTTCGTTACAGGATTACCTCATCAATTTGATCGATTCGCCTGGACATATTGATTTCTCGTCTGAAGTATCGACGGCATCGAGATTGTGCGATGGAGCTTTGGTGTTGGTTGATGCGGTGGAAGGAGTGTGTTCGCAGACTGTGACGGTGTTGAGACAGACGTGGCTTGAGCATTTAAGACCGGTTTTGGTGATTAATAAGATCGATAGGTTGATTACGGAGTGGAAGATGTCGCCGACAGAGGCGAATGTGCATTTGGGGAAGTTGTTGGAGCAGGTCAATGCGGTTATGGGGAGTTTCTTTGCTGGTGAGAGGATGGAGGATGATTTGAAATGGAGGGAACAGATGGAATTAAGGCAGAGGCAGAGAGCGGCGAGGAGGGAGTCTGCATCAAAAACGGCAGAAGAAGCGGAAGCGGAGAAGTTAGGCCTAGAAGACGGTTATGAAGAGAAGGACGATGAGGACTTATATTTCTCGCCGGAGAAGTTTAATGTCATCTTTGCAAGCGCGATAGACGGTTGGGCGTTTACGGTCAAGGATTTTGCAGCGATTCACGAAAAGAAACTCGGAGTCAAGAGATCGGTTCTAGAGAAGATCTTATGGGGCGATTTCTATCTGGATCCGAAGACGAAGAGGGTGCTAAAAAAGAGACATCTCAAGGGACGAAATCTGAAGCCGATGTTTGTACAATTTGCACTCGACAATATTTGGGCAATCTACGACAATATACTCAGGAAGGACCGGGATCAAGAGAAGGTAGAGAAGATTGTGCAGACTCTCGGGATCAAAGTACTCCCCAGAGACTTGAAATCAAAGGATTCTCGAGCATTACTATCAACAATACTTATGCAATGGTTGCCTTTGTCGCGGGCCGTTCTTGGGACTGTGGTCAGCCAACTGCCCTCGCCGCCAGCCGCTCAGAAACAGAGGGTAACGAATTTAATCGAAAACAGTCCCGGTGGTGCGGAATTGATTGCTCCCGAGATAAAGAATGCAATGGAGAACCTGAACGTAAACGAGGAAGCGATTGTCGCCTATGTCAGCAAGATGATATCGGTTCCTGAGAAAGATCTGCCTAGGAACCAACGGGAGAAACTAACGGCGGAACAACTACGAGAATTAGGACGAATCAAGCGACAGGAAATGGCAAGAGCCCTCGCGGCAGCGGCAGCTAGTGAGACTGCCTCTCTTGGTGGGCAGTCTACAGCAGATTCCGATCTCGAACAGGTTGTTTTAGATATGGGTAATTCCAATCTCGAGACAACAGATACCGACGGCAAAACTGCAGCGCCTGTGGACCCCGACAAGGAGAACCTTATAGGGTTTGCGAGATTGTACAGCGGCACAATATCCGTTGGTCAGACCCTTCACGTCCTAGGACCGAAATACGACCCTCGACAACCAGACCAGCATGTTTCATCAATCACAGTCACAGATCTTTACCTAATGATGGGCAGAGAGCTTGTTTCGTTGGAAAAGGTCCCTGCTGGCAATGTCTTCGGAATAGGTGGACTGGAAGGGAAAGTCTTAAAAAATGCAACGCTGTGTTCGACTGTAACTGGCGGAGTCAATCTTGCGAGTGTAGCTAGTATGGGGGCTGCTCCAATTGTCAGGGTTGCTTTGGAACCAAAAAATCCAGGTCAATTACAGCAGATGATCAGAGGTTTGAAGCTCTTGGAACAGTCAGATCCATGTATGGAGTACCTCGTTCAGTCGAATGGAGAGCATGTAATCTTGACGGCGGGAGAATTGCATCTTGAGGTGAGATTCTTAGACACACACTCTCAAATTACTAATTACTAACGTATTTTTTTAGAGGTGCCTGAAAGATCTTCGAGAACGGTTTGCAAAAATCGAAATTGAGGCATCCAAACCCATTGTGCCATACCGAGAGACAATACTTTCCGTGCCTGAAATGCCGCCACCGAAGAATCAGAATTTGCCCCGAGGTACCGTTGTCATAAGCACGCCCGGCAAACATGTGACATTTAAATTACGGGTACGACCGTTGCCATCAAAAGCAGTTGAATATCTGGAAGAAAATGTTGGGACTCTTAAGAAGTTCTTCGCTGAAAAACAAACTGAACGCGACGCGGACGATTTAATGTTATTGACAGCTGGCGCAGATGCAAAGGACTGTCTTCCTATCGAAGAATTCGAGAAAGGCTTCCAGGCGGTACTGATAGCCGGGGCAACAAAGGATACCAAAAATGTATGGACAGATGTCGTCAGCAAGATATCCTCGTTCGGACCACGAAGAGCAGGGCCAAATATTCTGATTGATAATGCCAATATCCTGCGTAGGATATTGCGGGAGAATGATGAGTCGGAAACGCCTCAGAATGACGGTAATGCAGACGAAGGCCACGAATCGGCGTCGTTACAGATCACAATCAAGGACTTTCGTGACAAGATTATAACAGCATTCCAGAATGCAACATTTCAGGGTCCGCTATGCAACGAACCCATGCAGGGTGTCGCAGTTTTCCTGGACGAAGTAAAAGTGGAGATTGCGGACGAGGAAGTCGAGGCTCTGCGAATGAAGATAGGGCAACTAATTGGTGAAGTCATCACGGGCATGACATCTGCCATACGACAAGGCTTTCTAGACTGGTCACCCAGACTGTTATTGGCCATGTATTCGTGTGAAATCCAAGCATCCAGTAAGCACAAGACAACACATTCCTACATTATCCCCCAGATCCCAAAGTGACAGGGATGTTTGCAAGCCAGGTATTTTGTATTTTGGCTAACTTTTGTGCGATTGCGACAATACGAATTGTAGGTGAGGTACTAGGCAAGGTTTACGGCGTCATCACGCGTCGACGCGGGCGCATAGTAGCTGAAGAAATGAAGGAGGGGACTCCGTTTTACACGATAAATTCACTGTTACCCGTGGTGGAGTCATTCGGGTTTGCAGATGAGATTAGGACGAAAACGTCGGGAGCGGCGTCACCGCAATTGATCTTTAGCGGGTTTGAAAATATCCTCGACGAGGATCCGTTTTGGGTCCCGCACACAGAGGATGAGCTTGAAGATTTAGGAGAGCTAGCAGATCGGGAGAATGTTGCGAAGAGATACATGGACGGGGTGAGGGTGAGGAAAGGGCTATTTGTGGCGAAGAAGATGCTGGCTGGTGCGGAGAAGCAGAGCACGAGGAAGAAGTAGACGGTATCGGATAGTATGGTTAAGCTAAGCTAACGTGCAGACGGACATGGACAATGCATACATGTTTATCACATTCGCGGAGGAAAAAAGAGTAGATGTCTGGGACGGAGAATCGGGTAGTTGCAACCAATGGGGGAATGGAGGTGGTCGAGTTGGTCCGGCAGGCGGCGGACTTGGAGCATGGCAGCTCCACCTTTTCGAGCCCACGAAGGACGACAGAAAGACGTAAGTAGTTTTTAGTCCAGGACTAAAGTATGTAAGACAGAGATTTTAGCCTTTTAGATAGCATAGCTTCTGGAAAAGGAATTAAAACAGATCGGAATCATAAGCTGTTGAAGTCAAACAGGGAAATTTCGAGACAGCCAGCGCCATGGCCCCCCGAAGATTTAAATTAATGCCCTCGGTAAAAGGTCGAAGGTATGGAAGGAACATGGCGGCACGGCGGTACCGACCGAGGTTCAAATTGAAAATTGCATTTCCATGCCCCATCCCATAGCCCATAGCCCATAGCCCATAGCCATCCATACCTGGGTACTTACTTACTTGCTTTACTGTGTAGGTAGTTTCGTATGTAAGATCGAAGAGTGGTGGGGATCCGGACTTCCCTTATTTGTTTACGCTCGCATTGGCAGCCAATGACTGGTCAGAACGAACGAACAGCCAGCCAGCCCGACAGAGAGAAAGCGAGCAACCAGCCAGCCAGCCTGGATCAGACAGAGAGCAGCAACCTGACCTTGAACCTGAACCTGCACCTGAATCTGAACCTGAACCCGAACGCACAAGCAAAGTAGAGCAGGGCGTCCCCCCAGCCTCCCTTCTTTCCTCTCAAGACCGACCGTCGTTTCACACTCTCACTTTCCCTTCCCTTTCCCTTCTCATCCATTTCCACCCTCCACCGCCGTCATCACATCTCATCCTGTCCTGTCCTATCCTATCCTCTCCACGATAACAAAACCACTCGACCTCTGTTGAAGTCTTGACGATTTCACGCCCTCTCGACCCCGCGATTTTTTACTTTGCTAAGAAATCGCCTGCTCGAGTTCATTGTCGACCTTTTCCCGACAACAATCTTCTTGCTCCTACCACAACGCGTCAACACACACACCTCTCTGACTTCTGGAGGGTTCTTGTCGCGCTGCTCTAGGAACTTTGTTAGATAATACATATCCTTGGTCCGTAGTCCTTTTCTGCCGTATCCGACTCTTCCGTTCCAAGTCCCTTTTTTATTTTTTGTTTTATGCCGAATATTCAATCGGTGAAAAGTATTTGTTTCAATACTTTCTTGTCCTGTTTTGGTTGAGGGACTCTGTCTGTGTGTGTGTGTCGCTTTTGAATTCTCATCTATTCATTGTCGCTGCCGGCGACTCCACCAGGTTCTAAATTCCAATCACATTACTATTATTTGTTTTTATTCTTGTTACTTTGCATCACTATCTTCTTCTACTTCTTCTTCTTCTTCTTTTACTTCTACTATTACTATTGCTCTTATTGTTACGACGGTGAAACTAACCTGCAGTTTAAACACATTACAGATTTAAGAAGAATATCAAATTAAATCGCCCATCATGCCTGTCAAAGGAAAGACCCCCGGACAGACGTACATTCAGTCGTACCTGTCGTTGCTCCAGACGAACCCTCTGTACGGAAACCCCATCAGATATCCCCCTCGAAATACCGTTGATGATACTAACAATGTATACCCGAATCGCACAGTCAGACGAAGATGGTAACGTCTGGTACCCTGTCTGCTCTTCAGGAACTTCTTGCATCGCTCATTGCTGGCGACAAGAAGCATGGCAGCTATTTGACCCCACGTGTGCCGATGATGGCCATCTACGGCGCCTTCATCTCGGCCCCACTCGGTCACTTGCTCATCAATGTTCTTCAGCGCGCTTTCCGAAATCGCTCTTCCACCCGTGCCAAGATCCTCCAAATTTTGGTCAGCAACTTCATTGTTGCTCCAATCCAGAATGTTGTCTATCTTGCCAGCATGGCCATCATTGCCGGTGCTAGGAAGAAGGAGAATGTCAAGGCTATGGTCAGGACGGGTTTCTTCCCCGTCATGAAGGTCAGCTGGATTACCAGCCCGTTGGCTTTGGCCTTCGCCCAGAAGTTCTTGCCTGAGCACGCTTGGGGTATGTTATCCCCTATTTTCGTCTTAAACTAAACAATTAGAACACCGCTGACAAGAGTATCAAATAGTTCCATTCTTCAACCTCATCGGTTTCATTATTGGAACCTATGTTAATGCTCTCACCAAGAAGAAAAGGATGGCCGCTCTCGAGAAGAAGAAGGTAAGTTGATCCTAAACCCCGGGTGTCTATAGCCTGACGGGAAATCCCCACATCTATACCACCCCTCCAAGTGTACTTGATTCGTCTAACATTTCGCCTGAAATACAGAACTCACAATATGGTAAGGAGCACCACAAGGACTCCTACTACTCCAAGAGTGACTACCGTTGAATCACTCCACTGTGGTTCAAAGTATAAAAAACGTCCTCGCTGTACACCTGCCCACTTCGTACCTCCAACTGGAAAAGAAAATGTGATCCCAAAGGCAAACCCTTGATGATAATTTACTTTGATGTCCAGCCCTTTTTTAATGTTGAAAAGAAGCGGATGTCATCTTTTTGTAAACCCAACGCCCCCTACTGAATTTTTTGAAGCGCTTTTTACCAATTCATGCGAACGATCCCCATATGTTGACTACAAGAGCGTGTTTCAATGTCACATTTTACCCCTCCTCGAAATCGAAGGTGCAAGAGCAGCATTGGCCGTTTTTGCCTGCGTCCCTCTTATGAGCATTACATCTTGGTCTACCACTAATCGGCATAATACCACAATTATTATACACACACACATATACACAAAAACACCCTTAACAGGATATTTTGGTCTCGGTTTCCGTTCCCCTTTTCATTATACTGTCATGATACGCAATGGTCTTTTTTTTTTTCTTTTTGCGGAACAACAACCCCTCCCCTTTGGAATAATGTCATTTTTATTCTCTTCATGTATGTTTTACTGTTTCCAGCTGGATCTTAATGGGAAGCGCTTTTTTTCGGTACCTTACTACCACCTACCCTTTTATGCGAAATTTGTTTACCTATCGAGCGGTGACTGGGGATGAAAGAAGAGGACTTTTTTTTTATCGGGAGGAAAAAGATTGACACTTTTATTTTTTGTTTTTTTTTATTCGTGGTGAGAGTGATCGAATTGCTTGAAATAGAGATACATGTCCCCCTACTCTTGTGTCCATGTCCCCTTCTTTTTAGCATTGAATCGCGATATACATCGAATCATTGCAGATTGATAGTAGATAGAAATGTGAAAAACTCTACTTAGCGAATTTACCTACCTACCTACCTACCGGCTTCCGACATTCTTTATTTTTCGGTTCGGGTAATGGGCTTGTGTAGCTCGATTTGACAGCTAAACAGCACTTTCAAACCGGATTTGGTAGTATAAAAAGTTGTCAGGAATTGAATATTTATATCTCCCGAGTATAAGGGTTTTTTCTAATGAGGTTTAGAGGTCGTTTAAAAGCAATCTTTGTGTAACGAAAAGATAATGTATCCTGACGTTTTTGCGCCCCTTACTTTTCGGCTCTCTCTATCTCTCTCTCTTTTTTTGTCTCTCTTCGTTTCTTTTTTCTCCTATCTTCCTGGTATATTCGGTTTTGGTTGTTGGTGTTGTTGCAAGAGTTTATTATTATCAAGAAAACCGGCGTGCAAGAAGGTTATAACACGTGATCACTTTTGATTTCAAAATCTATGGGATTTTTTTGAGACTGGTACACTAAATGTAGATATTCATGCGGCTGTTCGATTGAGACTAAAATTAAGACTTTTGGTAAAGAATTGAGGTCGGTGGAAGGATGAGAAGTTTTGGATGGTTGTTGTTGCGATGGGGAAAAAGTCTGGTTACGAGACTTGCGATGGGAGTGGTTTTTTGTGTTGCTTGTCATGTCAACTGTCAGTTTTTCTCCCCTACATGCAAGGCTTCGAGATCGACTTGTTTAAGACCTGGCGAGGCTGGGGAAAGACCGGACGTCGTGGACCCACTGGGTTCTACAGGTATGATATCAGGCCATGCGACCCTCCAGATGTCTGGTTAAAAAACGTGGGGTTTCCAGAACTCCACGGAATGGAAAAATAAAGATCATAAGAATACCTTTATAAATGACAGGAATCAGAAACTCCAATGTTAAGAGCTCTCTCTCTTCCTTATTTTACAGGGAAAAGAGTCTCACAGCCTCGAGGTATACACTAGGTAAGAGGTACGTAGGTATACTATAATTTAATTCGGTGTTTTTGTATTCTTTTTTTGAAATCAATTCTTTCTTTATATGGTATCCTCATGCCACTATCGTACAAAAAAAAAAAACAATGATGTCCTTCAGGGGGAAAAAAAAAAAATGTTTCCCAGAAGAGATAGAACCGCCCGCAAGTTGATATCAAACTTTGGAAAAGAAAGATTTGAAGTACTGAAGTAAATAAAGGATCATGAAATAATAACCAGACAACTCGGTTAACGGCGAGATCCGCTTTCTGCAAGAAGACGAAAAAGAGGAAGAAGAGAAAGAAAGATTGCAGCGAAATCAAATCGAGAAAAGAAAGAGAAGAAAAATATCCCACAATATCAAAAACTCCGTTATTTTTTCCCCCCTCCCATACCCTAAAAAAGCTGTGGAAAAGAAATATTAAGCATGAAGCAGGAATAGAGATTAATGGGATATGCTTTTTTTTTGGAGGAAAGAAAAATAAGAACGCCGGTTGGAGATAAAAAGAATAGCAGCTTGGAGAGTTGTCATCAACATCAAAGAAAAAAAAGGATGAACTGCAAATAATGGACTGGGGAATCTGGAACACGCAAGGAAAGCAAAAATCGATGCGCAGAAATGATGCCGAAATCAATAAATCCTTCCCATTTATTTTTGAATGTTAAAGTGAGAAAGTATTGTGAAGCCGAAGAAAGGGAAACCAGATGCTATGATGAAAGGTTGTATAAATATCTTTCAACTGCATGATTTCAAAGGCGAGAATCAAAAATGAATGAATGGCAGGTGTGCCATTCAAAAAAAAACGAATGCAAAATCGAAGAAAAGACAAGACAAGACAAAAATCATGCTGTGTGTTCCCGGAAACCCAAAAAGAAAAAAAATGATAAAGCGAAAGAGGTATGGCGGATGATAAAGAGTGGATGGTTTAGAAGTTGAATCCACCAAGTCCATGAAGCCATCGGCTCTCGAGAACTCGAGTGATGTCCCATCTGCGATGAATATTCATGTCGAGACACCCCTCAACAACCTCAATAAGCTCAGGCCCGGCGCCTTTGGCTCGTAGAAGCTCTCTATCGTAGTCTCCCTTGGTGATCAATTCTTGAATCATGGCTGACATGCTGTGATGGAAGGGAAGTGAACCAGTTGTCATCGTGTAGATTGTGACACCAAGAGCCCACATGTCAACATGGGTCTGAATGACAGGGACGTCGGACTGAAGAAGCTCCGGAGCGGCGTATTGGAGAGATCCTGTGACTGGAGATTCAGAAGTGGCGGCAATGGCGGTAGAAGAGCCGGCTGGGCCATGACGTTGGATTGGTGGTCGGTTGCGGTGATTGTCGAACCCGTCGTCATCACTATCGCCGTCCGGGTTAAAACTTTGGAGAAACTCGGCCATTCCAAAGTCGCAAAGAAGGATATGGCCAGAAGGATCCTCTTCAGTGTTAACAAGGATGTTTTCAAGTTTGACATCACGGTGGACAACCCTCATATCTTGGTGAAGGTATCGGAGAGCAGATGAAATCTGAAAGGCGTATTTGCGGACGAGATCGAGCTTCAGTCCACCTCTGTTCTTCTTAACTAGGTCGAAGAGAGTACCGCCAATGTTGTAGCGGGTGATACAGAAGAAAGCAAAGGGGGTATCGTAGACACCCAAGAGACCAAGGATATGATGGTGAGCGAGATGGCGCCAAAGATTGACTTCATGCTCGAATTCGGCCTGGATGGCATCGTTCTCGGTTTCCGAATCTCTAACTTTCTTCTTGACAATCTTGACGGCACGAACGACCTTCTTTCCTTCTTCGAGGGTGTGTGCTTCTTTAACAACGCTGTAACCACCAAACCCAATGGTCTTTCCAATAATGTAATCGCCGATCGACTGACCTTCATCGTCAGGTTGTGGTTTTTTGGTTTGCTTCCAGCCCCTGAGGAACTGTGAAGCTGGAGAGTTTGTAGTTGGACAGGAAGCTTTCCGTTGAGCTCTAGTGGTCCTCGGCTTGTCGACAGAGAAGCTCTTAGATCTCTGAACATTCCCGGAATTCATCCATGGCCAAGGAGAGAGCGTAGACTCGTCCTGTAAGGACGAGGGGCTTCGGTTATGACGGTTCATTGGAGAGAGGTAGGAGTCGATGGTATTTGGAGGTGTTTTGACTTCATCGAGAAGAGGTGATGCAGTGCTTGCTGATGTCAGAGATCCAATTCGATCTTTTTCATATAGTCTATCGCTCATTCCATCAACACTATCCTCACGAATCGGTGAGCCAACAGAAGACCCATATCCGCCCCTCGAAGACTGGCTATCATCCCCATCTTCAGACCTAGTGTCATACAGGTCAAAAGTCGGCCCTCGTCGCATTTCGGTTAAAGAAAATTTGCGAGAACCATTTGGCGGAGATGATCCATAAATCTGTAAAGATATTGGGCTTTCCGAAATAGCACACTCTTCTTCTTCATCAGCTTTGATCCGAGGTAGCGGCTGCTGCAAAGGCAGCGACTGTCCCGAATCTAGTCTGACATTTGGGGCAAAAGTTATCGACTTTCTCCTCACACCCATACCGTTCTTAGTACCATTAACACCATTAACACTTTTCTTCGGCTCAGCCTGGCCTGCCGACCGGCCAAACGCACCATGCACGCTCACATCTGTCCTTGATACTGTTGCACTGCTCGTCGGCGTAACGGAAATCGGAGGGGTTGACGCATTCTCGGAAATCGGAGGGGTCGAAGAGATCCTCCGCTGTAGCGATTGAGCGGCAAGCCCCTCTGAAAGTCGAGATGTCTGAGGAGGAGTAGCTGGAGTTGCGATCCTGAGATTGTGGAATCGTCGTTGTCCGAGATCTACAGTATCCATTGGACGTAATTCGTCCTGTTAATAGTGGAACAAGTGGGCGCGGTTTGGAGATAGCGGAAGGTAGGTTTATATATGGAATCCTGTGGTTTCCTTCGGTATTTATATTGAGTTTCGGCTGATGATATATTATATATATAGTTACGTCGACCGTTCTAATCCGCCTAGCTGTATCATGCGAGAAGTGCGAGTGCGAGTAGGAGATATATCCTTCGCAAAAAGGCTCGCCTCCGCGGAATTCGACGGTATGAAGTTGAGAAGAGAAAAAAATATATATTTCTTCCTCCAAACGGTTGTCTCTTATCTTTTAGGGTAATGTTTCGGGTTTGATCACCAGTACAGGCGGAATAAAGTTTGACTCAATGAGAAGAGTTTGTCGGCCAGCACCGTGACTCTGGGATATCAGCTGAGAGGCAGATTGCTTCTAGGCAAGAACGGGCTGATAGTCGAAATCGCCGTTTCTGGAAATTCTCAGTGGGGGCGACAATGAAGTCTGACGACAGAGTACCTTCGCTTCTTAGAGTTCGAAATACTTTGTAAGAGAAAGGCGTATTGGTATGTGAATTCTGATCCAAAGAAAGTTCGAAATCCTCCCTTTAAGTTTGGTGTTTTACACTTTTCTAATATTCTGGAGATGTTGAGACAGCGGGGAGAAAAAAGAGAGGATGGAAGATGGATATAATATATGCAAGCAAAATATTGGAAATCACAAAAATGCGTCAAATGGTGGGGAGCCCTGCTGCTATTATACACACCAGGAGATTTGCCGACAACCTTAATGCAAGGACTAGTGGAACACCACCCCGGCGAGCGTGTCTGTAAAACAAGCTGATCAGGCTGTGGTGTTGATGATTATGGGTACCGGGTGCACACGAAAATGCCACGGAACAGAACTGTAGTGGTGTGCAGGGTTGGCAGGAGCTGCAGTGTGGGGGATATCCCTTCCTATTCCCCTCTCGAAAACCCTGGCTGCCCGATCGTGGTCTGCGGCGAGGGGGTATTACTAGCTTCGTCAATTCATGAAATTTCCCACCGAACCGGTGACTTGGGTAAGATTTCAACCTCCTCTCTTCGACGGGCTGAAGCCTGATTCCGTTTTGTTTATCTTCCCATCTAATCCGGTCTACTTACAACCTGCTCTAAGGCGTAAAATCGGGACTAGCTAATGAATATCACAAGGAAATTTTAGAAGCCACATTCTTCACCGCTAAGGAAATCTGATAGAAAATAGCTTTTAGACTGCGGTGCCCCTACATGACGCTATTGCGCCGGAATAACCGTTTTTCGTACGTAAGATTTTTCACTTATTCGTCGAAATCCAGACCAATCCATGCCATTTGAAACGGGGAAACAACAAAGTCGAGGTTAAGCTGCTGCTTGACAGGAAATATCCCTGGCCCAGTTGCATCGTCGGAACAGAATTGAGGCTTGACCCAGCGATCAACATGGCTGAAGGGTCCGTGGAGAAATCCTATTTCGGGAAAACAACCACGCATTCCTTTGAAATGACGGCCTGCGTCATATTCAGACGAACAACATTTTGATTGCACTGGCAACTGTTATTGACCAACGTTACTCAGAAACAAGACTAAAAGGCGAGGAACGGCAAATCGTAGCCTGCCGGCCGCGAGGCTTAATGCAAATTGACCTTCCCATGTCCTACCCCAGAAACAACAGGTCAATCTGGGGTAAAGGCAGGAGGCATTGCCGTCCAATTGCAGTCCCATTGCAGATCAAGGACTTGCCCTTGACGAAAGGACATCTTTTAGGGATGTCGTCTGACATGAGGAATTTGCCGGTCCGGTATCTGAACCGTTCGGAGTCACGATCATGGCATTGCGCATCCAGCGGGAGCACTTCAGCCAAGATGTGGGGAAATAAACCCCGTATCCACACAATGAAGCGAAATGGAAAAGAAGAAAAGAAAAAGCCCATCTTTTTTTTTTATTCCGCTTTCGAATATATGCAGGTATGATTTTCTTAGATGCTGCATCGACGGTGGAACGGATGACTCGAGACTGGCGAAGTCGCCGTCTATTAGCCAACAGAAATGGTTGTTTGCACACCGGCCTGGGCAGCCAACAAGAACACGGGTCTCCTTCACCCATTCCACCAACTGAAGCTTAAGGGCCACTTCGTCATATTTTTTCTCTTTCATTTTGATTCCCATGATATGCTGCATTATTGCCTTGATGCATTAGAAACATCATCGTGCTAGGTTTGACACCAGCTTACCTTCGGCATAGAGAAGGTCATAAATTCTTGGTATCGGGCGATTACGGAACTCAAAAGTCTCAAGCTGAAGATTTTCCCTTGTAAACTGATCTGGCAGCAGGGACAGGCACTACCAGGCGTCTGGGCTTCAAACCCCAAACTTGGACGGACTTATTCTGCGGAGAAGCTTTAGACGCTTTAGCATCAACCCCGGGCTTCGGCACGAAGCAAAAGGGTAGCAAGCTAAAACGAAAAAGAAACTACAACCCCCGAAGAGAAAACACCAAATCAAGGAACTGGAAGAGCTCTTACTTGGAAAAATTTTGGAAGGAAAAAAAAAAGAATCAATCTTGGGACCTCGCTTTTTAGTTTTTTTTGTTTCTTTCCTTCTAATTCATTCATCCACACCACCATCGATTGGATACGGCGAATCTGGCCACTGGCCACTGGCGGTTACATATGCTTTCAGCCTGGATCAGAAGATCAGTACTTGTTAACCCCATCAAAAAATCTGAAGCAGAATTCTCAAACGGAGTGTGGCCGACAAGGCTCTTATGAATCTCGTGGTGAAGCGAGGAGGAGGCCACGGTGGTTTGCCTGCGAACTTGGATTTCGATGTCTCTTTGATCATATGACATCGTCGTGCTTGCGTATTTCGTCACGGTGCGTCCACCTGAAATGCGGCTACTAACGATTCGTGAGGCACAAATGCGGCGGGTGGGTTCTTTCATTGAAGATAATTCGAGAAAACGTTTAACCATATTTGTTTTCTAAAAATTAATCTGTTCTGGTGTATATTCTCACGGTTGTTCTCTTTTCCAATGATTTTGATGGAAGACTTCATAGTATCGCGGCGGGGTGAGTCGCTAAGCTTTGTGACAATTTTATATTATGCATCTCGGTAATAGATCCGAGTAATCCAGTACCAAATAAAAATACACGAATCTTTCTCGTAAAGATAGTAGGTAACAATGACAAAAAGCCTTATCGCAGTTTCTTTCATTCTTTTGGGAGGGTTGCGATTGGTTGGTGAATTCTTTTACAACTTTTGAGTTTGAGGTTAGAGGGTGCGGCTAGTCGATGGAATTACGTAAATCAAGACCTCTTGGGAGGTAGGGGTCCTTGTTGGGAAGCGTACGGACAGATGGAGTTTGATATTATTGATTCATCGTGATGGTCGCAGATTAATTGAGTTTCGGAGGGGTTTGCATTTTAGCTAGTTGTCTCGTTGAATTTATGAACGAGCTAGGTGATCATTCATTGAGGACAAGCTCCTGTCGGTAAACCCGTAAGGTTTTGCAGGAATCTCAGATATCGTGGAATACAGTTACGTATAACTATACAGTATTTACTTAGGTAAGTAAGTCGCTCTTAATCAGTTTGTATGACCTCGACTGATTCATATTTATCCAACTTTTATAGATATAAATACATGCATCTCATGTCCCCCTATGCTAAGGTCCTAGCGGGCCGAAATTGGATATTTTAATATATATTTCAATCCAACTAGGGTACGTGAGCAACTTTGTTCGAATACCCATAACCCGAAAGCCCTTTAAGAATTGGATCCAGTCGACGGTGATATAAAAAGTATACACCGGCAAACACGTCACATATCGGCCATGAAATTCCATTTTATTCATGTTTCTACAGCCTAATCAGACTAGTGATATCATCGTGCGAATCGAAGCGGTATTAGTAGACGGCATGATCTGAGGGGCTAGTCCGTGATACGACGTTTGCAATTGTGTTCACGACGGGCTAAGAGATATGGGTGTGATTATATATATTTATATATGAGCCTCTAGTTGTCAACTTCAGGTTAACGGTTGGATAAGACACGCTAATGGAAGAGTTCGGATCATAATTATTTGGGGTAACTAGAGCGGGAGGGGTGTCATTGATGATGCCTGGTTCTAACCACGCGGGCTTCTAGGTAGCTCGAAGGTCTTGAACTTAGATACTTAGTATGGTGTGTCGACGGTTTTGGTTTGGTTACACGACATTATTGACAGCAGAGTCCTGCTTATATATAATAACTTGTAGATCTAGAATACTTATATGTGTGTGTACTTAGGTACCTAAGTACCTGGTGTACCCCTCCTACCAGTATGTACATTACATACACGTACGAAGCATACCTAGATGTATGTTCTCCTATATCAGTCTATTTTTAAGATCTTAAGAATACGGTATTATGCATATTCGTATTGTTCTGAGCGGGGTCTGTGCCCCACTGCGGATATAAACGTGCTTACTTAAGCTTCAAGTATAGCATATAAACGTTATGAATCTTCATATCATATGATTGTACATATTATATCGTACACTCGAAATTATATACTAGGTGGGTACCTAATGTACTACCTAGGTAAATACTCTAGATCTACTTATCGGCCCTAATCCCGAAACTATTCTCGTACTCGTAACTAATCCCCGAATCGACCGTCTACCATGCGATTATCTCGCCACTAAGGTAGGCGATTCCCGCAGCACAACATCTTAGACAGCTGCCTTTTCGAGACATGGAAGGATTATATTCGCTGGGATTTAAGGTTATCTAGGGTCCTAGATCATGGTAATAGCATCGATCATGGATTGAGGGATCGTATTCGCTCCCAAGATTTAGGCCTTGTCTAGTATTCTGTAGGCCTTGCCATGTCGGCGAGGTAAGCCTGCACCCGAAGGAGGTGGGAGTTGATCTTGTTCCGATATGTTAGGTCAGGAATCGTTCCAAGATGATACTATAATACTACCCGTCAATTCGAGTCGTATGCCTAGGCAGTTAAGGTTCTGTCTGTTCTCTTAGTGTATATATTCCTCTTCAATTGGTTGTAAATTAGTCGTAGTTCTAGTGAAAGTATGTAAGCTATCTCGAAATCTTGTAGATATAGCGAGTCACGGGGTGTTAAAAAGGGGACCAAGTACCCCGTAGGCGCACGGAAACATCGATAGCGCATAATGATGACGTTTCTTAGCTGGGGAATAGAATCCAACTGGAATTTCGACTCGGGTCTCGACTTTAGGTAACCGACCTAGAATAGCTGAGAAACCAAGCGTTTAAAAAACTGGAATTCTTTCGAGGTGGCTGTTTATTCGTTCGAATGGCTGCTGAGCCACATTTGTATGTCTTAGAGTCGTCTGCGGTTGGATAATAAAGGCTGGGGTTGGTTCGCGTGCGCCGGCAGGCATCATGCAGAAAATGCGGACGGCCATGCTGCCAAAATAGGAGACGTCTTCGATGTAAGTGCCTATCTGCAGGTCTGATTCGTTCTGGTGGAGTCGGTGCGAAGTCTTGATTTCACAGTTGAACCTGGTCGATTGTCGACTCCCCCCCACCCAAATATAGCCATAGTATGTTGGTGATCAGGTAAATCGCTCGGCCTCTTGTTTGATTGGGGTATATTAATTAATACAATTCGATATCGTGATCGTGATCGTACTATACTAGTACTCTGCACGTTCAATGGACAGGTGTGGAGAATGCTAGTGCATTCTCCGCCTTAGCTCGCGATTCTAGTTTATGATTCAACAGATTGATCAAATTCAAGGCTAGCCTCAGGCACAAAGTGAGTACATAGTACGTACTTACATGTACATACCTACCTACTTGGCCTGTGCATTTGCATTAGATATATCTTTCTTATGCACAGCGATAGCACGGAGTAGCTGAGGTTTTAAGGTCGGTTTTGCCCCTTTCGCACGACTTCCGTCTAACATCGCACCGAAAAAGGACTCAAGACCGTCTGTGGTCTGGATATCTCGATCTCCACCGATCTATCCTCCGTCTGTTACCGCATCTTCACAAGCAAGAAGGGAAATAAACCACCAAAGAATTGTTCTGCACTGGCTTCCGGAAGCCTTAGTCACAAACTTTCATACACAGGACTGCGGGTATTTTGGCATCTACGCCACCCGGATTGAAGACTCGAACCCCCCCGGCCTGACCCAACTGTTTCCATTGGCTGGTCTGGGTCTTCAACCTCTTGTTTCAGCTTATTACACAGGGTTTAGGGTGCCTAAGCACTACCAGGGCAATCAGAAGAATCGCGATAGAAGGTAAGAAGGTAATATGTGCGTACGGAGTCTCTAATTTCTCCTTTACACTGCCAAAACAATCGTAGCACAGCTGCACAGGCAGTTCGTTCCTGTCTGCAGCGCTGCCTCCCCCCACCATCACAACCACCGTTATCACCACTCCCCAACCTTCCCTTCCTTCCTTTCTTCCTTCCTGGTAACTTTCTAAGAGGAGACCGGTGGCGGAAAAGAAATCCCATGACTTCCTATTTTCTCAATTATCAGACAGTGCCTTAAACGTGTTTTGTGGTGTTATTAATATTAATCCCATACTTCGATCAAGATCAATACCAATACTTATTATCCTTCTCAACTATACCCGGCCTTCACAGGTATTTTGCTTCTTCCAAACCAACCACTCCGATCACCCGTCAAATTCAGCAATCACCAGCAATTAGACGACCGCATCATTTTTGCGCGATTCCTCTCAGCTCTGAACCAGAAGAGAGAAAGAAAGAAAAAAAAGACAATCCAACGTCATCCCTTTTTTCAAACAAAGGGCAAAAAAACCGTTCGCTAGATAGCCGCCCAAGAGTTTGGACAGGTTCACAGAAACCGTTGGTGCTTCCGTTTGTGGCATTGCATCGAGTTATTCTCCATCCAGGAGGACGCACATACAGACATATCCTAGCTCCAATTGGGACTGTTACATACGGACATTACTTGCACTACGGACCTCCTCAACAATGCCTGGACTGACGCTCACCATCAACCATTGTCTGTAACTGGGTCCCTCACCTCGGGGTTTTCGTCATATCATTTTCATCCCTCTTGCGACCTGACGGGACTCGTTTTTTGACTTTCTATCCTTTTTTTTACGTCAACCTACCCAGGATCTTTCTCCCAAATATTGGCATTCCGCGACCATCGATTTCAGATCCTCAGAGAGTTCGTTCGTCCGGTCCCTTGTTTTATCGGTCTTACATCCATACGTCCATACGTCCAGTCAATAAGGTACCTGCATTGCCGAAACAGCATTTTCGATCTTTCCCCAATTCCCCAACTTTCTACCCAATCCTCTTAATTACCTAGTCAAGAGGTATGCCTCGGCCTCAGATAATTCGAGCTGGTAGGTCCAAAATCAAGCTGATATCTTCAAACCCCTCCATTTGTCGCACAAACCCGTTCGCACTAGTTGTCCCCATTGTTTCTCTGCCTTTTTTTTCCCCTTCAGCCAGTTCTTTTTTAGTCGTTTGAGAGGACTGTTAGAGCGCCTTTCGGCTGGATGATGCTTGTTCTGTGAGAGAATCTGTGGGTGGTGTGGCTGTCCTCGTCTCGAAATTGGTTGTCCCCTTTTTTCGAGCACCAGTCAAGAAAGTTGTCCTGAAACGACAGACCCTTATTTCCGCAAACGTGGTTCAGCTTTTCTCGATCTTCTTCATTATCCATATTTTACATTCCTCGGCCCCCCCCCTTCGATAGATCACTGTCGTTTTGTTGTTTCTTTAACTTTATTTTTCTTCGATTTTATTTTATTTTCTTCGATTTTATTTTAGTTTGTTTCCGTTCTCACCTCTCTGTCGTGTTTCTAAACTTGGGTGGATTTGGAATTCTTTTTTTTTCTTCTTGTTGTTGAGGCCTAGTCTAGTCTGAGGGGACTAGGCACCTGCACCTTCGCCGCTACATACCACTTTACTACTGTCGTTGTTTGGATCTCGACTAACATCGCCTGTTTCTCTTCTTCTTCCATTGTTCTTCACACAGATACGATCGATCTCCAACACGACCAAGATCATCCGTCAGCCAAGGATCATTCGTCAAACGGGTTCGCGACAAAGGCAGGCTCCATTGCACCCTCGCAGGCGAACGCGCTCATGAACGTTGCTCAGGAGCAAATTCATGACCAGCACGACTTGATGACGGTCAACAACAGCAGAATTCACGGGGGGGACTTGAATGGGGAGCCGTACATCCCAGACTCGATAAGCCCTTACAATCACGACCCTCACTATGCAAATGGTCATGACGATGATATGAACGATGAGGATGAAATGGATGAGGAGATGTTGGACAGGATGTCCTCGAGTCCCTCGATCTCGGACGAGGATATAGATTTCGAATTTGTCTACGCGCTACATACTTTTATCGCTACCGTCGAAGGCCAGGCGAATGCTACGAAAGGCGATACCATGGTTCTGCTCGACGATTCGAATTCGTATTGGTGGCTGGTTCGTGTTGTGAAGGACTCCTCAATTGGTACGCAACTCCGGGTATCAGCATATCTTAAGGGAAGTTGTTAACTGACATTCGATCAAAACAGGTTATCTTCCTGCCGAACATATTGAAACCCCATCCGAAAGGCTAGCTCGGTTGAACAAACATCGGAACGTAGACGTACGAATACCCCTACGAGACTTTAGGTTTTCTGCGCCCGCTAACAAGTCTTTTTTTTATCTATTTTTAGTTGTCTACACCGATGCTTGGTGATAATCAGGAGAAGTCCAAGAATATTCTCAAGAAGGCGATTCGCAGACGAGCGGCAAAAACGGTTCAGTTCGCACCTCCAACCTATTACGAGGCTTCGGATCACGAGTATAGTTCAGACGAGGAAGATCCAGATGGCGAATACTATAGCAACGATGATGAGGGCGCAGCGATGGACGAAGATACCGCGGAGGCCGACTCAAAGCCAATCGGTGGATTAGCTGGCGAAGACGATGAGATAACACCGATCGACGCACCGGATACAGTAGATAGGCCCAAAGCGCTGGAGGAAAAACCAAAGGACAAGAAGGACGAAAAGCCGCAGCAGCAGCAGCAGCCGCAACAGCAGCAACAGCCTGCCTCCAAACCATCTACCAAGCCAGAAAGCCGGGGTAGTGACGAATTATTCGACTCAAAGGGTAAATTAGAATCGCATGCGCCTAACACCAACCAAGCTAATGACCCTACTATAGTCGATGGAAGCTCAGAGCCGAAGCCCAAACCCGTTAGGAACACGGATTCTGTTTTGTTTGGCGACCCGGATTCAGAACCCAGGCGTATTACCCTGACACCCAAACTTGCCCGAGACGACGATATCACTTCTCCCCCGGGAGTAGTACCGGTAAAACCGAAAACATCCTTCGATCGAATCGGAAAGAGGGAAGAAACATTGTCCCCGCCACCCACCACCGGTAAGAACGACAAAGCCAAGAAGGAGAAGAAATCGATATTGGGAAGTTTGTTCAAGAAACGGAAGAACAACTCTAAGGATGAAGAGATCGAGGAATTTCTGCACTCAAGCGAGAAGAAGTCAAATGAGTCGCTTCGAGACGACTCGAGTTCAGGTCGACCTGGTAGTAGCAGGGGCGGGAACTCCTTCGAGCAATCGTCTCCACAACTTCAACAGCAGCAAAATGCTCGCGCACAACAGCAACAGCAAAACGAAAAGTTGCTGCAAAATCCAGCGAACCAGCAACCAAAGAAAGGGCCCGAAATCACAAAACTCGTAAAAACACCAATCCGGAAGATAGAATCAGTTCGAGAGGTAGACGAAGAGGAAGAGGAGCAACCATTTGGGATGAGATTTGCCACGAGGATTCTTCCCATCGACAAGCAGCAATCCACAGTTATCCCTGCATCTGCAGAAATGGTTTCTAAGCAGGAGCAGGAGTCATATGAATCAGCTCCAGTGGTGCAGCAAATTACACCTATGGAGGCATCTCCGGTTTCAATTCAAACCTCTATATCAACTTCTGGCCCGGCTACCGAAGAACCTACGCCAGTGATCACTCAAACGGATGCAGTGGATGGAAGAGCTGATGGGTATTACTCGGACACTCCTGATGATCTCACCCCGCATGAACTACCCTCGCTTATACCTGACAATGGTAGTGGATCCGAGGATAACAATCCTCACGATACTTCCCCGACTGAGGCTACATACCCCGATACGCCTGTTGCTCAACCCGGCTCCCCAGGAGAGCTTATATGGTCTGAAGCCGCCCTCAGAACCTATCTAGACGACGATAATCAGGACATCAGGGACTTCTTGGTTGTAGTTAGACATCGGACCGAAGTTTCGACTGTCAAATCGCATCCGCGGATTACCCCCTTGTTTGCAGATGCAAACTCGAAACTTCAGGACATGAATACGGTAAGTCACACCTTGCATCATATTGTTCCACGTATTTCGTTCTAATATAGCTCCCTTAGCGCCTCGATTCAATTCTTGAACGGTACATGAAGTCGCGACGGTAGACACGCCGGCCTCCGGAAATTACCCTTCATACTAGGCGTTCTGAACCGAAGTTCTCTGAAAAAACAAAGCTCCCGTTCTCACCGCGTCCTCTACAGAGATACCGCTCGCTCGTTATCCCCAAAAAACCATCTCGGCTAACGATATGACGGTCTTCTCATACGAATACCGATCTCTTTGGCCCTACAGGCCCCTCGGGCTTGTCGAGTCGTCGAAGCTCGGTCTCCCTCTCTCCTTTTTTATTTTATATACACAAAGATATCTTCTATTCGTAATTTCCCTACATCCTTCTCTCACTGTTTCCTTGGGAGTCACTTCGGCCGGGTCGATTGCAATATGGGACCATCTCGCTGGCGTTTTTGGCAATGTTGATTCGCATTTGTGCCCTTTTTACTCGAGTCTTCTTTTCTTTCAGTTTTCCTTGTGTGTCGTCTGTTTCCCCCTTATAATTCTGTATACTAGCATCATGACTTACGATCTGCCTCGCTCTCTGCACTTTACTTTGTTGACCGAAAAAAATTTCTCCTTTTCCCTTTTCCATTTTCCATTTCCTTCTTCCCTTTGTCTTCTCTGGTACGGAGTCATTGCGGGCTTTCTATTGGCACCTTCGTATATGCTAGCGGCGGTGCCTTCTCTAGTGTCTTATTTTCTTCATTTTTGTTTCTTCCTTTTCATTAATTTTCTAAACCTTGGATACCCCGACCTTCCCTCGAAAACCTTTTTTTTTGATTGTCTTGCAAGTTGCTTTTATTTTATTTACAAATATATGTACATGCATGCGTACTCTCTTACCCGGTCTCCCCCTTCTCTTTGCCTTCGATTTTGAATTGTATTAATAACATACAATTACCATAAAAGAATTGCGATTATCTTTCAATCTCTTTTGATATATATAATTATGAGACTTAGAATTGCCGTCTGGCATTGGCGATGTAAGCCTTCCACGGTAACCTCCACTCTCTACGTTGCAAAGAAGAGTCAAAGACGTCGAAGTCAACCTTTTCTAGACGGCCGAGATATAACGAAGTTGGTACCTAAGTTGGGGGTGTTAGTTGGTGAAATCCACTTTTACTACCCTTTGAATGATGGTTTTGCTAACTTACCGCATGTAGGAATGTCGTAAATGCCGGCCCTTTACCTTCTTCGCCAGCTCTGTTCAACATCTCCCGAGCAGTGATCATATGATCATTTGCTCTTGTTGCGATTTCAAAAACCGCGTCTTTTAGTCCCTGGGCGCTCCCTCCGTGTCTTATAACATCTTCCTGACGAAGACCGTGTTTAGCGCACATATCTACCGGTAACAGCACTGCTGCTTGAGTACTATTCGGTCCCGGGGCGGCCATCAACGGAGTTCCCCTCAAGACGGCGGTTATACCGGAAGCCTTCCCGATATGCGAAGCCACATGATCAAGATTCGTGGATTTATAGTTCAAAGCCTCGAGCGAGAGATAATGTAATGAGGAATAAGTAGCTTCAGAGTATGCCTCCAAAGCATCTAACGTCGTATACGACTGATTGGCCAAATACTGTTCCCTCGCGCCGATGACTTTCATCCAGAACGATTTTGTGAAAGGTATTCGGTCTTCATGAAGGACCTTCGAGAGAAGTAGTGCGACGGGTTCCTGGGGTGGGTGACCATTATATGTCTTTTCGATTACATCGCGCCAGAATTGCATTCGCATACGGCCGACGGTGAGGTTTGAGACTTGATCTGCTATTCGGGCGATGT
Organism: Orbilia oligospora ATCC 24927; assembly: GCF_000225545.1. NCBI lineage: Eukaryota > Fungi > Ascomycota > Orbiliomycetes > Orbiliales > Orbiliaceae > Orbilia > Orbilia oligospora. The sequence continues at coordinate 1,292,536 of NW_011645611.1, read as the reverse complement.
CGACGTTGAATGCGCGGATGACGAGTTGGGCGTCTCGGAGGGGTGGCGGGTGGAAGGTTGAGAGGATGTAGGATGGGTAATCGTGGGTTCTGAGCTGACCGGGAAGAATTACTGTGTCAGCGAGCGCCCTCGGTGTAATTATACAGTGCGGTTGTGATGATTGATTTGGCGAAGTAGATTCCTCACCTGAGAAGTTCACGGCAGTAGGATCGGACGGCCTCGAGATTGGCGCCTGTGGGGGTATGATGGTGATGGTGATGGTTATGGGTATGGGTATGGTTATGGTGATGTGCGTGCGTCGAGTGGGTTCGGATTGATCGGGCCGTAGACTGCATTGTCGGCTGCAGCCATCGACCCCGTTGTTGGCGGAGTACTATCCGGGCCGTAGACATTGTCGTTACCGGGTGTAACCTATGTTACCTTTGGAATCGAGAAGTTGAAAATAAAAATAGTAAGATAAATGTTAACGTTAGTATTAACGAACATCTTTTTCTCAACACAAAGAGATGTCTCGCAACCGTGGATCATAACCCATTTTGGAACACCCAGTTTAGTACTGAGTTACGGGGTATATTCGCTCGTTGGGAAGCTGGCATGTCGCTCCGAGTCTGCTAATATGTAAATTTAAAGCATGGATCTGAAGATGTCGCCTTTTATGGTACTGGATGCGCTTATATTTAATATTTACTTAAGTATTCAAGCAGATAAGTAGAGGTAAGTAGTTACCTATATACCTACTATTGGATGTGTCTATATATGTCGTGACCTTGCATATAGCCACAGCTTAGGATTGCTGGAGCTGTATTGGGAAAGGTGGGCTGGTATAAAGTAAAGGAAAAGGCCGACCCGCTTGGGGCTGCCCCTCCTTGTTGGAATTAACGTTCAGTTGATTCCGACTCAACCTAAACCCATAAACCCCCCACTTGACGTTAGTCCGCTTCCCGCGACCAAAATCGCATGACTGTCCTGTTATCTTTTTTTATTTTTTATTTTTTATATCTTATATAAAGAAATAAAAAGCAGAATAGTAGAAAAGGAGTCCACTGACTACCTACCTACCTATCTTCTGTCATCGTCATCGTCATCTTTCCCCCCCTTTCATTTCTATTCGCATCGTTTGCATTCTTATTTCCCCGCGCATCAGTTTGTCGTGCTTTCAAGTTGCACCCCGCAGAAACCTTTTAGATATTGGGACGGACCAGGGCTAGCTGTCAGGTATGGTTAAGGATCCGGGTCCCTACCTACCTATCTATACCAGAGCTAACGACTTGGCTTTATATTACTTTCGACACTTCCAGACCCTGCTGCGAATAGCTAGTACATTCATTCGACGTCGTCTGCTTCGGACCCGATCGATTCGATAAGCTAGCACATACATACACTTTCTCTTTCTCTCCCTCCGCACACAACTTGGAAACGTGGTCACTTACCCGGGGGGACTATTGGCATGGTACGATCTCCAACATCGATACGAGGCACATGAGGGGGATGGGGGAGAATCTCGATTGCCATCTTGCCAACCTACCCTAACTACGAACTGGACAACTGAGGGGCTGACTATAATACCACGTCGGATGCATTAATAGAGTAGCTCATCTTCCCAGCGCGCTGCGCTCACGCAGTTTATGCAATTCACACAGACACCCGAAAGAACAGCAAAGAAGGTGCGTGCGTGCGGGCGGGCGGGCGTGTCAAGAATCAAGCCATAAATATAAATACGGCAACTGCTGACCGGATTCCGTTTCCCTATAGATCCTCCAGGCGAATAATTGGAACCTGGAACTTGCCATTGACTCGTATGTTCCCATTTCCTCCCCTTCCCTTCCCTTCATATCATAAACTCTACTACAATTGTCACCTATTATCACCGTCACCGTCATCATCCTTATCACCATAAACATCACCTTCGTCGTTATTATTGTCTCTTTTTTCCCCCTTTTACTTCCTTGGTCAAGTCCTATACATATGTTTATATCTATATAAACATCCCAATCGCCTGCAATGTTTAACAATGAGGGGGACCAACCTGATCAAAACTCGAGCACATCGAGCGGGTCTACCCCTCGCCCTCGTGGAAGACCAGTGCAAGGGGCCAGCACAGAAGGTGGTAGTTCCCACCAAACACATCAACAGTTTCAAAGCTTGAATCTGGATTATAACCAACCTACCTACTTGCCTTATCAAAATCCGCGTCCACAATTGCCTTCTGAACACAGCTTCGAAGATCGTCAAGCGCTTCGAATGCAGACCCCTTATCCGTTTTATCAATCACAAAATCCCTTGCAAGATTATTTTCAATATCCCTACCAAACGCAAGAGCAGGGTACCCAGACGCACCGTCAAGAGCAAGGCCAGAATACTCTGCCGCAGTATCAAGAGCAGGGTACCCAGACGCACCGTCAAGATCAAGGCCAGAATACTCTGCCGCAGTACCAAGATCCGGCGCAAAGTTCTCAGGCGCAGTATCAAACACAGGCGCAGTATCAAGGGCAGACACAGAGCTCTCAGGTACAGCACCAAGATCAGGCGCAGGGTCCTCAGGCGCAGCATCGAGCGCAGACGCAAAGTCCTCAGCAGCATTATCCAGGGCCGAGTGGTCAACCATCTTCTCAAGCGCGTTATGCTCCGCAGCGGAATTATGCACAGAATCAACGGGCGCAAGCGCAGGGTACCTATCCGTACTATCAAGGCTATGGCGTTCCACAGCACCAGCAAGCGCAGGGTTCTTACCCGTATTATCAAGCACAGGTTCCCTATTCATATTATCAAGCGCAAGTTCCCGGTTATAATCCAATGCAAGGTTTTCAATTTCACACCCCTCAAGGATACCACCAGGTGCCGCCGAGTTCTCAATTATATAATTATTACCAAGCGCGAGCACAGTTTCTTCCGCTGAAGGTTGAACTGCCAAACCTTCGGCTACCATCCCGTTATCAAGCACAAAATCCTCTTACGCAGTTTCAAAGTCCGCAGACGAATAACATGCCTATGGCTTCTTCTTCTTTCAATAGTTACTATCAGAATCCAAGCACACCTTCGGCATCGGGTCCAACAAACCAAAATGCGATCAATTCTGTCTTCGATCAATTTAGACGTACGTTCAAATCATAGATTCTATAAGGAAAAATAAAAATCAAGAAACAAAATGGGGCACTAAATTTGGACAACCTCCTTTCTTTCTTTCTTACAGAGCCTAGTGATCCTCTCGATGAGTTCTCGATAGATGCGACGATGGCCTATTTTGACGCACTGGGACTGCAACTCGATGATGTTACCCTCGTTCCACTCAGTAAAGTACTGGGTTCCGAATCTATGGGAGAGATCAGCCGGAAGGGGTTTACAGATGGGTGGATGCAGCTAGGGTACTCTATACTAATCCTTTGGAATGGTTCATCCGATTCCGATATGTAGCTGACGTTCTATATCTTTATATAGCGCCGATTCCTTGCCTAAGATGCAGGAGAAGCTTCAAGAACTCAGACAATCTTTAGATACTAATGAAGAATACTTCAAGGAAGTCTACAAGTGGGCATTTGGCTGGGCGAAGCCAGCGGGGTCGAAGGCCTTGCCGCTCGATAGTGCGACAGAGTGGTGGAGACTTCTTTTGCAGAGCAGGTTTGGAGACAACGGGCACTTGGAAAGATGGTTGGAATTCTTGAATGAAAAGTGGAAGAAGAGTATTCCAAAGGATACTTGGAATATGTTCTACGAGTTCATTTTATCTGCGAAAGCCGATCCAACTTTGACGGGATACGATGAAAATGGTAAGGAGAAGGCCACTTGGTTGATATTTACTGTTGAACACTTGAGGAGACTAATATTGTGTTTGAAATTAGGATCATATCCTTCCATCATCGATGCTTACGTTGACTATTATCGGAACCTGGAGCAATGAGTAAAGGGTACTACATTAGCTGAGGTTCGTAATATTGCACATCTAGGTTGATGGCTTGAAACTGGATAGGGGAACGATATCCAAAGCCCCCCCCCCCCCATTCACACACACCCCCCTTCCACTCATACTCCCGTTTTTTTATTTTTGTTACTGCACTGCAGATAGGTTTCTTTTTTCTTTCTGGGGTTCATCCTGTCATGAGATCGGCTTCTCACAAATGTCACCTTAGCGGCTTCATTTCTTGCTACGATACAAATCTAGCGCTCTTATGACATCGGTACGGGATAGAAAGTAGGCGGCTATTGTTAACTGTAGATTGATCGATCGAAACATAAATCTCAAATTACAGAGCCCTCTTTAAGCTAAAGGGTCTTGCTAGATCTAGATCCCTTAAACAGCGTTAAGAGGCATATGTCACCTTCGTGAGCCGGTCCATTGTCGACTAGTCGTTAAATTTGCGTAGTATATATACAAGTACTTCTGTACATTACACCCGGATATCCCACCATTTAGGGAAGAGTAGGTTGCATCCTAGATAACGGTATCGAGATATGATTTTCGGTAGGAAGCGACAAGGCTGCAGGGCTGAACATGTGCCGGTAATAGGCAGCAGAGATGCATTAGTATTACAAGAGTGACATTTGCCATTATTCTTCCAATCGGGTTGTTGTCGAAATCGATCTTGACCTGTCATTAGAATATGATAGTATTGGCACTCTAACTATATTTTCCCATGCACGAGGCAGCGAAGTTTGGCGAGATTAAAGCTTTGTCTATCAAATTCGAGAGCCTCTTTAATTAAGTTTTTTAAGTTAGCGAGCGACCTTGTGTATGTGTATGTGTGCCAAGTTTAGCGAACCGCACCTTTCTTCAACTTCAAACTTGCGACACTAGCTTCTTAACATCATCCAAGCAGACCTTTTCTGCCCAACGAGCGGAATCCGAGAAAGGTCCCAACTTTTTTCTTCGGGAAACTTGGGGGGAGAATCACGGGAAACGAATCAAAATATTGGGACGGATGCTGGGATTAGGCATACATCGCACATCGGTCAAGAGGCAACAGCAGCCTTGTTCCCACACTCCCTGCCTTAAACCTTTCGATCTAGATCTGACGATGTAGCACACTTCTACTACTACACGAGTGCATACACACACACACACACACACACACACACACATACACATATCCGCGCACATACGACAGCGATCACAATTACAATATTTGATCCCAATGACGCGATGATGAGTGGACCAACAATCAGCAGTAGCGGCAATACTGGTAGCAAGCAGCTACCCCGAAAGACCAGGCAACGAGCTCGATCTCTCCGAAAATCACTGCTTACATTCGCATCTTCTTCCTCGTCCTTCACAAAATCAGCCGTCAAGAATAACGGCTCAACTCTAAATGTTACGGATATAGCTGCTACTACCGCCGGCGGCAGCAACAGCAATGGCAATGGTAGTGGTGGTAGTAGTAATGGTCGAAATCCCGGACTCGCGGGTGTAAACGGCGGCGGCGCGTCTTCCAGCTTGAATAACTCCGAAGACGACGATCATCTATCACCCCCTCCCCTGATGATGAGGGATGCATCGGTGGCATCCCGCAGTTCTTCGAGGATATCACGGTCCTTCCGACGGACGAGTTCGTCGCGTCATGTGGATTATGCGGATACGGTGTGGTGGGGGTGGGTGATGCTTATAACTACTTGGGTGGTATTCGTGGTGGGGATGGGGAGTGTACTTGGGATATGGGATTGGGCGTGGTATGGATCTGCTACCAATGCTACTACGGGAGGAGGGTTATGGGGAGAGGACTATGATCCTGATGATGATTTACCTATTCCTGGGTATTATCCGGCGTTGGTGATATTGACGTGGGTGGTTGCGTGGGTTTGGGTGATTATTGCTTGGGTTGGGATGAAGTATTTTAGACATGCGAGGGTTGCGCCGGCGAATTAGAAGATTTTTTTCTTCTTCTTCTTTTCTTTCATGTTGGCTATTAGAAGGTGGGGATTTGACTTCTATTCAATATCCATTCGATTTGTATAAAATTTCGACCCGGACTTCTCTTTCTTTTTGGTTAAAAGCTCACCGGGTGGGGTACATGCATAATTGGGTTTTTCGTCATGGACCAGAGGCCCCCCCTTCTCTCTTTTGAGATCTGATGCCGTGGTACATCCTCGAGACTAGCTACCTAAGCACATAGGTGTACATATATCTTACGTCCCATTTTTTTTTAACCCCCCCCCTCCATCGAATGCAATGAATGGAATGGAATGAACGGAAGGCACTCGTGACGAGCGGGAGACAAGAGAGACCCTAGCTAGAAAGTTGGTAACACGGGATATATCCAACTGAAACCAACCCGAACGTATCCTCCCGTCTCTCCTCCCTGGTTCCTTTTTCATGTATGTGCGTGTACGACCAAAGATCTATATATACCTGTATACGGGTATGTATGTATGTATGTACTCCGTACTTCATACTCCGTACAAGCCTGTTGCTTTTCCGTTAGATTGGTATGATTCGCTAGCTTACTACCCCGTTAGATATCAAGTATTTTTGCCACCACTTCCAACCCCCCTGTGGAGCTCAAAACTTCAGGTTGGTTGGCTAGTGGCTGTGGCAAAAGACAAAGGGTATTTCTGTTATTTTGTCTTAGCAGAAAGAAAAGAAAGAAAAGGGAAAAAAGAGGGATCCCGGTAACAGTTTTGTTATCTGAGCACAAACAGGGACGTCCTGAAGTGGGTATTGAGTATGTTAGTACGTTAGCTAGAAAGACCATCTATCCGAAATTAAGTGAAACGTTCTGTTAGCTTGCTTGTTTTTCGGTTGCTTCCGTGGCTTGGTTTATTATTATTTGTAACTCTGAGACCCTTAGTTAGGTTTTCTTTGGGAAGGCTGCAGGGTTGATACATAATAAAGGGTTCTTCTGTACGGGATTGGACCGGCGGGGAAGGGTTTGGGATCTGATATTGATATTGATATGTGTATACAACTGTGTATCGAAGTATAAGCTTCTTTTATGAATAACCTCCATGGATCCAGCTGGTCAGAATGAGCTTGGAGATAGCTAGGCAACTATACTACACATATAATGAATGCTACATGGTCCCTGTATTAAATAAAGAAAGAAAAGAACCAAGAAGTTCCGAAGCACTCAAGCATCTCTACTTGCATAGACCTTGCCGCTTTGTCAGTTGCAACCCTGAAAATCATCGCCAGACTGGTTCATAGCCTTGTTAGATTGAAACCCGAATTAAGGCACTTTATTGAGCCTTTGCGATCGGCTTACCGAACAAATCCGCGTCGGGGACATAATATTATTATTATGATCGATGGGTTTGGGGGGAATTGGTTAACTATGAAGTCATATGTATGAAGTATACTGTAGGCGGCCTGCTTCCCGGAGTGCTCTATGGATTTAGAGCTAAAAGAGTCTAGAATTAGACCCACTCCTCAAAAATCTCTGCGCTTTTGCACTTGTATGCGTACACGGATTGTCAAGGAATCTTCAGGTCAAAAGTCGACGGGTTGATCCTTGTGCTTTGTTTGCAGCGTCGATGGCTGTGCATACAGGTGTATCGACGGCTCGATTTTGATGGATCTTGATGTGGGGCTCTCCCGCTTTCCCTCGACATCCTATTCAGATCTACTGATACAGTATACAGAAGTATACTTCAAGCTACAATACCTAACCTACCTACCGAGTCCCCTCCTATTAGCTATAGGGGAAGGGTTTGACAAATCTTGTTGAGCGACCAAAACAGTTCTACCGGTACCACAGCTATCGATCGTACCATGCAGCAAAAAAAGTCCCGTGGAAGGTGGTTCCTTGCAGCTTGTCCTTAGCCATGCAGCTAGTTTTAACATGCAGCAGTCCACCTGGTCCGTCAGCGGTTCCCTCGCACTCCTCGGGGCAGATCTCCGATACGCCACTACATCTATCTGGACCCAGTCACCCCATGAAGACGAAAAAAAAAAAAAAAAAGTTACCTTCGGGTACAAAATCAAGTGTTACCGATGTTGCATGGATTGAAGATGCTTGCGAGAGCTAGGGGGAGTTCAATTGGTCACGTTCTCCATGTCGTCGCCTAGTTCGGGATGCGAAAGTGCGCAACTATGATGGAATTAATATTTTTTTGGTCCTATTTATTTACTTATTATCTTAACAGAAAAGTTTGCCTAGCCCTCGAAGTCGATGATGCTAATATGAATTAATATTGATAGGTACCTACCAGTGGGTGCTGGTATTGGGGAACCCGTCGGAGCCTACCTAGCTGGATCAACGTCGGGATAATTTTATGCAAGATGCAAGATTCTCAGCACACTTCTAGACTGCTGCTGTATTGGCTGTCACAAAGCCGCAAGCGAGCGAGCTGACAATGGGGAAATTGACATTGACGAATTCGAATATCGGAGACATATCATTCAAAGAGGGAAAAGGGTGGCTTTCCGCATGCATCTACCAGCCCAGGTCGAGATGCAATGCATGCATTGCAATGGCACACGTCGATATATATATATACTGCGTATTGAAGTATATATCACCCATTGTACCTTTTTGCGATCTGACCACGAACACTCTTTTCCAACCGATGGTCCCTTTCTCTGAGAGGCACTCCTCTCAACGGAACGTAACGATACGCCACTTTAATATTACACCGCACGTATCGTTTGCAAAACGAAGCGTGTGGGTGCCAGGTGGGGAAACGGCCGCTGTTTCCCCCAAATCCATGCAATTGGACGTCGGGAGGATGGATCATTGGCCGGTTGACAGGTGGGAAATGGGATCGTTGCTTTTCCTCTCCTGAAGCTTGGCCTGCAGGGGACCCGGATCTCCCACCCTGGTGCATGGGTTCATCGCATGGGTGGGCCGGATAGGAAAACATCTGAACATCCCACACACCATCAAATCACCTTCGACCGGGTTTCTCTGCTGTTCCGTGCGACTGAAACTGGGGGGTTTTACAGTTCAAGATGCACAACAGCGAGTTAACGGCAGTACCTTGGGGGCCAGGAGGGAGGACAGGTTCCTGTGGAGGGATATTTGCAGGCTAGACTTTGCCAGTCCCACGGACTTCCAAGGATTATTCGACCTGACTGCCTTGCCTTACCTTGCAAAATGCTCCAATGGGGTAACGAAAGACTTCACCATAGGCTTAACCAGCTTGAGCCGTTGAGAGGGTATTAAAACTCTCGATATGCCCCCCTCTTCGACACTCCATACACTTTTGGGCACCCCGACGTTCGTTTTCCCCCCCTTCCAAGCCCAGTCTTGCCTTTTTTCACAAATTCGAAATCCGGGCTTGCCAAAAAAATCTGATATTTGATATCCTAGCGTAATATTAAGCCGCAATATCAGTATCAGCTCACCACTCTCGCTGGCCTATCACCATTCAAGATGCCGTCCTGGCCCTGGAGTCCTCGACTTTCTCGATCCCTTGAGTCGTCTCGATCTCCTTCAGCAGAACCCCAAACCCCTACTACACCTGGTTCAGCATCCCTTTCGCCTTGGGTTGAACCCGACTCCGACCAAGATGGTGATAATGATGATGATGATGAAATCGTAAACTCTGCTATTAAAGAAAAGAGCGGGAAGGCTCTCAAACATAATTCATACGACTCCAACTCTCAGCGGCAGAATAAACTAAAGTCAGCCACTCGTAGTAAAACCCTGCGCAGACCTATCCCTTCATTTGATGAATTTGCAAATTCGATTCCAGAGGAGGCTACCCCAGGATTGGTAGTGTATGAGAACGGTGCCGCGGCGGCTTCGACTTCCTCCACAACGGCCGCCGCCACCACCAAATCCACAACCACCAGTATTACCACCGGGTTTGATGAGAAACCCTCTCAGGAGATTCTGTTCCCCGGTAACCCAGAAGATTTCCATCCGATTGAAGAAGTCAGAAAAACAATGCCTCCAGTTCTTCCTCCTCCTCCCCCTCGAAGATCCAGTTCTCGAGCATCATCCCGCACCACACTTAACACACCGACAAAGGAAAGAAAAGGCAAAGAGAGAGAAAAGGGGAAAGAAAAACAGCACATCGACACCGACCTACCGCTCTTAAATCGAGAACTCTGTGATATCGAAATGTCGCCGAAAAATATGCCCTCCGAATCGAAGAGTGGCCTGTTAAAGGAGGAGTCGACGGATGCTGAGGTTATACGGCTTCGAAAGGTACGAGAGAGAAAGAAAAACATGATCTTTAAAAAATGGCGCGGGTTCAAACGGTGGGATATATAGGAGAGATTGCTAATAGATTTCTGTAGATGTGTGAAGTTCTACAGGAGAAAATCATACAAATGAGCCAGCATACACCACCGGCCCCAACGTCGAATTCGAGGCGTTCTTCTTTAATCATCGGTGATAGGTTATCGAGGGCGAAATTCAAAGACATCCCATCCGAAGAGCTGGCCACCGAGGTATTCAACCATTTACCCAAACAAACCCCCCTCGTGGGTTTTTTTTGTTTACACCCAAATTAACCCTCCGAGAATTTAGGGCCACCGAGTTGCACATGTCATGCGGGTCATGAATGAACAACTCCAGAAGAAACTTGAACTCCGCGAGAAACTTTTATTCCAAAGAAACTCCCACATAAGTCAACTCGAACAGACGCATGCCACACAGATCGAAGAATTCCATGCCGCTACCAAAACTGATATACAGAAGATGGTTACGGCCTATCAGAAGGAGATTTCTGAAATGCATCAGAGGAATCTTTTGCAGATAACAAATCTTCGAAATGAACTGGAGGGGAAGATGAAGATCAAAGAGATGCAAAGCCACCACGAGAAGTCAAAGTTACTGTCGGAAATCGACATTCTAAAACGAAGGGAGGCGGATCTAATTGCATCCCATGAAATCGGGATGCAGGAGAGGGAGGAATTGTTTGAGAAAGATCTCGCATCTCTGAGAGAAAGTATTGTTGCAACTGAGGCCGAGTTTCGAAAGAATTACGAGGCAAAGTTGGAAACTCTACGGGAGGAACATGAGAAGGAAATCGCAGAACTCAAAAAATCCATCATCACACGACCTCTCGATTTATCCGACGATGTCGACAGAGATATTGTCGCGCAGAAGATCGCCGATCTTGAAAGTTCGCTATCGGAGCATATCGAGGAACTAACGGCCGAAAGAGAACGTTCTTTGGAATTGCAAGTTGCACTCGATGCCTCCGAATTCTCCCGTCAGACCGAGAAAGAGAAACTCGAACATGCCGTTCAGGAAGAATCCGCCAAGCGGGAAGACTTTCAGAAACACGAACAGCGAATCCGAGCCCAACTATTAGCCGCCTCTGATGAAAAACGCAAGGAGTGTTTAAAACACGAACGAGCGCGGTACGAACGTCTAGTTCGTGAAGAAAACATCCGACGAAAAGCGGCTTCCGACAGATACGAGTCCGAATTAAAGGAACTCAAGCAGAAGAATGCGGAACAAGTAGAACTTTTCCGTCTGCAAAAGGAGTCGATCTTTGAGTTACACGAAAGGGATCTTCAGGAAATGGAAAAAAGGATTGTAGCTGAACAAGCCAAGATGGCAGAGTACGACACATTGCTAGAAACTGTGAAGTCCTCTAGGAAAGAAGATCGCAAGCGGTTCGAATGCGAGAAAGCGGATATTATAGCCGCTCATGACAGGGAGAAGGAGGCATTTGCGCAGGAAAGGCTTATTCTAGTAGCCGCACAGACGAGGGATAAAAAACTCGCCAATGCTGAGAAGGAGGCCCTTGAGACCGACTTGAAGAGAATGTCGAACAACTGCGAGGAGCTTCTACACCGTAGGGTGAGGGATAGCATTGGTAGTGCCAGTACTCGATCTCGCCGGAGCTACACCATTAGCGAATCCGGTGCCCCGGTTTCTGAAGAAGATGAGGCTGAGAAGCGGATTGCGGCAGAGGTTGCAAAAGTCACCGCTTATTCCGAGTCCCAGCAGAAGGACTCGACAGAAAAATATGAACGACAGACAGCAATACTAAAGGCTGAACTTCAAGCCATCCAAAAGCTTCAGACTAAGATCAATGCCCAGGTCGCGGAGGACGAGAAGAAGATCGCAGAATTGACCACAGAGCTTGGTTCTAAGAATGCAGAGATTGAACGCCAAGCCGGGATCATTGCTGACCTTGAACTTCAACTCGAGTCCGAAAAAGGCAAATTCAAGGATATCCTCGAACGCAATGTTTCACTTGAAAAAAATCTATGGGAGCAGAAGGAGGCCGCAAGTGAAGCCACCAAAGATTTCCAATCCCAAATCAAAACCCTGAATGATGAAAAACAATCCCTGCTAGCCACCATTGCCACTGCTGGCGTTGAAGACAAAGAATCCGCTGGCGAGAAACTCAAGCAAGCGATTTCACTTGGCTATGAAGCCGAGCTACAGGAACTCGAAGCCCGCCATAAGGAGGTCATCCAAACCAACATCAATGCTCTCTTCAAACTAGAAAACCTTGTTCGCCATTTTGTCAACATGTCTGGGGAACCACCGCGCTCGCCATCATTCATTGGTACCCCGCGCACCCCGTGCTTCCTTGGAGATGTGTCTACGCCTATCACAGATGTTTCGCCGAGTTTAACAACCGCGCGATCGGCTTCGTCTGGTGGCAGCATCAGGTCAATGCCTCTTCATGAACCCAGCTTTGAGCCGACCTTCGAGCCAACATTTGAGCCTTCTACTGCAAAGGAAGGTTCTATGGCCGAAGCCGATTACGTTGAAGCTTTGAAGAAGGCAGAGGCCGCGTATACCAGCACTACCAAGTCTTCAGAAGATCGCGGCGAAGTCCTACTCGACATACAGACCCAGATTCGCTCGTTCAAGCTCCAGCAATTGAGTTTCCCGGCCTCGATCGCCGCTGCTTAGCGGTCTTCGAATAATAATAAAAAAATAAATGCAAAAACTATAAAAAATATAATTTTCTTTTCTTACGCTCCTTTCATGTCCGTCATGAATATGTGGTTTATTTAGCGATAGTCACTTTCCTTGATTCAAAGTCACACTCCTTTCATACTTGAACTTTTCCTTGCAATGTTTATTTCCTTTTTTTTTTTTTTTTTTTTTCTTTTCGTTTCACATCACTTTGTATTATTAATATCATTCCCGTCTGTGTTTTCCTTTGAATTCTGTTTGTAGTCTTGGGTTTTTCGATTTTCTGATAACAAACCTATACCCCGTCCCCTTTCCCAAGTTACCTTTTGCTCTTTTGATGACGTTGCAAGTGGAGTTATAATTATTAGAGGAATATTTTTCATTTTTATCCTAGCTTTGCTTCCCGCTCAGAGCCCAACCTGTTGTCTCCTCCCGTCGTATTTCACATCTACAAAGACCCATACGCCGACCCAAAAAAAAAAGTCCTTTAATTCCAAATGTCTTTGCTGTCTAAAGCAGATATTATAACTCGAGTACGTACTCGTATAATTATCTTTTTCTTTCTTTTCAAGCTGGGGTAAAGCTTGCATTGGAGAAGGCAACCCCGATATCATGTATAATAGAAAGTCTTATCTTGATAATTGATAAAATTACATTGTGACTAGTATTATATCACAAAATACATATCTCCCATCTAACTTTAAATCCAGATTCGAGTTTCCCAACCGCGTTCGAATGTAACATATAAAATACGTGAACTAGTAGCTAGTCGGCTGCACATGATCACTGTCAATCAAATCTTCAGGGTATATTAAGAATAATATATAATATCACCCCTAAACCTTCCCTTTTTCTTTCAGCGTACAGAGTATGTAATATATCTGTAACCAAGGGTATCCATGGGACGAGACAACGAGCGGGATGGATGTTTTGATGCAAACATTCGTATCGCTTGACACACTCTGGTAATGGATTAAAAACTTATCTAAAACCCCGAGGTTAGATTGTTTCTACTGCATTCTACTACTACTAACTAGTAATAGTGGCTCCACGCAATGCTTTGACCCCTTCCGTTCGGTTTATTTTTTTTTTTTTCGCGCCCCCTTGCATTGGCTAAAGTCGCTTGTCAAAGAGAGGTAATGTGGTTTGTGTATTATAATTGTAGGGCATGTATGATATAGTCCGGGATGCCGATATCGCGGAGGGATTGTATATTGATTTATGATCATCAGGTGATGTATTGATTTCCGTTCTTTCTTTATATTCATTTCATTGATATCATAGCGTTTGAATTGGATATCTATATATGCATGTGCTCAAGTAGGAGTATCTTGATATTCCTTTTCCGTATACCAGCTATATGACTTTCGATGTATCGAACGCAGACGGGCGACCGAGGTAGTCATCGTGCGTGATATCGCCTTACTTGCAGTATTGACAGCGACATCGCCCCACAATGGTCTGGAAGAAATAGCAGCCTAAACGGCACTCTCGGATGGAGAATTTTAATTCTTCTTCTTTTTCTTCTTTTTTTTTGCCCTTGAAGCTTTTTTTCCTTTCAGGCGAATTTCGGACTTTCGATAATTGATACAGTTATATTAAAGTTTCAGAGACTGCGTGGCGTTCTTTTTCCCCCCTTCCCTGAAGCTAGTTAGTAGTTAAAGTCAAAAAGTCGCCCGGGACGAACTGACTCTGTTCGAGGTTCGCGCCCCGAAGCAAGGGCCACACCGTCCCGAAACTGGCCGCCCCGAGGTCTCGAAACGGACGATAAGAAGGAGTTAAACGTTCTGGACACCCATAGACTCAACACTTTTTTTCCTTTTAGATATCTTGAATTCTTTTTGGCTTCCTTGGAAGTCTTCATGTGAATGGCGGCGGTGCACGGATCCGGGCGTTAGAACGCCATCTTGTCGTATGTACTGTGTATGTATGCACTCACGAAGGGTTGAAGTTCAACAATTCATGCAGTTGTTACTTCTTCAGCAACCCGATTCCCTTTTTTTTCTAAAAATGGTTGCCGCCACTATGTACTATGTGGTTTTCTTTCTTTTTGATTGCGATGTTGGATTTGAGTGGATGTGCGCGTGTGTGCATGTGTGGAAATAACGTGAGAAGCACTAATATGTAGAACTCTCTCTCCTCCCACGCGATATCCCAAGATTTTAGCACACTTATCTCGGCCAGGGCTGATATTTCCTCTCAAAGGCGCCGTTTTTGTGGCTTTCTTTTTTCTTTTCTTTTCTTTTCTTTCTTTTTCTTCTTCTTCTTCTTCTAGTGTGCATATATACTAGTATGTATATGTAGTATGTGGCGGGCCGAGATTGCATTGGCTATCTATATGCAATGCATGTTTTGAGATCCAACATTCTTCACGACATCACAGCAGGATCAGTAGAAGTAGAAGTAATTTCCTCCGATTTGCGAGATTAAGTCATAATATCAGGCGAATTTAAATTGATCCTTTATGGCTTATATAACTAAATCCTCACATCCATCTAGATATCTTGTGTGAACGGGTCTAGTTTACTAGATATATATAGATGGGCTTGAGAGGCTTCAATCCCGGCAAAGAAAAAGAATCTCGCTCATACTTATTTTAACTAGTCGCTTAAGATATGTCTTCTCTTTCTTTTTTCCCGTCCGGAAATCAATCCTATAGGGTCGTTTGGATGACTCCATAAAGATTCGATGGCGACATTTAATCAAGATCGATCTTGGAGGATCTTAAGCTTGCGGTATGTGGTAGGTGAATACTTACATACTTCCTCGCCCAGCTATGGGATGTGATATTAGATCATCCATTCCACCTAGGAACTTTCTTTACGATCGAGGTCGATGGGCTGATATCATGATGGGAACTTCCACGGGGTCGATCAGCTAGATATTGCAGTGCCATCCTCTTTTTTTATCGGCCTTTTCTATTCCTTCTAAGGGTGTAATAATCATGATGGCACGATATAGTGCCGGTACCTCCAGCTAGGCTTGTTACTATAATTCTTGCTGCATTCTCATTCTCATTCTTAATCTTACTTATTTAGCATTTGTATCCTTATTTTTATCTTGAAGTATCAGGACCCCGTAGTCGATCGAGCTTGCATATTTGGTATCTTGATACAAATAGCTAAAGACAAACCAAGTTGATCGACCGGGTCACGGAGCATCTATAAATCAATAGCTCCGGATTGGCCAGCCGCAATATATATCGGACCCGAACCGAAAGATGTTCTCAGATTTTTTTTTTTTTGGATACTAACGTCATATCGATGTCATAGGAAGAAACGAAAGGGGTTGGACTCGTAACTTTTCCAGCAATTACTTAGTATGTAGTTCAGTGGTTTTAGATTTCTGGGGATACTATAGCTACTAGTTAAATACCTATATATACTATGATGCGATGCAAGCTAATGACAGATCATCGATCTTATACAGAATTAGCTAGAAAGGGAGTTATAAAGATCGATAATATTGCGCACATGAATTAGAAAAGAAAGAAGAAAAAATCTAGATTCGTTAATAGGGATTCTAGTAGAAATTCATGACCGGCAGATACCCGAACTGCTGACTGCTCCTTTACAGGCGTCGACGCTAAATTTCATTCGACGAATTAGAATCTCTTGATGTAAGTAATAGTGGACCTGCACTGTCGTTATCATATATAAAAGGTCCGTACTTGGCTTAGATTCGATTCACGATCGAACAGGATGTAATCTGCAGGCTTATAATATAAAGGAAGGCGTTAATAAGCATAAATTTCTTCCAAAGTGTTAAAAATAAGAAGTATGTATGTACATGTATAGATCATGGATCTAAAGGTCGACTACCGACATAATGATGAGCAAACCATATACACGAAGATTTCAGGTATATATATAGGTATAGAACTAAAGATAGCTTCCGGATGCTCCCATCTCTGACGTATTTGCATCCACCCCTCATTTTAATATTTTGACCAAGTACTGATAAAACAGTTGGCTACAAGTGAATCCGATGAAATAGTGAAATGTGCTTCCAATAAGACCGTAGAAGTACAATCGCCAAACACGAAAAGGCCTGCGTTTTCCGCTCATCGAGTAAATATGTCCTCCTCAACAGGAAAAAAACAAAAACAAAAAACAAAGGAAACCAGTCGCTGTTATTTGAAGTCGAGTCGGTAATGCCACTAACAGGAAACAAAAAAAAAGTGGTTTGAATGCTCAGTGTGTAGTAGTACAGGGGTTCCCATCCATACCCAGGTTCGACCGGCGGGAAGCGTTAGGGAAAGAAGGTCGTAGCCGACGCTAGAAAGGGAATGGAAGGAACAGAAACAAAAATGAGGAAAGAGGTTGCGATTAAGAAAGTCGATGCCCCTCGCACGGGAGTAAAATAAACCAGTGAAGAAAAAATTACCAAAACCCCGCTCATGTTGATTCGTGATAGTCGTCTGAAGAAAAAAAAGAGATAAAAAGGCTCATGGGAAAGCAGAGTTAGGAAGGCGGCCGTATGTCATGTATCGTAGTGAATGTCGTTATGAAAAAAAAAGCAGTTTTCGTGAATTACTAATAGAAAAGAGGCTTCCCGTAGAATTTTGTAACATAAAAAGAAAACACCTAGTAGAGAAGGAGAAAATGAAATAAAAGGAACCGAAAGAAACCCGTGCTATTACCGCCGGCTCTTTGAAAGTGTACTCTTAATTGCGCCGAGCCACTTTGTGAGACCCTCGTCGTTTCCAGCAGCAAATCGATATGATTTATTTTCTAATATCAATTGCATGCAGTGTTTCTTGCTTTTCGAAACCGGGTCAATTTCGACAGCATCGACAACTGTCTCGAGAGGGATCAACTTGAGGGCTCGGTATTCGTCATCGTTTTTATAGAATGTGATATTTCGCGGTCGAAGGACAACCCATATTTTCTTCCATTGTCGAATTCCCGACTTGGATTTTAGGACGTACAGATACCCGTGCCAGACAACCCTAGATTCATTTAATTGTCCTTCTAAGTTGGAAAGTTCCGATTCTTGGCGTTTGAAGCCGGTTGTTGACGGGGCGTTTTGATGGTCATTTGTTGAGATAGGGGAAACCATTGAGGCTCCAGTTGCACCGCTGGCAGCAGTTGTTGGTGGTGATGTTGGTCTCAATGCAGACGTACTGGGTTCACCTGTGGGAATTGCAAGTGATGTCTGCGATATTACTCCACCGAGTTCAGAGGTTGATGACATGGAGGCACCAGAATAGTCGAGGGTAAATGAACCAACATGGCCATCTTGTGGTCTAGCGGTAGGACTCGATGGACCGAGAGGTTGTGAAGCCCTTCTGGGGATTATGATCGGATGTGACTCTGAGATCGGGCTCATAACCAACGGCTCATCTGATTCCTCCAATGCCGTCATTTCACGAACTAGTTTGACCCATTCGTTCATTTCTACATCGCTTGAAGCTTGCAAATGGAAGTTTCTGGTAGGTGAAAATAAACCAAATATGTGAGGACGTTTGTCGTTTTTGAGTGGAGCACATGCTGTGAGGTCGCTGAGTTGAATCTGGCGGTGCAGTTTCTTTTCATTGTCGTCTTTGTAGATGCTAATAGCTGATCCCCTGAGCACGTACCAACGGCGTTTCCAGTTCTAGCAACGAAAAAAAAAGAGGATATTAGCAACGGTATTTACAAATGTTAGATATCGAAAGTGATAACATACCTTTGTCTTTCGCGTCCTTTGATGCAACCAACCTTCTTTGAAGATTTTGTCGTGCATGAAGGCACCTCTTTCGTCGACAGGGGAGAATGCTGTCGCGATATCGATGGAGAGGGAACGGTTTTCGGTTCGCATGCCGTTGGTTGTAGAGACGGAAGGGATAGGAGAAAGTACTTGAGCCATGTTTGCAAGAGTAGGAAAAACCCAATTGGGGTCTTGTAGAGCCTGGAGTATTATTTCGGAGAAGGCCTCTGTGATTGATATGAGGAGGAAGAGGAGAAGTCCTATTAGTGGGCGTCCAGGGGTAGATGGTTTGTCGAAGATATTGATATGGTCGAAAGGGAGGAAGAGATATCGATAATCGGGAGGTTGATGAGATGGGGTTTAATTATGCGGGAGGAATGAGCATTGGAAATCAGAGGGCGCGCTAGAGATGAGCTGGGAAACGTGGTTGGCGGGGAGAAGACCAGACCCAAGACCTCTCACTCCGCTTGCGATGGCGACGACGTCGATTGATATAAAATTGCGTAGAAGTCTGTGTCGGGTCAACCAACCAACTGTTTCGTATTATAATTATATTGGGGTTATTCTTTGAGGTTTGTATAGAATCGTTACTGGAAGCTGGAAGTTCGGAGAGACTCGATCGGACAGATGGGACTCAGAAGCTGTTGAGGACACATAAAAATAATATTATACTGGACTAGTCGATGCTGAATTATTTAATAGTCGAAGAAATTGCGGAACCGAAAAAAAAAAAAAAAAGTGATGGGAAATTATTATTATTAATAATAGTGAGGAGGCAGGAAGATGCCAACAGTCAGTTACTTAATTAACCAAGTGGTTAGTCAAGTAAAAAGTATGTAAGTAGCCAACTCCAAAGACCCGAGCCAAAAATGGACCCAACCCGATGAAGAACCAGATCAGAGAAATTTAACGGGAAGCTTGTTACAAGAACCCCGGCCAAGTGGGATGGCAGGCGAACGATTGGGTGTTTCGTGCTCTGTTGGCTCGAATAAAACAGGATGGCGCATAAACTACCGACCGAGGTTTTTATATATAGGTCGACATCCCCAACATTGTCAGTCTGTCAAAGACAAGAAGGCGGCAAACGAAAAAGAAGCTAGAGCTTAATTAAGCGTGACGGGACGGACACAGGAGAGCTCGTACAGACTCAAGATCAAAACAAGCTTCTTAGTTCGACAAATTGGTTAAGGATTACGCAGGTTGACCGTTTCTTACTCGATCATTATTCGATCCTTTCGAGTAATCCTTGTCATGTGCACTAGTCTTTGCAGACTTTATGCAAACGGGAAAGCCTAACAGAATGGACAGCCTGTACGTCGACGGAACTTCCTTAGCTACGTTTTATGACAGATATCGATCCAGATCAGAACAGAGTGAACGAACGCCTTCGAGGATTCGAGAAGGATGGTACCTGCGCCACCGAGCTGCGAAAGGAAAATGCATTAATGGCTAGCAACCGCCTTGCAGCCCAGCTTGGCGTTATAAAGTGTGAACGAGCATGGCAGAGTTGACACCGCTGTGGTACGTACCACCGTTGGGCTACCTGACTAGTCAACAATCCGTGCTACGTTGTCGTCGAAGCGAGGGGCACGCACTTTAAAGCATCTTGACTAATAATGGGCACGACGTGGACCGGTCCGGCTGATATTCTACGTGCGCACCGATTCTGTACAAAAATAATGACGCTGTCGTGAACGCGTGGGCTTCCAACAACATACGAATGCCCGGAGTACCTTGTGAGCTCGAAAGCAAAGCCTCAAAAAGTTAATGTTTAACTGGCTTATTTCATGCGATATTATCGAACCACTTTGTCTCAACAGCCGATGTGGAAGAGAATGCAACCTTCCTCTTATGCTTCCGAATTGTGATCAATCAGTGGATACCGTGGGTTTTTGAATTAACAAGCTGGAGCCGATGCTTGGCGTAAGTCCAAACCTTTTTCCATTTCCCAAGAGCAAAATCTAGATCCAGATTTTCTACCTTGGATGTCTAGCAAGTCTTTACTGGACACAATGATCTGCATACAAGCTGGGTTTGAAGGGGCCGCCAATCGCTAGTTCGGAAGCTTCCTCAAACGTTGCAAACCAGGCGCTAGTTTGATGGTACCATCCCATAAAACTATTGAGGACCTCTCATCCGAATTCTTTTTGGAAACACGCGCGGATCAGCCAAAATTTTGTGATTGGCTTCCTCTTAACTTAGGTTGAGAACTTAGGACCTGGAGCCTTTCAAGATGCAAAGGATACCCCAACGCCTCGAACTATATGATACCAGTCGACTCTGAATTCATGAAGTTGGATCGACCAATCATGTCCCATGGTAACGGGATGGTAGTATAGCTGGTATGGGAGGGTTGGCCTCTCACCCAGCCCGAACAAATACAACATATTGACTTCATTTGCAACGCGAAGGGTGGATATGATATTTCAAGCCTTCCATCAAAAGGGGCTCGGCTTAGGCGGGAAATAAATTGGCTATGGAGATTAATGACCTCCATAATTCCGATACTGTCGTAGGAGGCCTGTAGTATAAATCAGAGCAATATTATGGTTCTGTACACAGGTCTGGGAAAT
Source organism: Orbilia oligospora ATCC 24927 (assembly GCF_000225545.1). Taxonomy (NCBI): domain Eukaryota; kingdom Fungi; phylum Ascomycota; class Orbiliomycetes; order Orbiliales; family Orbiliaceae; genus Orbilia; species Orbilia oligospora. The sequence continues at coordinate 1,271,508 of NW_011645611.1, read as the reverse complement.
GCATGTTAGTCGGTCGTGTCCAACTGGGTAGGGGCAATTGTTCTTAGATTTGCGGGTAGTGGGAAGTGTGACAACGGAGAGATGCCCTTGAAATTCCAATAATACATATATTGGCGTCCCTCTTTGTTCTGTACTCCGTTCGGGTCAATTATAAAATTCAATTTTTGGATGAACGTCTTCTAGGTCTAGATACGAGACAAGATGAACGTGAATTATCATGTTCTTTTGGGGATTACCCCGACCCTCCGTTCTGAGTCAACCATATGAGACAATAAGACTTGCAATTGCGAGAATAATACCACGCCGCGCGGGAATCGTCATTATGTCTGTATGTTATTTGTCAGAAAGTTCTTCAGTCTTCATTCCAGCCTGCCCCCAGCTGGTAGGAAAAGGCCACCAGTTCGCTTTATCTATCGCTCCTACTATAGACACCCTCGCGCAATCGGTCAAATCAAAGATGGGGTTCGGTATTCTCGAAAAGTTCCACCCAAACGCTGGGCTGCGGCAATATGCTCGGTCACGAACCTTCGCTGGCACCTCTAAACCTCATAGCCTCTATATATGTGGATTCCGCCGCAAAAACTTTTACAAATTAATGGCCCTTCTGTTCTTGGTTGTATTGGGCATCGCTCTAGGCATCGGAATCGGTGTTTCAAAACGAGTTAGACGTATTCGCGCTCAAAGAAATGGAGTCGTCGGTGCCAATGGGTCTCGACCGGGTATCACTCTTGCCGGAGGCAAGATCTTTGTCCCTACTACCACTCGCACCATTACAGAAATTACTCGAGTCGGTGATCGAGTTTTTACTATTCAATACGAGCAGCCGGAAGGTATCACGTATCAGCTCTCGAGAGGCTCTATTATACCTGCCACTTCTTATTTACCTCTGAGTACTGTTGGTCCGGCAACTTTTACATTCGGTCGTGTCATTACTACAGTCGAGGGAGGAACCACGTCGGTTACCGGTGGGACTACGTCCGTCGTTAGTCCTACGGCTACTGTAACTTCGCGCGGGCGAGTAGTCACTCTGGGTTCTTTGACAACTGTCGTTGGGGCTTCAACAAGGATTTCTGGCGGGAGTACTCGTACAACTTATACGAGTGTTCCGTATACAGTCACAAATACGGCTTCGTCTGGTGCTCCAAGTTCCTCTGTGAGAGTGTTAATCTATAACGACCCCGGTGGAGGTGTAATTGTTGTTCCGGCTGAGCAAAGGTAAGTTCATGTGAAAAACTTAAGGGTAACAATGACCATAGATAATATATATGCATACTTATTTTTGGTATTTTGAACAGTTCATCTTCTCGGAGAATCATTACTTTATCCAGTACATCCTCTACACAAGCATCCACCTCGTCAAGCTCTGCTAGCGCTGAAAGCAGCCAAGTTGCTAGTTCACGCTCTGAGAGTTCCACTCCGGCAAGCTCACGTTCGTCAGCTCCTGCACCAACATCAAGCAGTGGAGGCGGTGGGGGAGGCAGGGGCGGAGGCAGCGGACAGACTTACTCTGGTGATGCAACTTACTATGACCCAGGGCTGGGTTCCTGTGGGATTACGAATTCAGCTTCCGATCTCATTGCAGCAATCGGACATGCTTTGTTTGATTCGATGGCAACTGCCAACAGCAACAACAATCCGTTCTGCGGACGACAGATAGTTGTGCGGCCAAAGGGAGGCTTCAGTCGACGCTCCAATACTGGAACTCTAAGCCGAAGATGGACTGAACTCAATGACACTCGCCCTATAAATGATCCTGTTACGACGTTTGCAACAAGAACAAGGACGAGGGCTGGCGTTTTGGAAGCTACAACTTCTTCCAATAGCACACGGGGCGTGAAAATCCATAATTATCCAGGCGAAGTTCCTTTGTAGCGCAGAGGAAAACTGGCTGTTCGGGATGAATATGATCACGCCTTGAAAAAGCGGCAGGAGGTCGTCATTACTGTTGTTGACAGGTGTGGAGGGTGTGCCGAGTATGATCTAGATTTATCACCAGCGGCGTTTAACATGATTGCGGATCCTGCGAAGGGCCGAGTCCCTATTGATTGGCGTTTTGCATGAAACATTGCGCTTTGGGGTATCTTCTCTTTCTTTCGTTTTTGTCAGAAGCTAGAATTCGAAGGCCAGGGGCTTTTCTTTGAAAGGGTTACAAAGGATAGCTGGTTTATCCTCGACAGAGTGATAACTTGCTAAGACTCTCGTTTCCTTATTTTTTTTTTTCTTTTCTTTCATTCTTGTCAGCCGCTACTATCATGTCAAAACCCTACTTATACCCTCAAGCCTAAGTAACATTATGCATTACTTTGGAGAAGGCCGAAGGTTGTCCCTACGTTACACAGAAGATGATTGCATGAATGCCATGCGTAGAGGCTACATATTGGATTTCACGTGGTTGTCGAGCCGCTGTCGTTTCGGCTTGAGGCGTATGATAGGGGGCAAAAAATGCAACAAATATCAACACGGGCTAGGTGTGCCACTGCCATGCAAGAGCTGCAGCACTAACCACGTGTATTTACGGGCACTTTGAGGCTGCTTCTCAAAGAATGCGCAAGGTAAATATTCCGTCGGGTAGTTGCATTTTCAAAATGCTCGATATCTTTGGATTCGCTTGAACAACTCCTGTTTTCGTCCACGAGGAATGCTCTTTCCATGCTCTGGCCCTTTCCATTATCAATTATATCAATAGCTCGGGATCGCGGGTTTCGGTTTGATAATTTCGCCACCACAAAAGTGGAAAGCAGATCAAGTTTGAGGCCAGGAAATTAATCCTAAGCTAAGAACGAAGCCGCTTAAGCTACCTATAAAAAATTGCGAGCAAAGCTTGCTGTGCCAGATCCTTTTGTTGGCCTATTCAAAAAAAACATTAAACTTTTTGGGTCTGTGACAAAATGCAAGACTGCATTCAACCCCCCACGGATATGCTTCCAGATGGCTCCTTCCGATATCTTTTACCCACTTTCGGTTGGGTCTAGACGAACCCGGGTCTCGAGACGAAATATATTGGCGCCCAGTATTATTCTTTTAGGCGTTTTTGCGGGGAAGCCACGGCTTAAAAGGGCATCAAGAGATCCACATATGCCCCTCAACAGTGTCGCACTCTGAGTATTTCCCGACTCAAAACCAATTAAGAATGTAGTGAGCACACTAATAAAGCATGTAAAAGCAAGATGATGACCCGCTCCGTGCGTTTCCATGTTCCATACCCTCGGTTCTTCGTGCTTATATATTCTACGCTTCCTCCTCCTCACTCCGTGTCGTCGGTATCGGTTCTTGTTAATATCCGGCTTCATTTATTATATATATCTTGAATCCTGGGGTATCTAGCTAGGCCTATAACTTCGTCTCAATATACTTTTTTTTACCTTGATAAAACCTGCGTATAAGAGTAGCCTCTTTTATATATAGAAAAGATGCCATTCGATTCACCATTTCCAGAAATTAACATTCCAGAAGTAGACCTTCTCACCTGGCTCTTCGGGTCGCCTGATGCGCCGCTCTCCAAAGAGCCAATATACCTAGACTCCATCAACCCCGAGGAGAAACATATCTCCCTCCACGAATACCGATCATTGGCTCGCCGAGTCGCTAGCGGCATCCAGACTAAACTCCGGTTACAGCCGCAAGACAAACTTCTCGTCTTCTCGAGCAATAACATATATTTCCCCGTTTTGCTCATGGGAATCGTGGGCTCTGAATGTGTATTCACAGGCGCAAATCCCACATTCACAGCTAGAGAACTGGCGTACCAAATCAAAGACGCTCACGCAAAAGTACTTTTCGTGGCGCCAGATGCAGTACCTACAGCGTTAGAAGCAGCGAAGGTAACCGGATTAGATACGAGGAAGATATTTGTCTTTGACGATAACATCAAGAACCCCAATCGTTCCGCTTGGGCTCAATACCCCATTGGAGGATATTGGACAGATATTCTCTCCGACAGAGAAGATTTCAGATGGCGACAGTTAAGCAAGGATGAATTAAATACTACCGTTGCTATTAATTATTCCAGCGGTACAACGGGTATGCCGAAGGGAGTGGAGATTACGCATAAGAATTTTGTATCGAATACTACGCAATCGATCACTATGGATGAGGATGTGCCAGATTATACACCCGTGAATCTGGCGGCGATTCCGATGTACCATGCGTATGGTATGGCGGCCTTTGTGCTCCAGTCTGCGAAACAGGGGACTAAGGTTTATGTTATGCCGAAGTTTGACTTTGTGGAGTATTTAAAGTATGTGGTTCCTCCCCCCTTTTTTATGCTCTAATTCTCCGTTAAATGGGGAAACGTGTGGATTTAGGTGGGCGATTTTATGCTAATATAATGAGGTGAAAATGTGTATAGATGCATCGAGAAGTATGGAGTTACGTCGATTGCCGCTGTACCGCCTATTATCGTGGCATTCGCGAAGCATCCAGCTGTCGATAAGACGGATTTATCATCCGTTAAGTCTATTGGCTGTGGTGCTGCGCCTCTGAGTGCAGAGACAGCTATCGCCGCCGAAGCCAAATTCAACAATGTGAGGATTCTCCAAGGTGAGTTTTAAATTTCCATAAACTTTCGACATTCAAAAACTCTATGTCAAAGGGGAAAACTAAGCTAAAAATGTACGATTTTTAAAAAATTTCGGAAAAAAGGATACGGATTGAGCGAAGTAACCTGTGCGGTTATTGTGCAAAGAGAGAACAAGTTAAATGTTAATCCCAAACGAGGGACCGTTGGCCACATTGCACCAAACTGTCGAGCAAAACTCGTCGATGCAGATGGGAAAGAACTAGGAAGGAACCAACCAGGAGAACTATGGGTTCGCGGACCCAATGTTATGAAGGGGTATTATAACAAGCCGGAAGCGACAGCGGATACAATTACTCCAGACGGGTGGTTGAAGACTGGTGATGTTGCATACGTCGATGACGAAGGCCTATGGTATATTGTAGATAGGAAGAAGGTAAAGAGATTTCTTGCGTTTACTTTGTTTTGGAAGGTTGTATATGCTAATTGGGTTACGGTACAGGAACTCATCAAGTCTTCAGGTTATCAAGTAGCACCAGCTGAACTGGAAGCAGTACTCCTGGAGCACCCAGATGTCGCAGATGTCGGCGTCATCGGCATCAAATGGGCGGATAACGAACGTCCTAGAGCCTACATTGTTAGAAATGCGGGTTCTAAAGTAACAAGCGAAGACATAAAGAAATATATGTCAAAGGTCGTTTCGAGCTATAAGCAGCTTACCGGGGGTATCGTTTGGGTAGATGAAATTCCGAAGAATCCATCGGGTAAGATCTTAAGGAAATTGCTGAGGGAGAGAGCAGCAAAGGAAGTAACAGACACCGGAGATCACAAGGCGAAGCTCTAAACACAAGTATTTTGAAGATCATGGAATCGGCTTTTTGGTGCTCTGGGTATCTGATTTATTGTACACATATATACTACAGGAGCTCAAGTTTATAGAGTAAATATATACCTGAGTACCTTGGGTTCTAATCAACCCACTTTCCAAACTTATTCCAATCCTCGTACAAAGCCTTGAATACTACCCTCCCTGGATTGTCCAGGCTCATATTCAAAGATCTCAGGGTAGACTCTTGCATAACGTCAAACATAGCATACAAGCCTGGCGTCAAAGCTGCCCTGACATCTGGCGTTAAATGGTGTGTAAGATTCAAGTTGATATATCGTTTCAATATCCCAGGGACATGCGGCTCTACCGCTTTCCTTGCTGCCACTGTGGCTGAGGAAAGATTATCAGATTTGCGATTCATCCTAACGCTTGAAGTAGACGGATCGCAAAGCATCGTTAGTAGTCGACAGTATGAGACTGCGGCTTCCTTGGTTACCGTCCAGCTCTTGGCGTTGGCTAGCCAAGGGGGGTGGATTTCGGTATCTGACTTCTTCCTGCCCGTAACTCGTGGAATGAAGAGGAGACTCATGAGGGCTTCTAGAGTGGCAGTAACAAGACCATGTCGGTTTTTGATTCTAAATCTTTGGCCGCTGAGAATGCTTGCCATAATACCACAAGTGGGAATGAAGATTTGGTCCGTGCTAGCCATGGTGCAAGTGAATTGCGGGCCGTGTGATGAAACCGTGATAGAAATACTTGCAAGAGTTTCCTCTATATTTAATTGTGAGATTGAGAGCCCCTAGAGAAACTGTTAGATTCGGAGATTTCTCAATGGGGTAAGAGGAACTCACCTTGTCTTTAATGAGTATACTGGTGGTATTTAGAAGGACACGTAGACTTTCAAAATCATCGCAAGCAGGACCTGCTAATGCCAACTGAGAGAAAATGAACGAGATTTGAGAGTCAAGTTGTGCGTCACTGGATTTTTTGGCTTCAGGGGAAATGTTAGCCATGCTCCTTGGTATCGCAAGATTTGATGTTTTTCGAAAACTCACCGACTGCAATACCCAATATATCCTGTAAAATCAGATAGAAGGAGGACGGTATTTGTGAAGATGCTGGGAAAACAGCATCGCTGGCATATTTGAGGAGATCAAATATGGCTAAGGGCTCTAGTCTGGAGATGGTGGACGTATAACTGGAGCGGAAGGGTTCATACAAGCCTACACCAAATATGAATGTTAGATTTTATGTCTCGGGTCCCCCAAAGTATAGTGAGGAACTGACCTTTATGAGCGAGTAGGAACGCTATATCGGTAGCCTGCCTCCCATCATCGCTCGCAATTGTCGAAATGGCACGGGCATAAAATATTAAAGACTGATCCGAAGAAGATTTTCTATGACCCAAAAGCATGGAATCGAATCGGGACCGAAGCCCTGCGACCTTATTCGCCGGTACAAAGTCAGTTATACCCTTTTCACCACGGTTCTTGACCAGGAGAACCAAAGGCTCCAAAAACTCTAGATCTAGGCTCCGTTGTTGTAAACCGCCCTCAGTCTCCGAATCCTTCGCCGGGTCCGTGATCAGCCGTATCAAGATTGCGGATAGTTTGTCTATCAACGAGTATATCTTTTCCTTGACGGCATCTTCCTTGTCATCATTTGCAATATGTATGACTCCTTGCACGACCGCATGCGACCAAGCGCGAATTCTAATATCAGCTGCCCCAGTTTTATCTAGCATGGTATCGGCAAGAACGATCGCTTCTAACAGCTGCGTCTCTGCCTTCTCATGATGTCGAGATTCTGCAAGATGTCTAGTATCCAGTTAGAATCTCTGATAACGCCCACACTAAAGATAACATGCATACCTTATCACCGTCTTAGCAAGGTCAGTAATAGCATTGAGGTTTGTATCACTAGCTATAAATAGCCCATAGAGTCCGTCTGGACTACCTATTGATGTTGCTAGAGCTGAAGAGTTGGTCGATAACCGAGCTAGCCGAACCATAACCTCCAGAACCTTTCGCCGCTCCTCAGGGTCTATCGTTTGCTTTATGACCAAGAATAATTCGTCAATAATACCTTCTCGTTGCGATTTCCTGAGTGTAGCTAGGGGGCATTCAGTGAAAACATCGAGGATAGCGGAAAGCTGGCGGCCCGAAGGCTTTTCCACCCGTAGAACTTCTAGTATCGCTGTGAAGAATACATCTAGTTCCGGTGATTAGTATTCAAAATGTGGCTTCTAGTATCAAGTTCCATTGATTACCTTTGACCTTTACGTCCTCATAGACTTTCGAGTCTCCTCTAACAAAAGAACTCCAAGCCGATTTTAGGCTCACGACATTGCTTTCGACGGTTGCCTCGGAAGATTTCCTTAAGAAAGACAAGAAGAATTCCCGCAAGAGATTATCATCTAACTGTCTGCTGCTAGTTAGAGTTTAAGTAGTATCGAGGAAAACACAGGGGGTGTTACCTTAGCAAAGTCACGAACCGAGACGTTATTGTATGGACAAAAGACACAGCAACATCAGGGAAGCTAGATATTTTGTCAAAGTTGCCATCCCACGAAACCTTTTTGGTTGATTTGATTCGGGGTGTGATTCCTTTTAGGACCCCTTCGAGCTCCTCAACGTCTATATACTCGTGCTCTCGGAATACCAAGACAAGCGTAAGGAGAATTGATAGTTCTTTAGCCATGTCTGTTTTAAGCTTGGGTCCAGATAAGAGTGTCGTTGTACGTTTAATCAATATATCTTTGATTTCTCCAATCTTGCTGGAGAACTCTAGCCCTGGCCACATATCTAATACTCTTAGTAGCACCCTCCAATATTGCCATTGACTTTTACTCTCATCAATTTTCGGTGGAATAATGCTGAGATCGTTGAATAATGATATAACCAACCCTTCGGACCCGAGTTTATCAATCGTCTCTATCCGAGTGACCCCCCGTAGAATACTATCAACTATCGGCAAAGAAATCTTGATAGTTTCAGACGACGAGTACTTCTTGAAGACGTTCTGGATCTGGCTCTGTGTCAAACCGATTTCTACATTAGATGCCATAAGCAATTGAAACCGATCATACCGCCAGACTGTCGTTTGATTTTCTGCATCCCGGCCAAGTAATGTGAACCATCTCTCGAAAAGGCTCTCTAGGTCTCGGGCTTCCACCGAAACAGTGACGATTTGTTGGATAAATCGCCAAACACCCTCTCCATAGACTTTCGTATCTATCCCTGAGATCATATCAAATACCGTATCCCCTTCCGTAGACAGTAGGACGTCTAAATCGATCTTAGCAACTGCTTGTAGAACCGCCCAATCCACATTAGAGGGTTGTCGTAATGCCAACTTGATTGAATTCTTCAATGCTGCTTCCTCCACGGTGACCTTATTTCTGATGGCGATATCCAAAATTTCGGTATGAACCGTCAGATGGTTTTTCGTGGTGGATAGCATCCAGGACAACAAGATACTGACGAATCCATCAGCATGCCGCCGTTGCTTAACCGAATAGTCCCTATCTGCCTTCTCAATTGCCAATTCCAAAATGACAGGCAGCGACAAAGCGATAGATTCCGGGATTGACGCAGATTTTTGGTCTGCAAATGCATCTGCAAGAGGTTTAAAAGTATTAAGAAATTCAGATCGTTTCTCTTTCGGTGCTGAGATAGGTTGGAAGATGTAGTTGCTTAGAAACCCGGCGATTATTTCTCTGATATCGTGAGGCAAGGAGGGTACACTGAGGATCATGGACATAGGCTGTAGTAGTTTTCCTGATACGAGAGACGCGAGCTATATTCCTTATTAGCATTATATCTTTTTTTTTATAAAAAAAATCGAAAGTGTTTGATATTACCTTAGAGGTATCAGACACCCCATAGGAGCACGACTTCCAGATCATTTGACACAAAACCGTCCAGTTGACCACACCATCGACCCAACCAAGGCCTTGGACCACGATAAATAGTAGCTTGAAGTACGATTCACAGAGCTCAGCGGCTGTCTCTGGCGAAAACTTGAAAATCGGTGTCGTCAAATCCAGTCTTCTTCTTTTCGGATTCGTCTGATCTCGACCCGACCCTCCTTCGAACCGTACTTTCAGGTATTCCACAACTCTAAACATAGCAGAAAGTAAGACCTCAACTTGCTGACCTCGCCTTGTCCATTCTCGTTTTATCCTATGACGATTGGCGCGGGCATATGTCGTGCGAAGGAGGGGACTTCCAGGTTCGGTAGCTGACGAGCTTGTCGAAGACGCAGAATCTCGCATTTCGATGTCTTCAGCGTCATTGTTGCTTGATATCGGTTCTTCTTCTTCACTTGAGTATGTCGCGACAGCATCTAACAAAGTTTTCGCTATTATTCCGGCGAACTTGTGCTTTCGCAGTGTCGTGGAAGCAGCAGTCAGGCTTAGGTCTGGGGTGTTCAATAGGTCGTAGAGGGTATTCCAGGCATCTGGGGATAATCGACCACTACGAAACACCACAATGGGTTAGCATTCTCATATTCTTATCAACAGTGTCATTTTGAAAGAATGTAGAGTGAAAAAGACATACTCCGACGATGTCCCATCCTCCAACCGCTCAACCAGCCATTCCACCAGCCATTCTTCCTTCCCAGGAAAAAATAAAGCAACCTCGCCCCTACAAACCGATTGCGCAGTAGGTAATAACCCCAATAACGGTTTTGACTTGTCGCGAAGGGATTTCGTGAAATTTGCCGTTGAAAGCACCATGGTGCCGAGCTGCGCGATAGAATTCGATGTTTTTTGTTCGTCCTGTTGTAGTTCGTATTTTTTTTACAGGACGGGTTTTTCTTTGGGATGAGTTGCCAATGCGGGTTCCAAGTCTGGCCGCAGGCGAAAAATAAAAAATTAGACACACTGCAGCGTCCAGTTCGGCTCGGAGACAGAGATTATTAAATCACGCTCGTGCTAAACCTCAAAATCCGTTCTTTCGAACCTCAACCGCTCCCACCATCCCACCTTTTTCCGACCTCAGAGCCACCTAAGCGCCGAGAACAGGCCAGAACCTAATCGATTGTCGAAACATTCTCGAACAATTGATCCTCGAACTCTTCACGAACTCCCGTTAATCCGATATCATATCCCTTCGTAAAACCCCTCCGAAAATAATCTAATCCGCCACAATGACGACAACCACAGGCACATCCGAGACTTCCACACCATCGACTTCCTCATCGCAGGTCGTCAGCCGAGTATCTGCTCCTGTCTCAGAGACTCTTCTCAATGATAAGGTTCGTTAGACCCAATTGGCATTGATGAATGCACCCGGTGGATTATTACATAACAGGAGCTAGAAGAAAGAAAAAAACAGAAGGCTAATATGCTTAAAATTCTTCGGTATAGTGGGATCTCTGCCTCTCCAACGCCATCATAAAATCCGGCCTCGGCCTCGGATTCGGCATCGTTTTCTCGGTCCTTTTGTTCAAGCGAAGAGCATTCCCTGCATGGATCGGTCTTGGATTCGGTGCTGGTAGGGGATATGCGGAGTGTGATGCCAGCTTCAAGAGTGCTGCTGGTTCGAGGAGTGTTCGGGCATAAGGGGACTTCAAAAATTTTCCGTCTCTCGCTTCCACTATGCCCGCGAGCATACACACACACACGTAGCCAGACATACCACGAATAATTCTCGATAATCCCACACACTTTTTTTTTATCGTATTGTAAGCTAGGAGGGGGGTGGGGGTTACAGTATATAATTTAGGGGGTGAGATTCTCAGAGGATTTTTAATAAAAGTGGCTTTAGAAGGTTGAATTCTTCACTTTGATGAAAAATACTACGTCATACTACTATTACTACTTGTCAATATTACTCTTTGAAAAGCGCTGCACTTCTGTATATATTTCTTGCTGCAATCTCTAAATCATCATTAAGTTCAACTTCTATCTAGAATTAGGGTAGTATTTAGAACTCAATAATCTCAGACATTATTAACACCGTGTCGCGGCTGTACATCCCTAGATAGTCTTTGAATACCAAAGTTAGCTTCAATCCAAATATAGGAGTGTGTATTTATAACATTGGTAAATGTAACAGGCTTGCTTGTTTGAAATCAGATAGGAGCGAAAGATGGATAATTTTGCTTCGTTCATTAGGCTTTGGGCCCTCAGGTGAACTATGCATTGAAAATTTTGAATCATCATGAAATTGGCAAGCAAGAGGAGAGACGGGTAGGCAGAATAAAGGTCATGGAGCTTTGAGGTGCTTACCGAAGTATTCTACATTTCCAAGTTGTCGTCGCTGACTGGAATGAAATAGCTGCTTAGCGCGTCGATGTCAATTAGCGCCGGAATTGGCGACATGGTGAAGGGTGATGACAGGGTATTTTCTTGTGCAGGAGCTGTCAGTGGAGCGGCTTGCTGGGTTCTGAACGGTACCCTGGACAACTTATGTGGCCGATACTGGTCATTCGAATCCTCGGCCTGGTCTAGCACTCTAACGCCTCCGTTCGTTCTCACGAAAAGGGCCCGAGAGCCTTCTGGTTGAAAGCGTTCCGGGCATTGGTCAATGGAATGGTCAACCTGGCCCTCTAGAAGGCAGACCCCACAGCCATTGACAGTGCCCTGAAGCTCACGAAAAAGAGCTACGTTGTCTGACAGCGGAAGACATGGTACACATTCTTCTCCTGTAAGCTGTCTAAAGCCCTCTGCCATAAATTCCCAGGGTTGGAACATCACCAAGTCAACACCTTCCACGGACACGAATCCGTGTAAAACTGCACCAAGTACAGGAATCTGACTGACAAGCACCTCCGGGCCATGCCGTTCTCCGGAAACTTGGGGCTCTGAGAGAACCCAGGCACCGCTGTCGCCGGGGCCTGCGAAGATATTGTCTTCTGGAGTACAACGGCTTGAAGTTATGCACCAATTTTTGATGATCCGAGGCTCAACAGATGCTGTAACACCACTCCATATTACCGTTACTAGCTCAGTCTCAAAGTACCCAACGACAGCCAACTCTGACAAAATATTGCCATGTGTCAAACCCGTCGATCCTAGCTGCCCCTGTTAGTCTGGCGGAATCGCAGGGGAATTCGGATCGACGGGCTAAGACTTACGTCCGTTCTTGACGACACGTTCGCCATGGAGGGGACTCCGAGCCGCATTAACCTCATATACTGCAGAAGAACCGTTCCACAAAGTACACGGAACCGTGTTAAACCCTGTTCGCAGCCCGTGGCATTCCACGAGGGCGAGATCCAAGTAACTCTTGATTGTCGTGCCTTCGTGTGACACATATAACGCTCCTTGACTTTTTTTGTGAACGGTACCGAACTCACAGACAGTTCCGGTAGCCTTGCCGGCATCCGCGAAGACAAGTAGTTCTTCCTGCGCTATTTCCCACTTCCGACGGGAATCGAAAGTTTCTTTGCAGTTTGGGCCGATGCTCCTGAGGTGGAACTCCAATTCCTGCAATGCCAGCTGTTCTTTGGCAGAAGCCTGCATATAACAGGTATCAAGATCTACAGTCGACGGTGAAACAACTGCCTCGTGCTGATCTCCAACGGTGTGACTTGCTGTCACGGCGTAAACTTTCCCGGATTGGGTCGTCACATAGCCGCCAATTGTACCACTTAGATCTGCGCCCGGGGGTCCTATAGAGGAGCCCATTGGCGGTCGAACATGGTAATCAATGTTTTTGGGCAAACATCGTCCTCGTTGTGATTCTAGAAGTCGTGGCCGCTCATCACTCAACATACCGTGCTGAGATATTTCTTGGATAATAACGTGCAGAGGATATGCTGGGCCTTTGCAGCGTATCAGGTCTATCACTAGCTTGCGGAGTGCTTCCACGGAATTCCATGACTCCTGCGATGGCACCGTTACCATCAAGTAGAGACAATGTCCATGTTGAAAGTTACGTCTGTGACTCGTAAACTCGTAGCAACTGAACACCATAGCAAAAGGCCATAGACAATGGAAATCTTGCTTCTGGAGCAAGTCAATGACTTGATACTCCACTTGTTTGTAGACGCTCCGCGCCACATTTTCCTCGCCAGGATGCCTCGTAAGGTATTCTTCCCTGTCTCTCAAGAGCCGCCGATTAAGTTCGCCACCTTCCTTGGATAACCGAAGTGCTTCGGTTACGGCAGGATCTACGCCCACGCAAAGCTTAATTTGGTTGCCGGCAAAGATTTCCTTCGAATGTAAAGTTTCAGCAGCATCGAATTGCCCATCATTGTAGACTTCGAAGTCTCTTCTTGATCGAGGCCCTGCTGCCGGTAGATCCAAGTACGCGCTCAGAAGTTTGGACGGACCGATCTTGGCTGATGGGTCGGGCATGTTGTCATGCTGAGGGAATATTGGTCGAAGAACTCTGTTGCCATCCTGACTTGGCCTCAACGGAGAGGGCCTTGCGAAGGGTGGAAGAGAACTTTGATGATACATTGCAAAAGATAGCTTTCTGATGACCAAGATACTTCCAGAAGCATCGTCAACATCATATATCTGATTTTTGCGGCTCCCAAAAGATTGAGTTATGGCAATTCGGACCGGCGACGTTTTATTCATTTAAGATTCAAAACATTGCCAATCGACATTGCATGCTGATTGAAAGGTCTTAGACAATTCATATTGCCACAGTCGTGCCACGTTTTTCTTTGATCAGTGCGGTGGCTGAAACTGTTTTTTGTTTTCCCTTATGTCGTCCATCATGTCCATCGGCTTTGTTTAGGATGAATCATCAATGTTCAAAGAACAATCGAAACATCATCGTGACATATCCTCGTGACCTGCGGCGAGTCAACATCTATTTGTGTCTCGGTCAAGATTTTTTGACCTTCATGATCTGAAGTCGCGTGCAAGGCAGGAACGGAAACGTCCCGCTGCTTGCTGAATATGAGGAGAGAGTAGCATTTTATGATATATTTTGATTTTGGAAAGATAGAAGCGCGTAGAAGAGAGAATATAAAAAAAAGACAGAATTAACAACAGAATATGACTGTGAGGTGAATGGTGATATGTATTTTTACGAAGTGTGGTTATTTATTTCTGTAAAAAAAAATATTATTTCTTTGTGGTGGGATTCCTTGGCGGAGTTATCGATAAAACGGCGTGGCGGAAACGCAGGAAAGTTCCGTTTAGCCAGCTTTGGAAGCTAAGCTTGGCCAAGCTCGAGGAGGGCTGGCTGCACCCGGCCACAATTACCAATACCAACGGGATCATCTTGATATCTCCTGATATTGGATCCATCGAGAGGTCCAGTAATAGCGGTTGGATTACATCTTTACAACAGCTCCTTATATAAGAAGTATACGAGAGATCCTATGAGAGCAAGGAAATATGTCATCAAAGCGAACCAAAGCAAGAATCCGATAGTTAGGTAGTAAGTATACGTGTATACAAGCAGTCGGACGGCACTGAATGGTACTGATTATATTAATTGGCTAATTAGGATGCGAATACTTGCAGAAATAGCCTCATGTGCCCGCGCTATAACTTATAATTAGCCCAGCCACGACAAATCCGTTGAGATCTGTCTAGATCGATGAATGGTATTGATCTAGATATCTCGGGTCTAGTATAGTAAGTAAGTACACTTTCCTACACAGCTACACCACACACCACACAACAGAACATTCTAGTACTCTAGTACTAGCATCATCTACCTCCCTCTCTCTTTTTTCTGTGTGTGTGTCTCTCTGTTTCTCACTAAAGACACAAAAGATGGCGCTTTGCAAGGCACTTCGAACTATCCATGTTGTCCAGTTCAAATAGCGTTCAGAGTGGTTCAGATTATTTTTTTAATATCTGCCAAGCCACCGTCAATAGGCGGGTGATGTTTCAGAGCCCTTCCAAACACCCGACGACTCTGCAACTTGCAGTGCAGTGTTTGTATACGCAAATACGTTCACTCTGACGATGCCTCTTTTGAATTAACTTTTAATCTTTTTCGCATAGATTGATTGATTGATATATAAGACTGTCATCGTCGCTGAGAGGGGCGGGATGGCCAGACAATCGCAGGATAAATAAACAGTGCCCCCCCACGGCTGGTTCCCACCAACTGGCTATAGTATACAACAGCGGTATACTCGATCATTGGCAGTGAAATACATCCATCGCATCCGACGAGGCTCTTCCCTCCCAGGACCAGCCTAGACATCCGATTCCCGGTACCAGCATCTGCTAGACGCAAGGGCTGAACAATCCTAGACGCTAGACTGCATATGTATATTTGCTGCTCACTTCACTGCACTTTCCATCTGACCTAACCGTGGCCCTTCCGAAAATACCACTTGGTGTTTTTCTTTTTCCTTTTTTTTTCTTACTTGCTTTCTTTCTTAAGTTTCTTTCTCTCCAATTATATCTGCGACTCCAAAGATCGATCCCCTCAGCCAGAATACAACCTATCTCGAGAGCTTCCTAGAAGTACATTGATCCCTCGAACAGATCGACATCGGGGCCGAGTGATAGGGCGGCTTCAAGCTCACGCTACAGTATAGCTAATACCTCGTCGTGTTATATTTAACAACCACTCTGCTCGAACTAACGCTCTCGACTTCACTCCTTCTGCCGCTTACCCCTCCCCCAAATCTTGAGCCTGGACCGCCTGTGATTGGTCCAATTGGGAGCAGGTTTCTCTTGCGCCAAGCTCACCAACCTGTCAACCTGCTCAGTCGCCAGAGCACTTTTTCTCCTACTTTTCTTCTCATCCAGACCCCGTTTGCCTCGTAGCATTTCGGACACTCGACGATCTCGCTGCTGCTGACTCCGGCGGCGTGTAACAACCCTCGTGGGAGCCTCGCGCCGAACAAACGCCTCGTAGCGCAGTAGAAACATTCTCTTAACCAGCTCAATTTACTGTCTCATCGACTTTTCCCTACGTCTAGTCGGTAGCTTTATATATATCACGAAATCGACGCACCGATCCTCCTTTGACCTCCGGGGCGTTGTGATCGGCCTGTCCGATTACCGTTACTGGTTTTCTCTGATCGCCCAGCAATCACAATTGAGTTCATTGCATTGCAATATTGAATATTGCTTTATCCAGTTACATCGTTCTATTTTTATAAAGCCACACACCCGCTTTATTTGGCATCATTTATTCTTCTTGTTCTCTTTATAGAACTATTTAGAACCACGAACACGGTACTCCGTACCGTTCAAGTTCGCCCATTCTATACCGGAATCAACCTCTAGCCTCTGCGAGGTCCACTCCCTACCCCACGATACAAGCCTTCGGGCTTGTATACTACCGGCTAATCATATATATATATATATATATATACGTATATAGTTGTAGCCTGTATAAACAGTCTCTATTCAGAAATGCCTATCTTAAATGGTGTCAAATTTGCCTGGTACGTGCCCTCCCTCTTTGTTCTTCATCAATTATTCGAACGAAATCATATAAAAAGCATAGATACTAAATTGGCTGTGACACAATCTAGTGAGCCGTGCATGAGGGGCCACAGATCGTCAAAATGTACCCATTCGGACCGAATTTTAATAAAAGTCCGCAAACCGGGCCGACCATTATCCTCATGTCCGCATGAGGCCGGCACCTGCAGTTGCGAAATTGCCAGTGTGGCTATTCCGAAATCATCAAATAGTTGTCCTTGTGGAACACCTGACGGAAGAGTAAAAAAAGAGGACAAAGGCCCGAAGGTGAGGGGTGTTTCACACCTCTCATCCATTCCCTCTACGCCGGTCCAGCAGGCTCCTATGGCCCCAAGCTTTGGTTTCCCGGGTGGTTTTTTATCGCCCGGCATCGAAAACCCGAACGATTTTATGTCTGGTATAGATCCTCAGATGTGGCCACCGGGAGGTTTTAATGGCATGAACCCTCTAGACCCTTTTGCAGCACCATTAGACCTCGGTACCCCGCAATTCTTCCCACCCGGCCCACCACAACCAACTGGTCTTCCGTCAGTTCCCATCGTCAAGGCCCCATCATCGAAAAAGAGTTGTTGCAAGCCTGAACCTGGGAGTATGGATCCACAGAGCTTCATGG
The DNA here is from genome assembly GCF_000225545.1 of Orbilia oligospora ATCC 24927. Lineage (NCBI taxonomy): Eukaryota > Fungi > Ascomycota > Orbiliomycetes > Orbiliales > Orbiliaceae > Orbilia > Orbilia oligospora. The sequence goes on along the minus strand of NW_011645611.1, from coordinate 1,254,179 downwards.
ACGCCGCAGCGGCCGGATTTCCTGGTCTTCAACCTACGCAGTTACCTCCAAATAATCAATATGGGGATTTCCAAATACCAAAAGAGCAAAAGACCCGTCGCCATACTACTGAAATGTACCCTCGTAAACGAGCATCCGTTGGAACATACCCCGACGGCGATATGAGGCAGTTTGGGCCCCACGGGCCGGATGGACGCAGTACTAGTGTTCCAAATGTCCCTTTAATGGGCGCTCAGATGGTCCCCGGTATGCAGTACGGACCACAACAAGGTGATCCCATATCACTTGACACTCAGGACCCGGATTACACGATTTACTCGACTCGCCGATTCAATCAACGACAAGTTAATTATATGAACGCTATAAGGGAGGCGCATGAAAGGCAACTACAGGAGGAGGCAGACAATGCTCGAAGAGCCAGTCAGGCTAGTGAGCATGCAAGGAAGATAAGCGGGGGTTGCTGCGCTCCCCCTGATCCCGCAATGCCATACGCTCTACCTCATGGTCAAGACTGTGGTTGTGGTCCCAATTGCAGCTGCGTCATGTGTATCACGCATCCGTATAATAACGCCACTGTCGAGTATATTAGAAATATACATCAAACCATGCAAACACCGGAGCAAAGCTCAGAAGAGCATTCTCCTTCTACCATAGGGTTTTCGCACTCCGTTTCCGGGGCCGAGTTCCCATCTACTGGAGGTGTCGGCATGTTTGGTGATGCTGTGCTAGATAATATATTGGATGACAAAGATATGCTAAGCATGCAGGGGAACCAGCTCTCACCTTCTGCATTTATTCAACTTGATTACAACCTAGGAAATTGCTCTCAGCACAACGGAGGGTGCATGTGCGGCGACGGCTGTCAGTGTATCGGCTGCCTGACTCACGGAGGACATAACGGCGTCCCCTTCCATAGCGACCCAGACGGAAGTCTACTCACACAATCTCTATCTGAACACCCTCTTGAAGAAGCCCAAGCGAACGTCCAAAACGATAATTTATCACTCGATGAGCAAAAAATAAACGACAATTCCGATGGAAGCATTTGGAAGACGGAAGACTCATCTAGCAGTTCTGGGATCCGACAGGCAAACCGTAAAACAACCGGGAGTTAACAAAAATGAAGTGGCCCTGCAGTGGACTCTTTCAGATCATTTTGCGGGGCCTTTTTTTTTTTTTTTTTTTTTTTTTTTTTGGATATTTCTCCATTTTTAAATCGTGGCTCGGGATCTTCGCCAGCTCATTAGCGGGTTTGGCAGCAGGCCGCTTGGGGGATAGAACGTACAGATACTATACTTCATAGGAGCTCGTTCCATCTATCCCCCCCGCCTGGGAGCCGGTATTATATAACACACGCACAGTCACCCACTATCACGATCACATCACAACTTTACCTGGCGTTTGGGTCAGGATCGGGTTTAGAGTACTTTGGGGAAAACACGGTGTTGGCACAGCGATTTTATGGCGTCTGTTTTTTTGAGTGATTGGCAATTCAGATGAAGGGATGAAAAAAAAAGGGGTGGAATGGGGTCGTAGTACGTTTTCGACTCCAACGTGGGGATGGGTGATAGCTTGTTAGTTGTTAGAAGGTTGAGGGTTTATCGTTGCCATTGAGTATTCTAGCATAACTAAAAGCAATGCATGCATCACCATTAAAAGTCGCGGGCGTTGGAAATCGGGGAAGATAAAAAAAAAGAGATTTGCATAGCTAGCTGCGGTGGTGGCGAACAAAACGGTTTCATGAAGCAAAAGCTCGCTTTAGATATCTAGAGTTTTTCAAAGAAAAATTTTCATTCTTGAAAAACGAAGGAAAACAAGAAGAAAGAGAGAGAAAATTATCCCGAAGATAAGTTTGATCATACGATCAACGTAAGAGTTCACGGGATTAAATGAGATGGCGATTATCTAGCCTGGAAGTTTTTTTTTCTCTTTCTCGGTTTCGGGGTCCTGGTGGCTTTCGGGATCCCGAGAAACTTCTAGAGCTCGAGGAAGGCTGAACCGCTTCCGATCGCGACCCCGGTATGCGCGCGGGTTTATGGATGGAATGTAAGGTGATGAGGTTTTATACTTACACACTACATATCTACTCGGGAGCTCCGCGTGGCTTGACGTATTTCACAAAGATGACATGATTGGGAAAGCCAAAAAAAGAGGGTCCCCGAGGAACCCTGGCCTGGCAGCTGGTGAAAATATGTGATGTGAGGTGAACCAAGCTGAAAGCTGAGACCCGCACGTCTGTACGCAGTAGGGGTCCCGCAAAGTTTAAACCCTTTTTGGGATCTTTTGGACCGTTGTATTCGGTTCCGTAGCGACAGCCATTGCGAAGTGCGAGATTATAGACCCTGTGAGGTTTTCCTGCGTGCATACATAGGCGCTGTAACATGACAGCAGCAGCTGGGTAATTGCCTTGATTAGCTGTGGCTTTGTTTTCCGGTCGGTCGGCTGGAAAGGTTGTTAGTTTTTGATCGTTTTTTTTTTTTTTTTTTGGTTAATGGCCTCGGGTAAATTGAAGCGACGGTAGCGTTTTTTGATGATTATTTTTTTTCTTTCTTTGCAGCTTCGGTTTGAAGTAGGAATAAATGTGGATTTGATGGGAATGGAGGGGGAATAAGAAAAGATGGGCTGTAAGGCTAACTGCGAGCTGATCTAAATTTGCAACATTTCTTATTTTTTTTTAAATTTTTTAAATTTTTATTTTTTTTGATAAGGAAGAATTGAAGAAGAAGAAGAGACAGAATGTCATGTTAATTGATCGTGAATACAACATTTTGGCGGGTTAGTTATGTGGTGTGACAGGTGTTGGGCCTAGATTGTTCCGGGAACCGTTTTGGTTCGGAGGGGTCTTGAATACAAAGTTGCAATCGGCTTTAATCTTTTCTTTTATTTTTATTTCTATTTCTTTTTGAAATAAAAAAAAAAAAAAAAAAGAGAGAGAGAAAAGAAGAAAAAAGATTTATGTTTCAGGTAACCATATCTGAGGTCCCGGGCGGAATGAATTTTAGAATTGGGAATTAATCTTGGAAGTAAATCAAAACTGTGGTAAATTTGGTGGTAGAACTGCAGGGACGGCAATTGTGATACACCAGAAATATATTGAACACCTTAAAATTTAAGATGTATTATCATTTATCATTAAAAATTAACATTAACATTAACATTAGGCACAGCACGGATTGTCTGTGCAATCTGGCAGACGATGATTTGCGGGAAGTAAGGGCGTTGATTGGGGAAGATGGTTTGTGGAGACACACACGCACCCCCTTCGAGGGTTAACTTGCCGTGCGGGCTCCAGGCAATCACATGCGGCATGATACATATGCGGGAGAAGTCTAATTATTATTCGTGTCTTGTGTGATCGTGATATTATTCTTATTTTTTGGGAGAAAAAAAAAAACATACCCAGTGACAATGAAGTGAATTAGTCTTAGTGAATATATAAGTATAGAAGCATAAGATTATTTTTTCCGAAGCGATTGGGCTTTTCCCGACGCGATCGCGGTGATCGAAAGGATATACGTATACTGTGATAGTGACGATATGATAGACTGATGATGTTAATGTTGCCGCTCGATTCCGATGCTAGTAGAGATTAAAATATTTAGTATCTTAAAGAATCTGTGAGGGCCGTGGGCAAATATCGTGACGATGCCGCTGGGACCCACGGCCAGAGCTAGAGGGAATCGATGATCGATATGATGATATTGAAGTGATGGCATCCAAGCAATCTTTGGCAGCAATCCCTGCCGCTACCGATCTTACAGCTGCCTGACCGTCGGGAACCCAGCTCGAACAAGAACCCGAATTCGAACCTTACCTGATGCAGACAGCGCTGCCTGGATCCCGTCATCGAGGAAGGCTACCCAAACACATGTACCCTCACGGTACCCTCACGAGAGAGGGCAGACGCAGACAAGAAAAGAACATTTTGCATGTTAACACCGACGACGACCGCTTCAAGGCTAGAATGCTCCAGGTTGTGGAGGATCCGTTCCGCATTCGAAGAGTTTAAGCTTGAACCCTTTTTTTTGTTTAGACGTTATCGGGTCTCGCTTATCATCAAATTACAGGATTACCCTCAGGGTACTTTTGGTATTTTTGTCTTTGGTTGACGGACGGCAAGGGTCTACTTACTTTCTTTTCTTTTCGAAAGGCTCAAGCTTTTTCTTTTCTTTTCTTCTTCTTCTTCTTCTTTTTTTAAGAATGCTGGGGCAAGCAAGGTATCACCTGGTTGCAGTGCAGGGTAAAATGACTGTTGGATTTTTTGTAAGAAAGAAAAGGACAGAAAAAAAAACGGGGGAAAAAAGGGATCAATCAAAACATTCCAGGACTGACTTTACCCATACGTACAAACATACATAGTACAATCCCCAACGGCCGGAGCTAACGAAATAAATGAATGAATGGATGAATGAATGAACGAGAATGGGAATGGCGAAACTGGCTGAATGCATAGCTTTACAATCAGACTCTGCGTCTGCAGCCACCGCATCCAGATACTAATGTGGGCACTATCGACGACGGTGGAACCGACGGCGCTGTGACCATTGTGGATCCGGTCATTTCGCCAGAATAACTACTTCTTAGTATCGTCGAACACCGATGGTCTCTACTCCAAAAGCCGTAATGGCAAAAATTATTCGTCCATCGGCCGTCTGGCGGTCCGCACCCTTGTCCGTCAGACAGAATAGATGCATCATGCTATCAGTGAGTCCCTTGGTTCCGTACTCTACCTATGTAAGTACTTACATACGTTCCCAATTGCTTGATTGCTTGCATCCCATCCTTGCCGTCGTTTCCATTTTCATCGCCCACCGCGGGACATCCCACCATGTCCCATGCCCACCCATGCGCACACAGGAGTCCTGTTCTGTCCGAGTTCAGGTTGCCATTGATCACGTCGACATTGCAATTACATGCACGCATGTACCGCTTGTTTTGACCCTGGATGCATGCACTGCTCTGCACTGTGCAACAACCCCGGCTCGGACTGATTGGTCAACCTGTTGCTTAATCCAACACGCAACTTCTTGACATCCCCCAACATCGGATTGGGATATGTAAGAGAAAGAGAAAAGAGAAAACCCTCCTCCTCCTGTTCTGCAGTCGGGGCACAGCCAAAAAAAAAATTTAACAGAATCCGGGACAGGAGGAGAGAGAGAAGAAAAAAGTTATGCAGGAAAAGCCTAAAAAATAAAACATAAAAATCTGAAATAATCGGTAAAAGGAAAGGGAAAAAGAAAAAGAAAAGAAAGAAAAGAACGAGAATTCTCAGGAAGAAGGTAAATGCAAGGTTCCGTCTCTTCACGGTGCCCTCCAGCTGACCATAACCTTAAAATTGGGGGTCTTTTAAGGTGTATAGCCTGAACTAGATTTCGACGAAAAGAGGCTGACCCGTATATCCATATGGCGTGGTCCGGGCCCCAAGGTATAATGCTAATAGGATATCATAATACTTTTACTACGCTCTCTGTTTCACCGTGGCTCGTCCTACTCCGACCACTAATGCACACCAGAACGAAGGACCCACGGTAGTTGTTTATATTAGACATCCATACCCTCCCCGCCATTGTCGATTAGTCTCTGATTCGGTCTGCCCGTTACTTTACTATACATACAATTGTTCCATCCGGAAAATATCTGTTCACTTGGGATCTCTTTCTTCTTTATATAAAGCAAGCCCACCCGGCTCTTCCATATCCTTTTTTCTTTTCTCTTGTATCGATATCTTTATATATTATTATTGTTATTATTGTTATTATTATCCCCAGTGGTGGACTTGAAGGGATCAGATTTCGATTTATATTAGTCGATATTGGCATACATATACATAATACGACAAGATGGTATCTTGGGAAAACTACATGCCTGCAAAGGTGAAGAATCGTAAGTGGATCCCACCCCTAGTTATATTACATAACTTGGAGTAGACATATTCTAACAAGGGTTTCTGTTTCTTTGTAGATCTGGTAGCTGCTGTGAGTACCCTCGATATCAAACCAACCCCTTCGTCACATGTTCGGCTTTATCAATCGTTTTGTTTGGACCGATATCTAACGGAAATCTCCTATGTCTTAAGACCGGTGAATTTGTCGGTACGAAATTCCCCTTATGGATACCATGCTTGCATGATCGGACATATCGCTAATCTTATTGCGCAACTAGGAACCTTTTTATTTCTTTTCATGGCCTTTAGTAAGAATACCCATCCCAAATATAGGCCCCATGCCATACGTACTCGGATAGCCACTTTTTCTAGAATACCACTTCTAACACTAAAGCTTAGGTGTTGTATCGGTTACTGGTCACCGAGCTCTATATACTCAAGAAGGAGCCTCACCAGCTGGTGGATCCGACCCCGCCTTGATAGTATATATCGCCCTTGGGTTTGCTGTCAGTTTGGGAGTTAATGTTTGGATCTTCTATCGGGTCAGCGGTGGAATGTTCAACCCTGCTGTATGTTTCACCTTTAAATTCCCCCACATTCCTACAACCCTCTCCCTTGCCCAAGCTCTAAATGAATGATAAAAAAAAAGACACATGATACTGACTTTAGAGATAGGTTACACTTGCTCTGGTGTTGGGTAACGGCATGCCCATTCCAAGGTTAGTTTCCTAAAACGGCCAACAACAAATTCCCAAAAGTGCCCCGCCATTCTAACTAGCGGTTTTTTTTCTTCTTAGGGCCTTATTTTGCTTTTTGGCACAGATTTTGGGTGGCATTGCGGCCGCTGGAGTAGCTGAAGGTCTTTTCCCGGGCCCGTTGAACGCTCAAACCACTGTTGAACGTATGTCGCTGCTTACCCGTTGGAATGCTTTTATACGCCGAATAAGAAAAAAAACTAACCGAACCAATGTTCTAGACGGGATGTCAAACGTCGAAGGCATGTTCCTTGAGATGTTTTTGACCGCTCAGCTCATCATAACCATTTTCATGCTAGCCGTTGAGGTAAGAAACCGAATCATCGGCCCCTTACCGAACATTTACGGAGCATTCCTAACCTTATTCCCACGACCGCAGAAAACCAAGGCTACATTCCTCGCGCCGTTGGGTATTGGCGCTGCTTTGTTTGTTGGGCATCTTGTCGGAATCTACTATACCGGTGCATCATTGAACCCGGCCAGATCTTTCGGACCCGCCGTTGCTGCTGGTCAATTTTATAGCGATCAGTGGGTTTACTGTAAGTTGATAGCTTCGCCAAGGAATTCTTGGGTCTAAAACGGTATTCTAACGATATACTAGGGGCTGGTCCATTTTTGGGCTCCTTCCTCGCGGCCGGCTTCTACAGACTCCTCAAGTTCTTGCAGTATGAGGGTGCCAATCCAGACCAGGATGTCGATCTTAGCTGCTCGGCTCAAGAGGACTCGAGCCGTATCGCTTGCACCGCTCAGCGAATGGGACTTGAGGGCAAGGAGATTCCTCGTCCTACTTGGTCGAGGTCGAAAGAATCGGATGTCGAGATGGGTTCCTCCATCCCACCGAAAAGCCCACCAATGCCAATCGTTGCAATGCACACCAACTCGACCGATAATTCATCGAGCCATGCATAAATTTTCACTGAGCGAACGCTTTGTTTGATGAAGTTTCTAGCGTGCAGAGCTATTCTTTTCTCTCATTATTTGTATTACTTATTATTTAATCTTTTACATTCCTTTTGGGTTACGGACTAGGGGGGGTTTTCAATGGATTTTTGGGTACCAGGTTGGATTTGGGATATGGAATGGGTAAATTAATGGAGGGTTTTATGGATATCATTTGGGATGGGAAGGGTTGGGTACACAATACCATCGGCTAGTATACTGTTTGATTGCTCTTTTTCTTGGATATTATTCGGAAAAACTGTGTACGAGAAGATATCATTGAGTCAATCGGACAATACACAAAAAGTTCCTTGCTGCATCAATATTACGCGTAATTTGACTTCCCGTCAGGTCTGGATTTTTCTATTTTCTATTGCCATTTCTGAAGAAGGTGAGGGGGTAGAGGGAGAGAGGGAGAGAGGGAGAGAGGGAGAGAGAGAGAGAGCTCCGTCGTGAAAATTAGACAGCCACCGCACGGCCCAGGAAAAGTAAACATGGTCGCACAAAGCCAAATTTGCAAAGTTGTACAGATCTACAAAATTACAGCATCTCCCGCTGCTCTGCATCCCACGAGGCCCAACCCTTCCGTTCCCCAGATGCCCTGCTGTCCTCGGCACACCACGCCATCCCGTGGGCCCTGACCGCCTCGTCTATACCCGCCCCGATATGCACCCTTTGCGCCTTTCCCACGTCCCAACCATGAACCTTGACAGCTTCCACGGCGCTAACAAACGCCTTAGCCAGGCCTGTATCACCACCGCCGTGACCGCTAAATCTGTCGGCTTCATCCGGTGTGTGGGATACCCATTGGGCATATGGATCTGTAAATGAGATCGAGTGGAGTGATGTTTGTGGCTGTCCCATTGGGCGTTTTGTTTGGCTGGCGGGGGCGGCGGGCCAAGAGGTGTCCGAGTGGAGTTCACCTTTGGTGCCATAAATTACTGTTTTTCTTTGACAGATCGCGTGTGTAAACTATGGTTTTTGTTAGTTAATTGCGATCGTATCAGACAAAAAAAAGGAAGTTAAGGAGACATACTGCTGTCATTGTGAGAGTAGCTGTTTTTGGACCTCTTCCTGAGTCTTTAGTATCATTGTCGTCTCCATCCCAACTCATTACTACCACTTGATTGTCTACCACGTCATTATGTCCGTCGTATACACATCTGCCATATGGGCCTTCTTCCAATCTCTTCAGCAGGTTATTTGTTTTCGTCTCGAAATTCCCCGGATCATCTTCTATCTCTGGATACACTATATCGACGGGCCACCCGGTATTAAATCCTCCCCTTAGACCAGATGGGTTTTCATAGTATATCTTTTTGGCAGAATACATGCACGCCCTTTCGACACTTTCCGGGCAGGTAATGCAGTTGTCTGTCGCATTTTGCGGTTTGTTTCTCTTGTGGAAATATGTTAGTTTACCCGTCGAATAGACATTACTCGGCTCATCTGGCCTAGTAGTTGTATCATCTGGATCAAATGGCTGAGGAGAACATAGAAACCATAGTAGGATATCTAAATCATGGCAGCACTTTGTAAGAATAGATGGACCGGATTCGGATTCCTTGTGCCAGTTCCCTCTGACGTATGAATGAGAGAAGTGGTACCATCCTATTGGCTCTTTATGTTCTATTGCCACTATTTCGCCGACTATTTTGTCTTGTGTTAGAAGACGGTGAAGAAGTCGATTGTGAGGGGAATAGCGAAGAACATGGCCAATTGCAAAGACTACATTAGTAGATTGAATTGCAGACTGAATTTTCAGACAATCGAGGTAAGTAGTGGCAAGGGGTTTTTCGATCAAGACATGCCAACCGAATGGAATCAACGCTGTTGCGATTTCAGCGTGAGTTTGGTCCAGAGTACAAATTAAGACGCCGTCTATGCCACCCGAGGACTTGATAATTTCTTGAGATTCGGGTTTCAAAATGTCACGCCAATCCGAGAAGCATAGGTTCTCGGGGATCCCGTAGCGTTCTGCGAGGGATTCTCGTTTGTAAGTGTGGATGTCTGCGACTGCTGCGACGATTCCGTTGGTTGAGGATTTTATGGCACGGGCGTAGGCGTTTCCGCGGTGGCCGGCTCCTATGATTAGAAAGCGAGGGCGGAGGGAGGGGTCGTAAGGGGGTTCTTCTGATACTGGTTGCTGTGTGGGTTGGGTTGTCGGTGTTGCATTTTGAGGGGCGGGTTCTGCCGTGCTGTTGCTGCTGCTATTGCTGCTGCTGTCGGTTGCAGAGGGGCTCTTATTGAACAGTTTTTTGAGCTTTGAAGCCATAATATTTTTGGATCCTTTCGATCTGCAGGGGGGGTACTTGTTCTTATGTATCGATGTATATAGATATTACATGTGCATGTATGAGCGGGATAAGTATGTTATGGAGGTGGAAATATCCATTTACTTTTTCAGCCTCTCTTACGTTTTACTCTGTTCTACTACATAAGACTCTCTGGCCTTAATGCGGAGAGTCAATTTAGGTCAACGAGCTGAAGCTTTCCCACGTGCGGAGTATGGGGCATCCGATCATTTCAAGGCATGTTTGATGGCATATTCCGATCTCAGATCACGTTTTTCTTTCGTTTTTGGGTGTGTGTTACGCTATGTTTAGGAAGGTCTTGGGAAGACGAGGGGGCTGACGAATTAATGGATGCTCATTCGTTCGTTGCAGAAATGCAACATCCAACACGTTTAACACATATGAGGGGGGATTAGTCTGGCTTCAAGACTACGTACTTACTGTAGTAGTTATGTACTAGCAAGGGGTTGGTGCATTTGAGAGTGTTGGTTAGCCGATATAATACTTGTTTCGCCATTTGAGGGGGGAAAGTCTTGAAGCACGCTATGATGTTTGTTAGGCAATGCTGGCATGTTTGGCACGCGACAATCGATTGTTATTTTTTGTTTTTGTTTTTTTATCTCTTATCGATTGTGGTTATCCACTTACATATCTGTAGGCATGTAAGCTTTCATATCGAGGCTTTGTTGGATATTTTTGGGACATTCCGATCCGATAGCTTGGTGGTGTAGGTATTTGTTATGTTGGGTATTACTAATAGGAGGCTCTAGCTCCTGCGCTGCGGCTGCACATACAAGCTCTCCAAGCTGTGAGAGTAAGAGCTAGTTGGGATTTTACCGGGGAGGTCCCACGCAGGTGACCACGGTATTTGCATTTTGATCGAAGGATCTTCTTTGTTAATTAATGTGATTGTTCGTGCGCTGCGAACGTGAGATGCTCAAATTTAGACACAGTTGGTTCTTGATTTGATTCTGAAGTCAACAACGTTTGTGGCGATAATGTGGCATGTTGTTCGCGTGTGTCTGTGTTGTGTCGGGGCTTCAACCTTCAAAATCAACCTCGGAGCTCCATGGATCCATAGGCTCCACTTGATCAAATTTAATCCAAAGTTAAGTTAACGTTAGCCACTTCCGTCTAGACATGTGTTAATGCTTCTAAATTTTGACCTTGAGATTGTTCCAACCTCGTCGAATTTACCGCCAGCTGGCTGTGCCTCAGTCCGAATTCGCGATGGCGGGAATGTGGTAGTGGCCATGATGGTCGGCACTTAAGCACTTTTGTAGTAGACATCTGTGCGACTGTGCCAGCTTACTACATCAACTTCGCAAACTGCGAATTACGCTTTTCCGCCAATGACCTTCTATCCTTCTTTTGAACAAGTGCGAAATATCGAAATAGGAGGGGCCTGAAAATAGAAGTACCTGTTGGAAGGTTCCATTGATTGGTACGCTAGCCCATCGCTCCACCTGCACTGCACCGCGCCCCCTCAAGCCTTTTGCCCTGTTTCAAGGGCAGCGAAGTAAAAAAACCAGGGCCGTTGAGTCCATCTTCCGGCTAGGCTTCCCGCAAGCGGTTCCCCTGTCTCACGTTCTGGAGGCGATATGGTGCATACATACAATACATATCTTGGTGGACGCGAAGAGATTTTCTCTGCGGCATATACATGAAAGGCTACATTGTTTCAACACTGTTATCTAAGTATGTATATGATCGGTTGGAAATACCTTTGATTGTCCTATATTATATGGGAAGTTAAGAGGCATGCGCTAAACAGTTAAGCCTTCACTCCCGTTTTCTGACGGCACCTCCTGCGGGAACTAACTTTCTTACTGGCTTGCAGGGTGCTTGTTCTCGAAATTGTGAGAATTGACAAAAGCAGGCCAGACCGTCCGCATTAGCCAAGATTCTTGGACACTTATGAACCGCCCAGCAAGGTTTCATTGGGATGGCCTTCCATTGAAACGATGGGTCAAAGACTGCGAAACAGGGGGATCTACCAGTTCGGGAGCAAGTGCTTACCGTAGCCAAGTTCTTAGCGCAATTTTATGCTCACAAAAGCAACGAAAACCAGTTAACTGGACTTCGCAAGCCCACTCCACTAATACATATGCAAGCAAAGTTTGCATGAGGCTTTACTGTTCACGATGCCGCCAGGTAGTTCGATTTTTAGGAATCGGTGGACACGTCAAAAGAGAACCCGTCCTTTTAGTGTATGGTAATAGCGTCGCAGCAGAAAGCTAAAAGGCTTTTTAACCTTCGAGGATTTGCTTTTCCTCATTGTATGTACACGGACTAAACGAGCGGGTCCTCTTCCTCCCATGCACGTCAGCCCATGACTATTACTTCTCCCTGAAATAAATTTGGAACCTTGTTTGCGAATCTCAGTTTTTCTGGGGGGAGCGGATACTTGCCCAATGTATATATATATCCCCAATAGAGCTCATAAAACCAGTGCTCTCGCATCATCTTTTTTCTCCGTTAACCCTTTCCTCCTCCTCCTAATCAACATTCTTTTTGGGCCGGCCCATTGTAGTCGTAATAATCATTCATACTCTTTGAGCATTGAGTGAAAGCCTTTTCTCTTTGCTTTGTCGATTGGCCTCCAATACACTGAACGACATTATCGATATACCCAGTGCATGGTACTTCCGAAGTAAATATTTACCCGCCAGATAATTCAAAGAACGAATATATAATCCATAATCAATTCCGACAAAATGGCGGGCAGCACCGCTCGAGAGAGCTTCTTTGATGATTTGAGCAGTGATCTAGATAGTTATTTCGTAAGTATTATATTTTACTGCATATATATCCCGCAGATGGCAGTTTGCTGACGGCACATATATAATAGACTGGTCCTATCGATGCCACCAAATCTTCCAAGCTTCCATACTTTATGCGTGTTCGCGGTTCGGTTCTTCCGGGACTGATTCTACCTATGCTCTTCGTGGCAGCATGGTGTGTTTGGATTACATGCGTTCACAAGCTCGTCCGTCCGTTGGCTATCGACTCCCTCCTGCTTACGGTTTTGGGTTTCCTGGTCGGTTTGGCACTGTCTTTCAGATCATCGACAGCATATGAGCGATACAACGACGGTAGAAAATGCTGGGCCAATCTTACATTGAACGTTCGGTGAGTAGCGCGCTTTTTTGACTCAGATGTGAATGATCACTAATCAAGTATTTTTCTTTTCTAATAACAGAAACATCGCTCGTCTTATCTGGATTCATGTCCGCGAACGTGACGACTCTAAAGAAGATGACGTTCTCGCCAAATTGACCGCTATGAACTTGCTATTGGCCTTCTGCGTCGCCCTCAAGCATAAGCTCCGCCACCAGCCTGAGTACGACTACAAGGATCTCCAAGGTCTCATTGTCAACATTCAAAGTTTCGCCAAGCAAGCTCATCGGGACGGTGATATCCCACCACGCAAGGCTCTTACCACCCCACAGAGAATCTCAGCCTACCTCGGAATCACCTTTTTCGAGAAGAACCCCATCAGACGTTACAAGGCCTATAAGAAGGCTGGAAAGAACCATGGAAATTTGCCACTTGAGATTATGACTTATTTGAGCTCTTACCTTGATTCAGCTGTCCAGGGCGAGCAGCTTAAGGTTCCCGCTTACCAGAGCATGGCTATGACTTATCTCGGTGGAATGATGGACTCCCTCACCAACTGCGAACGTATCTCTCAGACTCCTCTCCCACTTGCTTACAACATTGTGATCAGTCAAATCACTTGGCTCTACGTATGTGCTCACCTCAAAAACCTTAAATATGAAACATGTTCACAAACTAACCTCGGATTTTTTCTCTCTCGAAACAGGTTCTCTTCTTGCCATTCCAGCTCGTTTCCAAGTTGGGCTGGGTTTCCATCCCTGGTACCTTGATCGGTGCTTACATCATTCTCGGATTCGCTGCCATCGGTCGTGAAATCGAAGACCCCTTCGGTGATGATGTTAACGATTTGAACCTTGACCGTTATTGCGACTCTATCGCCCTCGAACTCGATATGATCCTCTCTGTTGCTCCACCAAAGCCTTCGGACTTCATTCAGCGTGATGACAACTACGTCATGTTCCCCAACATGAACGAGGGTTACAAGGCATGGAAGGCCAAGGGTATCGAGAAGATTCGCTCAGAACTTAAGCAGAAGCCACTTCGTCATGCCAACCCAGCTTTGGCACGTGAGATCCGTCAATCGGAGCTGAGAGATCGAGACCATGACCTCGATAAGAGGCAGAGAGAAGAAGATGAACGTGAGGAAGCAGCAGCAAAGGGAGAGCAGCAGAAGAAGAAGAATGAGCAAGCACAAGTACCCGCTGACGACGCTGTGTGAAAAGCACTTGGGGGGGTAATAAGATTGAAATAAAGCAAGCGAGTTTTTTTAATGACCTCCTGATACAGTTGCATGTGTCGGGGTTGAGTATGCTCTTTTTTTTTTAACGGACCCTTTTGCATATTTCCGAGCGTTTTGATATTTCGGATTTACGATTTTCTTAATTTTGCCTCCGAGTCATCGTTCTATACAGGATGCAACAGAGGATATTTAACATGGTTTTTTTTGGTGGTTTTTTTAGATTTCGTTCTTTGGGATTTGCCCTCTGAAAAAAAAGTTTTATACCTGGGGGTACCTGGGAAAGAAAATAGTATTTAGTGTTTCTTCTTCTACTATACTCTCTGTGTGACAAAGCAGATTTGGCGGGATCTAATCGTCCTATCTTTCTATATCTATATCACTATCGATATAGAGTCGATCTGCTTGTGTAACGAGAGTCGGTTATTATTTAGTATGTCTTATAATATACAACTTTTGATTCATGAATTTATCAACTAGCATTGTAATGGTAAAAAAGACTGTAGATCGATAGACCAATGATCCACAAGCCCTCGCCTGCATGGTTAGGCATGTGCACACGCTAGCGGCATCGGGTACCTTATCTGTGATGTCGCTGATGTGCATCATGTGTGCGCCACCTTGGCGTGAAGGGCGTCCTCGCGTTGGAGGACCGCCCAACAAGGCTTAAGGTTTGCATGGCTAAAATATGCAACAAGCAACAACAATTTGAAGCCGGGATTCGAGATGAATTGGCTGGAAAATGTTATCAAGATGAGAAACAAGGGAGGTTTAAAGCGGGATTTGGGTGTATACACTGTTATAATTCCTTAGTAATAGAAATTTAGGAATGCGGTGTATGATGGATAATAGTGATTTTTATGCTACAAATATAATACCACATCACAACTAAGCTAAGAGACCTCCAGCAATCAAGAATGGCTGCATTACCTTCTTTGCTAAAGATATCTAAGATAACCTGCAAGTAATGCCTAATATCACCACCCTTTGCCATTGATAGATTGTGGTTTCTCAGCCATAGAGCCACATTGTAGAAGTGCTAATATACGCTCCTATAGCTCATAAGACATGCAGGGGCTATGTCCTAGTCCTTATGACGACCGCGTTGAACAGTAGACGCTCCGTCTCCAAGCCCTAAATACGTCCATAATTACACCTTAGGTCATCAGGCAGTTACTAAGCGACTGTCGAGTTGATTATTTAACCCACATTCCCTGAGGCCTCTCGATAATTTCCTTTCTTGTCTCTTCCCTCCTCTATCTCTTTACCACCTTCTCCGAATCCCCTCCTTCACCTATCATCTCCCCATCCCAAGTCATCATCTACCATCACCGTTCTCTCATCAATTACCCTGCTACCTCTTTCTCTCGTCTAATCCGACCGCAAGGGTACTTCGGTGCTCCTCTGCTCTGGTCAATTGCTCCAGTTGCTCCCATCTATTCTCAATTCCTTAAAACCTCTCTTCTAGCTACTCTACGTAAGTTGTTTCCATCATTTCTTTCCAGTTGCCTGGGTGTGGGTAGCATCTTGTACTCTTTTTTACTTCCCATCTCGGCTCGGAGGAGCTGCAGGTAGCTTGTATACCCCCAATTCTTTCTAGGTGTTCCGTTTGGAGCTTCTCTAGATGGTTTGATGGGCTTCAGAGCAACCTGCCGGGAAACGAACCCTACGTAAAAATCATCAGCATTAGCTTGATGCTATCTCAAATTCTCCGATAGTTTTACTCTTACCGTTATTTGATCTTACCCTCCTCCTCCTCATACTGTCCTTCGTGTATAGTTGTCTTGGTTACATTTCGAATTTTCTCGATACTAACGTTGATGGTGCTTGATTGATGCTAGGTTGTATCTCTTAGTATATATATGATAGGTAATATCAAAGATTACCAAACTTACTTTGCCCTAACTTGAAGCAAGGTACGTTTCTGCGAGTTCTTACATAATCCAATCTCTCTTCATTCAATTGATTCCGTCTCTTCTGCTTCTCAACTAATCCCAACCCAACACCACCATTGAAATTCCAAGTTGCACCCTTCTTTTCTAATTTTCTCTTAAATGCGAACCTTGCTTCATAAACCCAAGATTTCTAAACAAGTTACTGACTTTAAATCAATAGTAATGGATGATTCTGACCGTTCAAGAAAGGCCCAACGCCCCGAAGATCTAGATACATTGCTTGCTCGGCTCGAGGTTCAAGAGCAAATCATCCAGGAACAAAAAGTGGAACTCGCCTCCAAACAAAAAGAGGTTACTGATCTCCGATCCGTTGGTGATAAATCAAGTACTATTCAATCAGGCTCTGTCAATATGAATCGCGATTATTCGTCGGCCTTCGACGGACGTCACGGAGGCATGAACAGCTCTCCAGGAAACCGTGTTGGTTTGTATGAGTCGGGTGATGACGACTTCATTCAGGAACAGGTCAATAAGCATACCTTTGCCCAAGCAGTTGATGCCGATTTCTACAATGATGAAGGAGTCTCCCTTCAGTTACCAAATGATGGAGGTAATAATGCCCCGAATTTCTTCCGCCACTCTCCCCTCCCCCGTGGTCAAGGTTACTCTAGCTCTCCTATGTGGGACCAAAAGCCAAAATCTGTTCCGACAGGATCAAACGGGCTTCTTGCTCCTCCATACTGGCAACCGAACCCCGGCCAGGGTTATAACCGACCAGCTCCAGAACAAGATCCTGTTCAAGACTGGAAGGCTGGTAGTAACGACTATCGTCGAGGTCCTTCTGGACCACCCAGCGGTTTCCATACCACGCCCGTCCGTCAAGGGTTCTCTCCGAGTCCTCTTTCCCCGCCGTTTGTTCCGAATGGCTCAGCCGCGACCTGGAACTCGGCCCCTGGCCCAAACACTCCATCCAGCTCGATGAACAGTATCTCCTTGTCCAGTGGCTATGGAGGATCAATGCCATATACCGGTGGGTATCCCCAGCCCAGCCACGGAGATTATTCGTCCGGGTTCAGAGGAAACCACAATAACTGGTCGAAGTCTTCCAATTCATCGCCGGTAGGCTCCATAGTTCTCTTGAATGTTCTTCCCACATTTTCAAAGCTAACAAGCATATAGACCCAACCATTAGGTGCTAATCTGTACGGAAACTCTACGGAGTCTCCTAACTGGAAGAGATTGATGGAACGAGGCGTGGCCTGCGATTGGGGCTATCTTGTCGACAGGGTCGTCATGCAGAATGACCAAGGAGCATCCGTGTTCCTTCAACATAAGCTTAAAGATTTTGATCACCCTGAACACAAAATTGAAATCATCAACGCTATTGTTGACAAGGCATTTCCCCTCATGACCAACCGTTTTGGTAACTTCCTTGTTCAACGTTGTTTTGAATACGGCGAACCTTATCATGTTGAGGCCATGATGAAACTGATAAAGAACCGAGTCGTTCAACTAAGCATGGATGCTTTCGGATGCCATGTGATCCAGCGTGCTTTGGACACTGTCCCAGAACCTTTCAAAGTTATGATCATCCAGGAGCTCTTGCATCGCATCCCCGAGACTGTCATGCATCGATGTAAGTTACCAATTCCCTGGTCTGCCATCATAGGCCTGGAGCTAATATAGTCGACCTAGATGCCTGCCACGTCTGGCAAAAGCTGTTCGAGGTTCGATGGGTTGGAAACCCACCCCAAGTCATGAAATTCATGAACGAAGCTTTGGCAGGTATGTGGCCTGAGATCGCTATGGGTGAAACCGGTAGCTTGGTGGTCCAGAACATTTTCGAGAACTGCCTAGAAGAGGACAAGGTACTTTAATACTCTATCTCGTTTTCTGCTTTAGGAGCCCTAGGTGGGTGTGCCCCACTAACACTACTATCTTAGCGACCTTGTGTCAATGAAGTTCTCGCCAACCTTGACATGATCGCCCGAGGACAATTTGGAAACTGGTGTATTCAGCACATATGGTAAGGTCCATCATACTCTTTCTTCACCCCTCAGTCACCGATGCTAAGTATCTGTAATAGCGAGCACGGTGCCCCAAGGGATCAAAGCCTTGCTCTCGATATGGTTCTTCACAATGCTGTCGAATATAGCATGGACCAATACGCCAGTAAGGTCGTTGAGAAGTGCCTGAAGTCTAGTGTCGCTCCAGGGTTCCTTGAACGTTATCTCGAGCGTGTTTGTGAGGGACGCCCTGATCGCCCACGCCTTCCTATCATCGATAGTATGTCTTACTGCCTTCTAGCTATATGCATTTGTTGGATTCTGGCAACAGGCTTGTGTTGCTAACAGGGATCTCTTTAGTCGCTAGCGATCAATATGGCAACTACCTGATTCAGTTGATCCTTGGAACGGCTCCAATGCATCAGAGAGAGTTCGTAGCCGGCCATATTCGAAAGCACATGGTGTCTCTTCGCGGGAGCAAATTCGGATCCCGTGTCGGAATGCTCTGCATCAACAACAACTTTGCCAACTTCTCCAGCCAACCAAGCCCCAATCCCAACCGCAGTGGGGCTGGTCATGGAGGTCATATGCACTCTGGCGGCGGTGGTCATCGGAGCCATTGGAAAGGGTATCGTTAAATTACTTTTCGTTGTGCTGCTATTAACCTAGTATAATGTTTCTGATAAGGGAGCGTCGCATACGTTTATTCTTTACTCATGCTGGGATTCTTATATCCAACTATACCGCATTTTTCATCCATCGACTCCAGCGACTTTTTCACTCTGCTTTACACACAAGCCTAACCAGCACCTATTTCGTTTCTGTTGTTTCTTTTCGCGGCTATCACCACTATCCACGAATATGCTGGATATCCAACCATATACGGTTTTGTTCTTCTGCGACTACCTTACCTGTTTTCCTGTATCTCAGCCCTGTCTGCCCATCGCACCCCTCAACATCCTCTGAATGCTCTGTTATTATGTTTTTTTTTACCTTTACCAAAAGGCGAGGCCAATTCGACATAATCGTCGACATGTCTTTTAGCTTATGGAATACAACAAATGGAATGGGATACACCATAGATGCGTTTAGTTTGAAGATATATCCTGTAGTCGATTAGGTAAATACTCGTAGAAATTGTATCAGTCTAAATTCGTAAGTGGGCAAGGTGGGTCTAATATGTCTGAAATCTGGGTTCGTAAAACATAGCCATAACAAAATCCTGTCGTAATTCTACCGGAACGCCATAATATGCAACTCCTCCGTATGCTACGCAATCTGCCATGGCATATTACTATTCATTGCTTTTGCCTTCGGTTGTATCATATATAGATATGAGATGCCGTGATATTGATGAAGATGGGCAAATTTTAGTTTTCGACCTCCATCGACGAGCCCGGCGCAATCTTTGAATTTTCCAACATCTTCGTAGCTTCGGCCACTTGTGTCCTCATACTCGATGATGTCGGCTCACCGGCCGCATCCGCAGTTCCATCTCCAATACTCGGCGGCCACATATTCGCACGGGCTTTTACCCTTTCCTCGGAGAGGGACTGGCAGCCGGGACAGTTATGTAATGATTCGTGAGTGAAGATGTCGCAGTCGATACAAAAGTGGGTTTTACAGTCTGTGCAGGCGTAGCGTTGGGTTGGCGGTTGGGGCGGTTGTTGTTGTTGTTGTTGATGATCGTTTTTTGGGGCGGTGGAGGTAGTAGTAGCGCCGTTTGATCTACTTGCTGTTGCGGTGGCGGCGGTGGTACTTGGGTTTCTGATTTTTATTTTTATGGATGAAGTTTGGGATTGGTTTGTTGGGAATGGGGATTGGCAGGACCAGCAGTGGGTTGATGTGTGTGCTCTGTTTTCGGGGTTACGTTTTATTAGTTTTGGATTCGGTTTTTTTTAAAAAAAAAAAATAAGGGCGGCAGAGGGATATGGTACTAGGTGAATATGTGGAAGAGGGATTGGTACGTACTCTGACCAGGGGACCTCTACCCAATTCTTTAGTGGGAATAGGTGGTGATAAGATCTTGCCAGATGTGTGGATAAGATCAAAGTCAACCCGCAGCAAGGACATTCCGTGGGTAAGAAGCAGACTTTTGCGGTACATCTAGGACAGATGTAGCCGCCTTTTGTGAGGTTTGAGTGGCTGGTTAGGGACAATTTTTTTAAGTTAGTGATGTTTATTTTATGTAAAGTGATAGATGGATAGATGGATGATTTCTTCATACCACGAGCAAAGCGATTCATGTTTTTCAACCGTTCTTGATGGGAACCCCATCATGAGGAGACTTGGAACGCTTTTTTCCTCGGTTTTTGTTACCGGTGGGGTTGTAGCTGCCATCATGAGTTCGCGGTAGTGACCTTCGTCGAGGATGACACCGTAGGCGGCTGTATTTCATTGCATTATCTTTTTGTTAGAAAAAAAATATCGACAAATTCTTTTGACAACAACAGATGTATGAAAAGTAGAGGATAAATGGGGGGAAGGTTGCTTACAGTCATCTCCATCGTTAGTTTTCATTACTAGTTCCCTGCATACTGCGACTTGTGCGGCCAATCCTACGATTCGTACTTGGATCCTGTCTTCTATGAGAGAGTTTATTGTGTCGTGGATATCACCGGGGTCGGATGATGATAATGCACCAAAGATTAGAAGGATTTCACGGGTTCCGTGGGTTGGTGTGTGGCTATATTGATCCCCATGAGGGATCTTATGGTTAGCCCCTTCTTCCAAGCCATCATATGTGAAGACCTCCATGGTCATGAAGGTATTGAGGGAGAAGAAAGAAACCTACAATAACTCCGCCCTCCCCATCTCCAATGCATTCTGCAAACTACTCGCCCCCTTCGGTTCAACCGTAAACGCCTTCTCCTGCAACGCCGTCAAATGATCCGCAGGGTTTCCACCCATATCGCTGATTCTTAATGCCAACCCATCGTGCATGCCAATAATACTCAATTGACTTATAGGGTTTTGCTCAAAGTATTCTGTTACGAAGTCGCGAGCGTAACGAAGGGTTAAGAGGAACCTAGTCGGTCTGAGATCCTTTTCTAACATGGCGGAGGAGAGGTCGAGGATTAAGACCAGATGACGGATTATTCCGCGCTGGATTGGAGTTGTGTCTCTTAAGAGTCTTTTTGTTTATAACATGTAGATGTGGATATCATAGAGAGGTTGAAAGTTAGTCAAGGTAGTTTTTTTTTTTTTTTTAATACATATGGGATCTTTTTCATGCATATGGAACTGCACAAAGAGAGAGAGAGAGAAAGAGAGAGAAAGCATACCTCTTCCGTTTCGTAGCCTCGAGTAATCCAATAACCGTACCGGCAATACTCCCATCGGCACCTTCAACAACATTATCCCAAGATCTTTGGATATCCTCCCACTTCTCACGTTTAGTCGCGCCAGGTGCCGGTGCACCGTCTGCTCTTTTCGACTTACGCGTCGAGCGACGGGAGGAACCTGCCGCACCACCACCACCACCACCACCTCCCCCTGCTCCTCTAGCTTTTGGCCGGTCATCACCAGAGCTTGAGAGGACGAAGTCCTCGTCTGAGTCGGCCATTGTTTCTTCTTCTGCTTCTTCCCTTTTCTCCCCTTCCTCCTTTCTTTGTGGAGTTTCTTTTTATTTTATTTTTTATTTTTATTTTTGTGGGCACGTGTGGTGGGGGGGTTATGTTATCTTAAGAGAGAGAGAAAGAAAGGTTGGAATTCGTTGGCGGGTTTTTGGTGTTGTTTTATGCCACAGGTGAGGTTGAATGGTTGGTGGCTGTGAATGTCGAATCATCTTCAAGATAGACCGGGTGAGGCGCAAAAAGGATCTGTCGTGTATCTGTGGAACAACAACGAGATTCATTTCATTTCATTTCACATGGGGGGTTTCGTCAACATGCACCGCATTACAACCATGTGATTGATTGGCACCAAAATTTATTAAGATGAAATGGGTTCGGTTAATTCAAGTAGTAAGTAAGTAATTAAAGATGTTCTTGATAATAGTAGATTACTGATATATAAACACTATGTATATGTACATACTCTGTATGAGCCAACAGCTATCTTATACCGATGCTTCAAAAAATAAAAAATAAAAAAAACGGGAACGGGAATAAAATGCGAATATTTCATTAACATTATCAATTCGTCTGAGCCCACCTCTGCTCCTTCTTTCTCTTATTTCCTATGCTATTTCTTCTTCTTCTTTTTCTTTTGGATGCTCAACGCTGGTGTTTGACGCTGATGAGGGCAGTAGGATATATATATCTACCCGTAAAGCTAGTGTGATTTTTGACTGTTGTGTAGAAATGAGTGTATGGGTCGGTGAGTAGAAGTAAGTGAGTGTCAGAGAGGCGGAAGTTATTTTCGAAAACATATGATCCTGGAATCTGGTGTATAAAATAAGAAAAAAACCCAGGTCTATTCTCGCATCCGTCATCTAGATAGAGGCGAATCCGAATATCCTTCGTGAAAGGAAAGGATCCCGAATCAAAGGTAAAATAGAAAAAGGGGGAAGGAAGAAAAAGAAAAGAGAAAGAAAAAAAACACGGGTAATGCTTCATTTGCAAAATTGCAAAGGAAACGATGCAGAAGAGCCCGCGATGAGAAAAGGAAAAGGGAACAAACAATAGGGGTATATGTAAATGAGAGTCAGAAAGATGATACAATTAATAAACAAGAATTCATAAGGAAGCGCAATCATGCCATATCAATTACAAGCGCGCACTTTTAGGTTGGTTTCTCAGGCGTATTGAGAATCGAATCGCCCGGAGCGATGTGTGCTGTAATCTGCATCTGACATCGATGGATTTAGGGGTTCGTCTACCCATGTGTCTTCTGTAATGCTCGACCAGAAAGCCCACAGTGTGATCACTGCCAATAATGTGAATAGGGTTTCGAATAGGGCACCGTCGATTCTTCCGTCTGCGGCATTGCAGAGGTGCACGCTGATGACGAATGTGAAAACTTGTCCGATGGCGAAGAGTACGGCCGCCCCTCCTAGTAGCACTATTGTATAAGTTAGTATTGAACATCATATTGTTGCTTTCAAGGGGAACATACGCATGGGCCGAGTTTCACCCAAGACTCTGAGAACGAGTATGCTCTCGAGAATAAAGTAGCCGGCTAAGCAGACGATCGGGAAGAGTAGATACAGGACATAGAGTCCATAGTTTTTGTAGTCGGCATCGGGTTTAAATGTGTCGGTGTAGCCGAATCCAGTATCGAGAGCAATATAGCCTAGGTTAAAATTGTGAGTATCGACCTTTGATTTATATATATATATACTATATATAAGTATCTAAAAGAAAAGACCGAACATACCTGTGCCAATGAATATCATGGCCCCCGAAACGAAGAAAAGACTCAGTGATAATATAGTTCCATCATCTAGAAGCTGGTATCCAACGATTGCATTCAAGAGAAGTATCCAGCACGTGGTTGCGATCGCTGCGATATGTATTGACGAAAACCACTAGAGGCAAAGGAGAGAGAAAAAATTAGCAATATGACTAAAAAAAAGACCTAAGGTTGTTGGCAGCATACTTTCAGAACTGTAGCATTGTTCAAAAATCCTCCCACAGAGAATATTTCAGCAAGCGAAACGATCCCGTACATCAACAGGAAAGTTTGCATTTCTCGCCGACCGACGGCAGCTTGTTTTCTCTCCGATCTCCATACTAAGTAGACAACAGCAACGAGTGCGAAGCCGCACAATATTATCGAACCAAGGTTTCTTAAAGGTTCACCATTGGCTATGAAGCCCCTCAGCTCGCAGCTACGGTCGATGGGCCCGGCAGTGCTGTTGTCGCTAGTCAAGAAGAATAACTATAAAATGTATAGATTAGCTAATGTCCGGACGGGTAGGGAGATTTGTTCCGTGTCTGAGATGTTGGCTTACATTACACACCTAGAAACACAACAGTTAGTGATTGTCGCAGATTAAACAAAAAAACAAAGGAATACTTTAAATTTACTTACTGGTAGTGTTGAATCGCGACAAAAATCCTATGGAGGAAAAAAAAAGAGATGATTGTTAGTAATGTTCGGCGATTGCGATAGAGACAGCAATAGCAACAGTAATGGAATGGAATGCAGTGGAATGCAGTGAAGGGCATCGGGCTACGTACATGGAACTTTCCGAATTGGGACATTGTACCTTCGCCGGCCCGATCGAGGACTCCAGCGGAAGCTCAGACGAACAATGGACCTTTTTGATAAAATGTCGGGATGAAAAGGTAATTTGCAGGGTGGCAGGAGTAAGGTCGGAACACTATAATGATGATGATGATGCTGCTTCTGCTGCTGCTGCTGCTGACAGAGGGTATTTGAGAGAGCAGAGATGGTGTTGGGAATTAAATTATATTCGAAGAAGAAAATTGGGCGAATAATTTTCGAGCTGGTTTTGGCTGGTGGAAGGCGAAGAGGAAGGAGCGAAGAGGCTGTACTGTGCAACTGTCAGATGTCTTACTGGCGCTGATATGATATTAACAATTTGGACACCAAAAGCGAAATAAAATACAATAATAATATCAAAATGCAATGCACTAATGGGAAAAGAGAAATGATTCTCAAACAGATGGGAGCAATAGATATAAAGTAACAATGGCGATGCGATGCGGAGAAAGAGGGCGGGAGGCAGCAGGGGAAAAGCGAGGAGGTGGTAAAAATTCGCTCTTTTGAATCGGGAGCGCTGGGATTGATGGATGGTTTCCACGTTGTCGGCCAGCCTCAACAGTCTGGCAAAGAGCTAAACTGTCTCCACGTGAGTGAGAGAGTGTGTGAGAGTGAGGGATCTTGAGAAACAGGTTGACGCGTGTGATATGATATGATATGATAAGATGATACCAAGTCGTTGTAGATGTAGATGTAGTTGTAGTTGTTAATATAATATAGAGTGTGTGGTTGCTCTGCGCTGTCAATCTGGTTCATCACAGTCGCTTCCACTTCGAGTTCCTGTTCGAATAACGAGAGATGTCTACGAACGACGAACGACAGAACGACAGACACCAAACGGCAAATGCAAGAACGAGAACAAGAAAAAAAACTCTCTATATTAATAGAAACAGCTTCCCGGGATCAAGCTAGAAGACTGGCTGTGATATCCAGATCCACCGCCACAGGAATAGGTGTATAGGTATAATGTAGGTACTCGATGTACCAAGATCAGAAAGAAAAATACCTTCTTGTTCTTCTTCTGCTTCTTCTTCAAGCTTCTTCTATTTCTTCTCAACGTCGATGATGGGGTCGTGTCTACGTCGGCCCTGTCGGACGTATGCAAGGTTTGTCCCGAGTTTTCGACTTAAGGGGCGAAAACAGGTACGGTGCAGACAGCACAGGACCAACAGCGATGCAATGACCGGTGCTGGAAAAGCGAGGCGGTGACCCGTAGTCCACGAAAATCTGCGATCTCCACCAATTGGATCAAGAAGAGCGAACTTCTCGAAAAGAGTCGGAAACTGTGAAGAAACTCTAAAGGTGTGGGGAGGAGGGGAAAGAGAAAAAAGAGAAAAGAGGAGAGAGAGGAGTGTGAGAGAGGGAAGAGATGCAAGCAGCAGCACTTACTGTCAGTCTGCAATGGTGAGACGAACCTGATGCGACCGTTTGTCGGCTGGCACAATTACTCTTAACTAACTGCAGCGCTGAACTGAACTAACGTGCAAGTGCGAGTGCAAGTGCGGGTGCAAGAACAAACGAACAAACGAACGGGAATATTCGAAGGGCTGGGGATTTTGATCGATTTCAACAATACGATAACGGAATTTGTTTTTTTTGGAAGAGAAGATCAACCACAAGGACTCGACTCTTCTCCGTACCCACGGTATGTTTGTCTGTATATGTATGTATATGCGATCGATTTATATTATACTTACTCTCTTTTGATCAAATAGAAAACAGTCGTATGGGTGGCCGTCAAGGCAATAGGTATCGTGCAAGATCGAAAGGAATGGACTCGAAGGGCGCTCCAATTAAAAATCGACCTGACACACCGGTTGTGCTGCGTCCAACGGCTCGCGGAGACTATTCAATAGCACAAACCGAGGAATTTCTGACCCTGAAGGACGGAGTAGTATTGTAATAGTTGGTATTTTGTTATCCAGCAATCTTTCAAAGATCGATAATATACGGCTGCTAAAGAAACGAACGGGTGGGAATTTGGGGAATTTGGGGAATTTCGAATGAGAGGTTTAATAATTAATGAGTGGACGCCCACATGTGCGGACAGGTTGAATTCGATTCAATCCAATTCAAGACTTCGAGTCAATACCTATTAACATTATCGGGAAATGGGGTCATTATTATCCATATCGTGAAATTAACCATGGTCAAAAGACCAGATGAAGCAGATTCACAGGTTCGAGCGGTCATCAGGCATATCTCACGACTCCCGCACGGGAAATGAGGACGGAGGGGGCGGCTTTGTTTGAAGCGAACAAGAACCCTGCTCAGTATCACGAACAGATGCCCAGGCAGCACACCGCACCGTTGGATTGTGGCAGAAATACGCATAACCGTGGCCAAGTACTTTCCTCTTACCTAGGTACTGACATACAAGAGAAGGGTACCCGAGTAAGTACATATGTAATATAGTGGACGAGCAGGGGAGAACGGGCCTGGCGCTCGAAAGCCGCAGGATGACAACGTCTATTGTTCCGGTATTATAAAACAAAATACTTCCACTGCAGGCTAGAATTGCACATGGATGAAGTACTGTACACGTCCAATACATTGCAATCTAACACAAGACGTCTAGAATCAATCCTTTTTTCCCTTCTGTCGGGAATCGTTCCCTCACGGACGCCCAAATATAGGTTCATTGGGCGGGTGAGTTTGTTACAAGTATACAACTCGCAGGGATGAGGCCATTTGAATTTTTTGCATTTTGCATCTCTTCGTATATTAATTACTCCTATATCAGCAAGTTTTATAGTATTGTATTATACTACTGCGTATTGAATCCCTTCCTCGGGTAGCGGGGAGGTATGAAAGGAGGGAGAAGGGGGAAAAAAACAATAAAAAAAAGTCGCCTGGGCTTGTAGTATGAATTATAAGCGCTTGTGAAGAGATAGCGGTTTCAACCCGTCGGCGAGACCTTGGAGCTGTGGTATCTGAGTGGTTGCTCACCATTCCTCGCGGAGATATGTGGCTAGTGATGGTGTGGGTGTTATGTATGTGGCTTGATGGTTCACCAGCCACAGTCACGATGGTCAGGGTCCGAGCTGCTCCTGTGCACTGGCGTGGACGAGCTCTGCACAATTACGTAGGAGGATGTTCGTCCCGTCGCGCGTCAAATTAACGACCATCCCATTTTCTCGTTAACCATCAATACCGAGATATCATAGTCGAGAAACAAAATGCATAACATACATAAAACCATGCATCATGAGTCGTCTTTGTCGAGATCTTGGCTCTTTAATAAGTAGCACTTGACATTGCATTAGTGGAGCCCGAGCATTGTCCCGAGTGGATTCCGATCTACACAAGCTGTTGATACATCTGATCAAGACATGCGCCCATCTCTGCCGAACCCGAGAGAATCAAACAAATACAATACTCACTAGTAGTAAGAGACAAGGACAACTAAGACAAACTTAAAGACATTCCTCGGAATACTCGCCGCCTCGGTCAGGTGTACGTATACATGTATGTACTTACATGACTGTTGTCCAACGGAACTTAACTATACACTATCAAGGTAGACTATACTCCTCCAGAGAGACACAACAATATAAATACACATACAAACCCACTCGCGCAGGAACCCTCCCTCGGCTTTCTAAATTTTTGCACTACATCGACAAAAACGTGGCTGCAGCTTGCCACATAATCAGGGCGGTCAATTTGTTCGGAGGACATCTCTTCCCCTGGCCGAGAAAGGGGTGGGATCCAGCTTAGAGCTATAGAGTTCCCGTCGAAAAAGGACCTCATCGACCACATAACACTCTCATCCGGTAACGCTCCGGCGATCAGATTATATATACCCTCACCACCCTTTAACTTTCCACAACCGACAAGATTGCGTCCTCACGTAACCCCCCGTCTACCATCCCCCTCCAACAACTCTCAACAAGTGGTTTATCCAGAAGTCAAGCTGGCGACAAACACGCCGAAGCTCGTGAGCAGGAGACTTCGTTACTTGGCCGGTCGTCTGTCGCCGGAGGAGGCAGTCAGTACCGCCACGGCGACCGAGACTCAGAATACACAGCTGAATCCAATGATTCGGATTCTTGGAGTGATACCGGTGACATAGCGGATCAAGCGCCAGACGACGAGGATCCGGTCAAGCAGCATCTCACAAAGGACGGAAAGTCGAAGAAAACTAAAAAGGTCAGGTACGCCGACGACGGCGGCGACGACGGCAACAGCGAAGAGCACACAGAGAGCCGGAGGAAACGAATTCGAAGGAAGGACATACCGATCCCTGAACCGGAACCGAGGAGGCCTACGGCTATTGGAAGATTAATATCATTTTCCTTAACTGGAGGGAGGCAATCCGACAAAATGTATGGGTTAACGGGGAAACCGCTTCTATACTTCACAAGTATATTTGTGAGTCTAGGGGTATTTCTCTTTGGATATGATCAAGGAGTTATGAGCGGTCTCCTAACGTAGGTCACGCGACGTCTACGTCTCCATATTCTAGTGCTGATATGTCTATCCAGTGGAGAAAATTTCAAGGCATACTTTAACTACCCCACGGCCGCCCAAATCGGGACTATGGTCGCAATTCTTGAGGTAAAAATCCAACAATATTAGCTAGATTTATTTATCTACTTTTGCTTACTTGCTACTTAGGTTGGCGCATTCTTTTCATCCCTGTTGGTTGGAAAAATTGGAGATATCATCGGAAGAAGACGAACGATCTTATATGGTGCTATAATATTCGTCATCGGAGGCGCTTTCCAAACCTTCTCGATCGGTATCGGCACGATGATTATCGGAAGAATCATAGCTGGTGTTGGTGTTGGTCTGCTATCAACTATCGTCCCCGTCTACCAATCTGAGATATCACCGTCGCACAATAGAGGCCTACTTGCTTGTATCGAATTCACAGGCAACATTGTTGGTTATTGTTCGAGCGTGTGGATGGATTACTTCTGTTACTCGATTCCGAACGACTGGTCTTGGAGATTACCACTCTCGATGCAAATTGCCATGGGCACGTTACTAGCCGTTGGCTCTTTGGCCATATGCGAATCGCCGAGGTAAGACAGGCAAAATATATGATTTCGACTAGCTTTAACATTTTGATTGTAGATGGCTGTTGGACAACGACCACGACGAAGATGGTCTCACGGTGCTAGCTAATCTCCACGGCGGTGGTGACGTCTATAACGAGCGGGTGCGAGATGAGTTCAGAGACATCAAAGAATCGGTTATCATCCAACGACAAGAAGGAGAACGATCGTACAAGGATATGTTCGCCCGTTACCGTCGAAGGGTATTCATCGCCATGTCGGCCCAAGCATTCGCCCAACTAAACGGCATCAATGTTATCTCATACTATGCCCCGCTAGTATTCGAACAAGCTGGCTGGGAAGGGAAAGACGCCCTCCTAATGACGGGCATCAACGCGCTAGTATACGTGGCTGCCTCGATACCACCGTGGGTCCTTGTAGATCGATGGGGAAGACGAAAAATTCTCCTCTCCGGAGCAATCATTATGGCGATATCCCTTTCGCTCATATCGTACTTCATGTACCTTCGTATTCCGTCGACTCCAACGCTGGTAGTGGTCTTCGTGGTCATTTACAATGCGTTCTTTGGGTACTCATGGGGTCCCATCCCATGGCTGTACCCACCAGAGATCCTGCCGCTATCGATTAGAGCCAAGGGAGCATCGTTGTCAACTGCTACTAACTGGGCGTTTAATTGGTTGGTTGGGGAGTTGACTCCCATCCTCCAGGAAGTGGTGGAGTGGCGATTATACCTTATTCATGCATTTTTCTGCGTTTGCAGTTTTATTTTAGGTTGGTCTAAAAACGATTTTTAGTTCCTTGGATTTTCTGTACTAACTCGGTTTGATAGTTTACTTTTTCTACCCTGAGACTAAGGGTCTTACACTAGAAGATATGGGAGTATTGTTTAACGATGGATCGGCTGCCCCGACTCCTTCGGGACGATCGTTGTTGAATACTGAGGGTAGGACGAGCCCGGTGCCTACTCTGGATATCAACAACCCGTTCCCGCATAACGGGAAGAATAGGGATGAGGAGTCCGGTATATTTGGGTGGGTTAAGGGAATATTTAGAAGGGAAGAACGGCGTTCAAGTGATTATAGACCATTGATTACCGGTGAGGATTAAATAAAGGAAGATACATTCATGAGCCTAAGAGGAGGGTCGTAAATGGAGTGTATGAGATATTAGAGACTCAAAAATGGCTTGGGCGGTGGCATTTTGGATGGTTTGGACTTGATTCTGGAGGATGTATTAATATTGGCATTTTCTTTCATTTCACTTTATCATTTTGCAGAAATTAGTTACGAATAGACTCAGTCGACGTTTGCATGATTATTCGATTAATTATCGTAGCTCTACCGATCTGGGTCCAAAAAGTAGAAGAAAAAAAACCTGTCTATTCCTGAACAGCAACCAACTACCTTGCATAATCAAGGGACCCTACGAGTTAAGGCCTTATAAGTGACGCTCTAAGCTTCAACCCCAATACAATAACAATATTATCTTATTCCTTAT
This sequence comes from Orbilia oligospora ATCC 24927, assembly GCF_000225545.1. Classification (NCBI taxonomy): domain Eukaryota; kingdom Fungi; phylum Ascomycota; class Orbiliomycetes; order Orbiliales; family Orbiliaceae; genus Orbilia; species Orbilia oligospora. Next base: position 1,223,357 of record NW_011645611.1, on the reverse strand, counting down.
ACTCCTTGTTCCAAAAAACCCTATGCCTCTTCTCCTTCCCCACAGTTCTAATCTTCTCCACATCTTCATCCTCAAGTTTGAACTCCGTGATCGCAAGCGCTTCCTTCATTCTCCATTCCTTCGAGGAGGTAGTGATGACTACATTCCCATCATCGACAGCCCAGCGCAGAAGTATCTGTGTCGCTGATTTATTATACTTCTTGCTGAGATCCTCGATAACACTATCCAAAGGACCCGGTGCACCCTTCGTAATCGGGATCAGAGGGCCGTAGGCTGCCGTTACTATTCCATGTTTGTTATGGTATTCCTTAAGTTCTGGGTTTTGTAGACTATATTTTTTGTTACACGGACAATATATCATTAGCAAGGAACGCCAGTAGTGTATATATTTATAAAGGTGAGGGGGGGGAATACATACTAAGGATGATACTCCACCTGATTAACCGCCGGCAGCACCCTAGCAACCTTTCTAATCCTCTCCAACTCCTCGACTCCAAAATTACTAACCCCGATAGCCTTCACCAATCCTTTCTCGTACAATCCTTCCAATTCCCCCCAAGCTTGTTCGATTGTTATACCCTTTTCCTTTTCATCCCAAAATGGCGCGTGGATTAGGTATAAATCTACGTAATCGACTCCTAGCTTTTTGAGAGATGTGGAGAGAGCTTCCGAGGGGGAGGAGATGGATTTGTAGAGTTTTGTGGTGATGAAGAGGGATGAACGTGGGGTTTTTGGAGAGGAAGAGGAAGAAGAGAGGGCGAGGCCGAGTTCGGGTTCGTTGCCGTAGGCTTCGGCGCCGTCGAGGTGGGTGAAACCGACGGTTAAGGCGGTTTGGGTGGCAGTGGTGATGGCTGGGTCTAAGGTTTCGTCGCCGGCTCTTTTGAAGTCTGGTTTTGTTATGAATAGGGTTTATATTAATATTTTTTGAAGATACTTATATATATGTATTTTGGAGGGTAGAGTAGGTAGGTACTTACGAGCGGTTCCGAGGCCGTATCCGATAACTGGGATTTCAACCCCGCCATGGTTCAATTTGATAGTTGGAACGGTTGCCATTTTTTTTCTTTCTTTCTCCGCTAGTAGATGAATTGGTTATTTCTTTGAAGGAATATTCGAGTTTTGTATTTAAATATCCAATTCCTTTTGTGTTAAATTTGAAGATTGTCAGAACGTGAGAAGTGGGAGAGCTTGTAGAAATATATGTTGTAGATTCGTAGTTCGTCTCAACAACAACAACAACAACAACAAAAAAAAGGGCTGGAAGACACAGAAATAATAGTTAGCGGGAACGCCTTAAACTTCTATATCCGTCTTCTCAAGCACAGCCTAGATCTCGATTTTGAAGCGCCAATGTCAAACCAAGCACGGACGAAGAAAAACTTGGGAGAATCTAGATCTTTTTTTGAATGGTCTGTAGAGAGAGAGAGAGAAAAAGCTGAATCCTAGAGGTCTGGCAGTGTTCTTTTATATGCAAGTTAATCTTCCAATACATTAATGCAACAACAGACTTTCGAATGCGGTTCGGCTGTGGGCTTGCTAGCTATAGCTAGTAGCTAAGCTGGAAACTAGCTATCACGTCACTTGTCCGGAGATTCGCGTTTGACCTTGTAATTACTAATCTACTTTTTAAAAAAATGATAGGGCTTTGCCGAGGCCGAGTTTCGATGCCGATTGCCGAACGTGAGTAAGTAAATAGTAAGTAAGTGTCAACAGATTGAATCAAGAAGGTGCTTTGTATCGATTTCAAACAAAATGCAATCGATTGAGTCGAGTCGAGTTTGGAACTCGAAAATATCCAACAAGTTAAACGTGTTGCGCGGATGTTCGATACATTCATTCATAAATTAATTAATTCTACGTTCAATCCTAGCCTATTATATACGGGTATGCTTAAGCTCTGTAAAGACTGGGTGTCAGTATGTTAACGTTGTATTCCCAGTCACATAAGTTGAATATTATATTGGGAGACACACAGGAGAGAAGGGCTAGATAGATCAAGTGTATATATTAATTATATCATCTAGTAAGGATTGTATTGTGAATAAATAATATAATTCCAAAGAGATTCAATCGAGTCTTGCAAACGAACATGCATTATAATATTAACGATACTTTCATTCATGAATCAAACATATGACTAAACAATCAATATTACTGCAAGCGGGTTAATTAAAATGGTGAATAAAAGAGCAATCGAAAACCATATCCACGAATATATCGAATTGAACCTCTGACCGATTCGAAGCTTCGAAGTTAAACTAAACGGTCCCATCCACACTGGTCCGCCCGGACACCCCTCCCATCTCCACCTCTCCCAACTTAACCTCTCGCACCCGTCTCTCCTCCTCTCTCCTCTTCTCAGCCGCCCTATTCCTCCTCCTATTCACAATCCAATACCCCGTCCCAGCCGCAACCAACAATCCCACCCCGGCCAAAATCGCCGCCACCGCAGCCTTCGAATTCTCCCAATTAAGCCCTACATTCGTATCATAATCCGGCAAAGTAGGCGGATTCGCACCGGCGCCCATAATCGCAAACGGTTGGGAGTAACTATAATTCCCCATCCAAGAATCATAACTCATCTCGATGACATATGTTTCTTTATCGGCAAGAGACCCCGGTACCATCCATCTGTAACTTCCCGTGTTTTCGACGGTGGCTATTCGACGAGCCCGGCTTAGGTCTGAGGGTCTTTTGGCGGCGGGGTTGAGGGAGTTTAGGAGGTAGATGGTGACTTGAGGGGTGGTGGGGGGACCGGTTATGTTGGTCCAGGTTATGAGGAAGGGTTTGCCGACTGTGAGGGTCGTGGAGGGGTTTGGAGAGGTGACTTTGTTGCCTTGGAAGGTGGTGAAGGTGGGCATTTCCATATTGTATTATATACTAAGTAAGTACTTAAGTAAGTACTCAAGTAAGTAGGTATATCAGAGTGGGATTCCTAAGTGGATGGATATGCAAGAGTTCATAAGATGCATCAAATTGAGGCTCTAGACTGATGGGAGGTATTATAGTAATGAAGATGGTATGTTGAAGGCTCAAAGGCTGGCTTTATATAAACATTTGGATTCTCAACATGATATATGATATCGACATTGCATTAAAGACCACTGAAAGAGAAGTCGGGGGGAATTAATGTCGGAAGCTAAGCGTTAACAGACGCCGACACTCCTCTATGCATGGTCCTCGGATTTGGTATGCCAACAAGTTCGTGCATGAAAACTGCATGTCATATGATTATCCATCCCGCCTCTCATAGGCGATAGATCTATAGAGTAACTTGCGGCTAATTAGATAGGCAGCTACTCTGTCGGTACCCGGCAAGGATAAATCAAATCGCAAGTACAGATTCAACCTTGTTAAGTTTTTTTGTAGCGAGGATTGAATCAAGTCGTCTGATACGATGTACTCGAGCTCTCTTTCGCCTGCGTCTGCGCCACCCATGCACTCACCCATGCATTATATTAGCTTAGACACCGGCGCGCGGAAGTTAAGTTAACGTCATTACCAAACCCGCCTTGGCGAGAACCGACAGCTTATAAACCCGCAAACCTATCCGATGCATGCTATAAAGTGAACCTGCGCCTGACATATGATATCCTGCAGCTTTCCCCCCTTCCAAAATCGCACATGCATAATAACCCCCCCCCTCCCTTCCAACCAATCCCATAGTGTCTTAATCTAGTCTTTTGAACAAGAGCAGGAACAAAATAGTTAAATCGGAGCTTCACAATCCCGAAACTGCGGACACGAAAAGAAGAAAAAAAAAAAGCTGCATGTTCCCGCCGCAGCAGATATTCCAACAGGCAGCAACACATTCGAACAGGGGGGTTCTTCGGGCTTTACCGCGGTTATTATTACTTTCTAGGAATTTCTCGAGTTTGATGGATATCAATACTGGGTATTCGGGTATGAGTTCTAAGGGTGGAGTTACATTAGATGAACTTCCAAAGTCACATGTTTTCACTGATAAATTACCTCGTAAGTGTCCCCATCCCATTATATATATATTTTAAAAAAACCTATTTTGGTAATGATGTTTTATGTTTACTTGTTATGATAATACAGCGGACCCGAACGTACCAACCCCACAAGTCGCGGATTCGAACCAGCGCCCCAAACCGGGATTGGTAAAAAATGCAGCGTTCACATGGATTAAACCCGAAGAAACGCCGGATTATGAATTACTCGCGGTTAGTCCTGCTGCATTTGACAGTATTGGATTGAAGAGAGGGGAGGAAAAAGAAGAAGGGTTTGGGAAGTTGGTTAGTGGGAATAAAATCTTTGAGGAACATTATCCTTGGGCTCAGTGTTATGGGGGTATGTTTTCTCTTTCATATAATTCTTGTTGGTATGGTATGGCGAGGGAGTTTGATTGTTGATAGGCTTTTATTAGGGTATCAATTGTACGATTTCTTCCTTTTCGTGAGGGAATGAAGGGTGCTTCTTTTCTTAGGGGACTGATAGCTAATGGGATACTTATTCTTAGTGGCCACTGGGCAGGCCAACTTGGTGATGGGGTATGTCTCTTTCCCAATACTAGCTAATACATAGTATATGAGCTAACAGAAATAACAGAGAGCAATAAGCCTCTTCGAGAGTACAAACCCTTCCACCGGTGTACGATATGAATGGCAGCTCAAAGGTGCCGGAACAACCCCCTATTCTCGATTTGCGTAGGTTTCTTTCACATACTCTTCCTTCTGAAGTTAAAAAGACTTTATATTGATAAATACATATACAGAGACGGCAAAGCAGTTCTCCGCTCTTCAATCCGCGAATTCATAGTCTCCGAAGCCCTCCACGGTCTAAAAATCCCCACCACTAGAGCACTCTCCTTAACCCTCCTACCCAAAAAGAAGGCACAAAGGGAAACCATCGAGTCCTGCGCCATAGTAACTCGTTTCGCACAATCATGGCTAAGAGTCGGAACTTTTGATTTACCTTATAGTAGGAACGACAGAAACCTCACTAGAAAACTTGCTGATTACGCTATTGAAGAAGTCTATGGTGGGGTTAAGAATTTGGGAGGTCCTAGGGAGGAAAGCGACGGTGGAGAACCGGATGGAGAACCTAATAGATATGAACTGTTTTATAGAGAAGTGGTGAGGAGGAATGCAAGGACGGTGGCGTATTGGCAGGCGTATGGGTTTATGAACGGGGTTTTGAATACAGATAACACGAGTATCTTGGGATTGAGTCTGGATTTCGGACCGTTCAGTTTTATGGATGTGAGATTCCTTTTTTTCTCTTTCAAATCTATATTATAAGGGTAAAATAATCAACTAACAATATCAAAAATCATCCAGAACTTCGACCCAAGTTTCACCCCAAACCACGACGACTCCTCCCTCCGCTACTCCTACCGCAACCAACCCACAATAATCTGGTGGAACATGGTCCGACTCGGCGAATCCCTCGCCGAACTCTTCGGCTTAGGTTCTCTCGTCGACTCCCCGCAATACCTCTCCTCGGGCCTACAACCCTCGCAAGTCGAACCCCTAACGAAACGCGCAGAATCCATAATCGACCGCGCGGGTATAGAATACAAAACAACCTTCATATCAACCTACCAAACCCTCATGTCCCAACGTCTGGGATTCCAAACTAACAAAGAAATCGACATGGAAAATCATTTTACTACCGCCTTGGATTTGATGGAGAAGTTGGGGTTGGATTTTAATCATTTCTTTAGGAGGTTGGCGGATTTACCTATCAGTCATATGGGAGATGAAGATAGTAGGGTTATGGCTGCTGAACATTTTTTTAATGAGAATTCGGCGGTTAATATGCCGGGTCTGGCGGCGAGGGATAAGCTTAAGGAGAAGGAGAAGGCGAAGAAGGAGATTGCGGAGTGGTTGGGGAAGTGGAGGGAGAGACTTGCGGAGGAGGATGGGGGGTTGGATGATGAACGGAGGCAGAGGGAGATGAAGAAGGTTAATCCTAGGTTTTTGCCAAAGAATTGGGTGTTGGATGGTATGGAACCCCACTGCGCTTCTTCTTCTTCTACTTATTCTGCTTACTTGAGTTACTGTGAATTCATACATACATTTCCAGAAGATCATACTAACGAAAAGGTCAAACGATAGAATTAATCAACCGCGTCCAAAGAAACGGAGAAAGAGATATTCTGCATAAAATCCTAGATATGTCGTTACGTCCCTTTGAAGACCACTGGGGGCCCGAGAGTGAATGGGCAGAAGAGGATAGACTTTGTGGGGATGTACCACCTCAAGATGCTGGGATGCAATGTTCTTGTAGTTCTTGATTTCTTTTTTTTTTTCCACTTTATATTATATATTGTTAAACAGAGGGAGGTTTCATCGTTAAGAGCATAATAAATAAATAAATGGAGGTTGAATGTCTATAAAAATAACTTTCGTTCGACAGAATATTAAGATTATCGATAGTATTACTTTTGGATTGGATATAGAAAAATTAAAAAGTCCTCTATTTTCTCTCATCCTTAAGGCCTTTTGAATTCATTTTCATCCCGATCATACACTTGCCATCCTATATAATAAATCCCCATCCCACTAAAAGCAAAAAAAACAGAAAAGAGAAAAGAAGTATTTAAATACCTACAATGAAAGTTGTAATTACGAAAGGGGTTTTTGTGTTTTTTTTTTTTCCTTCTCTCTTTCAAAGAAACTTTTTTCGTTGTTCATTTTCTGTGTCTTCAGATATTTCATTTTTTTCATTCCGCCATCCTCACACACAAAAAAGAGGAATAAAAACACCAAGGATGAGAAAGGTTGTTCTTGAGAATTTAGGATAATGATACTCTCCGTCGTAAAAGAGACGTTTTTGGTGGTGGTGGTGGTTGGAAGTTTGCCACATGGCATTCCCGTCTCCGAGTTATGTTCTTAACAATTCCAGGAACCAAACTATCCCGCCCACTTAAACTGGAAGCTCAAACTTCCTTCCCTGTAGAACCCTACACCCCCCAACCATTAGCACCTCCCAACAAAAAAAAAGTAACCCAAATAGTCTGCCAACATGCGAATGAAACAGTTTTAAAAGGGGAGGAAAGTAACTTACTTGGTATAATAAATGTAAAAGAAATCAGAATATAGAATCGTCTGAATAACACCTGCAATAACCGACAATGGATCCCAAAAGGTCGAGGTCAAGTATCTATAAATCCAATTGGGGATGTACAAAGCTCTGTACGCTCCCAAGGCAAAGATATAGTGGGTAGTGATAGTTTCGGCAGCTCCGGTCCGTTGTACCATAAACAACTGTGGCAGGATGGCGACACTTTCAAGCCAGATGCTGAAAGTCCAGAGAACCTAATTCACGGAGAGACGCCGCGTAAAGAACATTAGAAACCGGTCGACTTTTAAATTATTTAGAAAGAAAACGGGGAGAGGGGCAAGGGTATGAAGTACCTCAGCAGGAGTCCACTTATAAGGGAACAACAATGCCAGAAGCGCAGCACCTCCAATCAGGTACCGGACCTTGAAAGTGTCGATGTTAGGATCATGAGTGGGCTTGAAGGGACCAGTCATAAGATGAAGGACATAGGCCGATGAACCAATGAATATGATCTTCATAGTGGAGTTGTATAAGGCGAAAGTCCAGAAGAGATCTGTATGATGACGCAATTTATGAGTTTCTTCCAGGGGTAAGCTATAAGAGGATGATAAGTAGGTACCTAAATATCTTGTGACGTATACTAGAAGGTACAGAGCTTGTGATTTGAAGGATATGCCTGCGCAGCTCTGAGAGGCGAGTTAGTTATTGGGATCATTTCCGCAGGGAGTCGAGAGGGCGTGAAGCTACCTTGCTCGTCGACATCTTGTGGATAAGTATGAAGATACTTATCAGGTGAAATAGATCACCTAACGATTGAAACCCGTCAGCATGAGCCTCTCATCTAGAGCCTGAAAAAGTCGAATAGGATGAATAACCCACCAGCAAGTCGGAAGATATTCATCTTGAACGAGATTCAGCCCGAGAAAGGCGACAGATTCCCTCCTAATGTTCGATAATATCCCTTCCTCCTGGATTCCCCTTGTTGTGGACAAAAGAAACCCACACCGATCGTGATGGTAGAGCTTCGAGGTGTAGATGATATAGATGATGTCGTTCAATGGATGAACTTGAAGGTTGCACGCGATCAGAGCCAAAAACGTTACTTTCGAGGGGGTAGTCGGTTTCCTTGCGACCTGGTTCGTTGGGAGGCGGAATCTTTTTTCTCTAGATTGTCGAATGGGTAAGCTGTGTGCCTATCTCCTGTCGCGCAGAAAACGAATTGAAAGGTCGACGGATTGCTGGCTGGCAATTACGGCAGATTCGACATGGACAGACTGTAAAACCGAACGGAGGTTATTCGATTACCGCTACGGCCTGGAGAGGGTTTTAAAGGGTCATGAAGGAGCTCGATTTGGTGGATTGAAGGAGAGGAAGAAAGGGACGGGAGGTAATATCATTCAATCTGCAATGAGGACACGTTTTGGGACAGCCAAGCTTCATCTTCATTACCTGGCCGGTACATCAATTGCAGGTAACTAAGTAGGAACTATACCCTCGCTCACGCAACGCACGGAAACTCCCTCGTGGAATGTTGCATACTTCGACTATTGCTAAGTACTACCTAAGTATTCATGCAGAGAATTAAGGAGGTTTCGAGTTCTCGATCAGGTATTTAAGCAAATAGCTTACAGTTTAGTTTGGTTTGGTTTGGTTTGAGTCTAGTCTAATCGACGGCTTCTATTTTCTTATCATTATAACGAATTATAATGAATAACAATCATTACGCTGGGGGGATGGGAGAGGGGGATTCATGCATGTACAGAGGATAAAAATAATAAGATATAAAAAAAAAGGATACAATACTTGCAGTTCGGTATCAACAGAGGGACTGTGGATTTCGAATTTCAATTCGCAAATTCGAAGACTTTGAGGTGAAATTTTAAATTTAAAAGAAGGGGAGAAAAAGAATATATCAATATGTGAGTGAAGGTATGCAAGTGATATTACAAGCGCTGGCATCCACAACGACTATTCTCCAGGAACAGCCCTTTCAAAGGTGACCAGTCGCTTCTGATTAAAAAAAAAAAAAAAAAAAAAAAAATCTTTCGAAAAACCACAGGCCCAATGATGTGTAATAGAGAAGTAACAGCAAAATTTATCAAATGGAAATAATAGTGGATGAAAAAATACAATTACCTTTTGGGCGGAAAGACTGGTGTGACGCCGTCGGGATATGCTCCCTTTCCAAGAATAGGTCCCTCTCTATCATTGCATAGAAACTTTTTTAAGCCTTCCAAATTCCTGAAACCGTTCCAAATATATAAAAAAATCCGAAAGAAAAAGTTCAAAAAGAAAAGATATGGGTTGCATGGGAGTGTAAACGCCAATTTTCGTTTACCTTATCCTTCATGCCCATCGGTGCTATGTCCCTGACGCGGGTCGGATGGTCGTTGGTACCTGCAGGAGCTGTCGCCAATCGAAATCCTTCTTGCGTCGGTCTCTTGCAGCATTGAAACCCCATACAAAATGATCGCTCCAAAAATAAAACCAGATTCGTGAAGTGTAAAACAGAAACAAAGAAAGAGAAGATACCGTAGAACTCAGAAGAAAATAACATCAGAAAAAGGGGTCGTAAACTCTATATTCGTTAGTTGGGGTATTTGTCGTGCGGGTAGATAACAAGATCTGGGAAAAGAAACTTTTTTGGGAATCTAGGGCGGGTGCGAAAAGCAGTAGTATATATCAGGCCAAAGAAAAGATATGAAGAAATGTTATAAAAAAAAGGAAAAAATAAAAAGGATGAAGGTGGAAAGAATAGAAAAAGAATAGATGGCATGCTGGAAAGCTGGGCGAGGCAAAAAATGGAAAGGATGGCATCAACGTCTCAGTTGTAGTCGGAGTCGGTCTTCGAGAGAGCAATGTCGCGTAGCTCCCAAGACCGATTGGGATCTCGGGCGTCATTAGAGGATATCCAGCCACTAACTTTCCTTCGCCATCGCTGCTCTTCCTCCCTCTGTCTTCTAGTAAACTCCGGTCCGACATCAAACTCCTCCGCCGTCATTAGATCGTTAAGAGATGCGCCATGTGCACTATCTCGGGTGCTTCTTTCAGTCATAGAGTTCGTATCCTTCAGATCGTCGATGTCGGCTAAAGCGTTGGCTTCGTCGTCCGAACCGGTGTCATCCACCTTGAGCCAGCACATATGATTGGGATCAAACACCATCTTCCCAACAACCTGGATGTTTTTAGATGACTTGACGCTGGAGATGAGAGCTGGGCGTGGGAGAGCGGTGGGGAGAAATTCTTCTTTTTCAAATCCGCGGACTGCGTGTTCGTTTCCTTCCCATCGGAAGGTTGTTGGATTGTAAACCATATCGTTGACGGCTATAAATACCAAACATTAGTTTAAGCAAGCAGAACATTAAACAAGACTTCTACCTACCCTTTGCTTGATTTGGTAAGGTTGCGGCGGTAATGAGCTGTGGTCTTTGTGGCATATCATGATTAAGGCGCTTAGGAGCTTTGGTTCGCCAGGATGGCCTCTTCTGCTCGATTTCGCCTACGAGCGGAAGGGCTCCTCGCTGTGCTGAAGGGGGAGTTATTAGGCCTAGTATTTAGTTAGCACCAAGCCGAACCCTAGAGAATTTAGGCAGGGATAAAAGGGTAAAAAAAGAAAAGAAAAGAAAAAAAACTTACGACGGTTGGAGCGCGGTAGCTTAGTTTCCTTGACGGGTAGAGTTCCCTCAGGAGGAGCAACGGTGTTGAGAGTTGCCCTTTTGGTGGACCTTAGGGCTCGCGGAGCTCCTTGACCAACAGGTTTCACAGTGAATTTGCTTTCGAGTTTGAGGCTTGTCGGAAGATCATCGAAAGCATCGAGCTCGTTACCAATGCCGTAGTGCCGTTTTTTTACTGGTGCTAGCATGAAATTTGTTGAGGCAGCTTCCTTTCGGAGAGGTTCCGGTGCTATAACTCCGGATGCAGATGAGGGTGAAGCTGTAACTGCCACCGGTTGAGCATTACGAAGCGGGGAACGTTCCCTAATCCTTGACGACCTACTTGGAGGACGGGAATCTTGGGCGGACGGAGGCCGTAGGGCTTTTGCAGACGACTTTCGCTGGAGTTTACTGAGAACATGTTGTGATTGCGACTGAGACGCGCCTGCTGGAAGGAACGGTGGCCTTTGTGAGGGTGTTGATGGTCGGCCTGGAGACTTGGAACGACTACCAATGCTAGCGCGGGAAGAAGGTCGGGACGTATTCATGTATCTGTTTATCGAATGACTATGCTCCGCGGATGGTGATTTCGGAGGCGGTCCGCGAGACTCTGACCGATTGCTTGATCTAGACGCAGCGCGACTGTTGTTTCGGGACGGTGGCCGGTTGGGCATAGTACGGGAAGGAGGTCTATTAATTGGTAAACCCTTGTATCCTGCTCGAACTGGTAGCATTGTCGGTATGGTAGGGATTGTGTCATTCTCGGTGAAGAAACTTCGAGGGATTGGGGGCACGGGAGGAGGAAGCGCCTGGGGGAGTTTCATAGGGGCCGAGTTCTGGGCTTTGAGGTTGGGTGTTGATCTCTGGGGTCGAAGAAGTCGTGATTGCTTGCTGGGATCGGTACGCTTGAGAGTGGGTTGGGGCCGTTTTTGGTTATCTCCTTTCTGGGATTCGATGCTAATTTCCAGGGAAGCTGGGCGGCCCGGTGTGCCCTCGTCAACCGATTCTAGCGTGCTATGATTGGAGCTGATGGAGAGCCTCCGCGCGTGGGATTTCTTCATTTTCTGTTCCCCAATTCTCGTAAACGTTAACGTGACAGCGCTCCTCCTTGGACTCGTGGGAGTGGCTTTTAAGAGAATATTTTTGTTGCGGTTGATTTTTGAACTCAGAAGACCACCTTCTCCGATTTCAATGTCATCTAAGAAATCATCTTTGGATTGTTCGCCAGCATTTCGAAGGTCGGATGCGGTTCTAGCGAGCAATCTGGATTTCCGTTTTTCCTCAAGCGCGTATTGGAAATCGAAATCGGCTTGGGGCAGCTCGATGCAGTTGAAACTCTCGTCTTCGCTTTCTACTGTAAAAGTGCTTGCCAAACTCGGACTCATTGTGGACATGATGGAGTTGGATCGGTATCTTCCACCGTGCCTGGTACCCAAGCTGCCCTCTGCCAGTTCATCGGTATCGCTATCCATGAAATTTGAGAGATTTGCTTGAATTTCGGACTTCCTTTCGCTACTTGGAACAACCGGTAGATCGGTCGGGAGGTCGTCAATAGCATCGAAGGCATCGAAAGGATCGGTGGGAGGCGGCAACTTAGCGGCGAGTTCCTGTTCAGACGGGATTTCGGGAGTTGGTAATCTGAAAGCATCGATGAGGGGACTTCTCCTAGGGGATCTTTTGTGGGCCCTGATAGTTGGAATGTCATCTTCGTCATGGAATTGGCTCCTTTCATCCTCAGAGGAGGTTTGGAAGGCGTCAAGAGGAAACTCGCTGCTTCGAACCTTTTTGACGGTTAAAAACTTGGGAACAGAAGTGTCGATTTCCAGATCCTCGGTCCAGTCGACCTTGACTACGCGCTTAGAGGAAGCACCAATTTTTCTGATAGAACCCCCGGTGAGAGCTGAAGCAGGAATATCCTTAGGCAAGGGGATGCCGGCTTTGTTGGCAGAACGGATGGCATCCTCAGGTGAGATTATAGACGCCAAATGAGGCAATACAAAGTCCTTCTCCATATCATCCATGAATGCGAGGTCGTGGAGAGTATCGCTGGCGACCGAGAGACGGGAAGGAGTCGAGCCACGGTCGCTGAAGCGAGAGGAAGGTTTCGACATGCGAAGGTCGCCGACATCTTTGAAGTCATCGTCATCGTCCCATGATTCGATAGCGAAGCTCGGAGAAGCACCTTTTTTCTTCAGAGGTGATGTTTCCATCCCTCGGGAGAGTGAATTGTCCGGGGCAGCTTGGCGGTTAGGTTCGTGGAAAATGGTCCTTCAAGCTGGTAAAAAATTCGACAAAGTCTCCCTTTCTCCGAATTTTGTCTTTTGTATTTCTCGCTTTTTAGTAATTAAATAGTTGGTCGGTGGATGCCAGATCCAGGAGAAGCTGAAACTGAAGCTATATTCGGAGTTGAAGTCGAGATTGGTACAAATGTTGAAGGTGAAATGGAAAGGCCAGAATGGTATTAGTCGGAGTTAATATATTCTGTGCCTGGTATTTAATTTTTGATACCGCTAGACGATGGAGGAGAATGTCGGAGTTTGAAAAAGCAAGAGTATTATTAGTGGTAGTATGGTCGTGATTATAATGGTCGATTATCGTCTGAGCATAAAACGTCGAAATTGAAGTTGAAGTTGATGAAGCCGGTGATGATGATGTCGATGGTGATGATGATGGTGATGATGATGTTGAGGAGAAGGAAGAGGGAAGAAGGAGAAGAAGGAAGAGAGAAGAGAAGAGAGAAGAATGTGCAGTAGTTGCAGTAACGTGCAGTGCAGCCCAGTTGCTAGCTTGTTGACCGAACAGGACAGGACAGGACAGCATCCACCCACCGGAGGGAGGGACTCTGTCTCTATGTGTGAGAGAATGGGCCCCTTTCCCTGCAGACGACGGGCACTTCTTCCTCTCTCCTCCTCTCTCTTTTTTCTCTTTCTCTCTCTCTTCTTTTTTTTTTTTTAACTTCCAAAGGTTGCATGAATAAAAACCCAGCAGCTTGGGCTTGGGCTGAATCCGAGCTTCAACCGAAGGGAGAAAAAAAAAAAACACCTGCAGAGAAGGCCGCTAGAAGGAACTGACTGCCACTTTGGCCTGGCCGGTTTGGTGTTGACCTGTACTAGTGTCTGATTCGATGGCCATCTCATGGTATATGCACTGCACTTCCATGCCCATGACTCTACCCTATTATTATTATCATTATATTATAAAATACCGATTTGTACAAATATATATAAACCGCATCGCCAGATTCCGTTCTACTCAATTACTATCGAAGGGATGGTAGTGTAAAGAAAATGCGTCCGTCAAAGATCCTCCGTGTCGCCCGGTCCGATGAGAAGGAAGAATCAGCCGTAATTCTCCACGTCCAGCCAACAGCTGCCACCATTCCCCTCAATGTCTCCATAACCGCCACCGACGGCTCCGAAGGTTATGGTTTGACGCGTATGTTTCCCCATCTATTATTTACTTTTACTTTACTTACTTACTCAGGTAAGTACATACTATTTTTTAGATGAAGCTAATTTTTTCTATGAGGATATAGTAAAGGACAGCAAGACGAAGGCACTCAAGGACCCTTCGTCTGAACAAAGCGACGATGATTGGAAAGCTGTTCTTAGAGCTGTTCTGCTAGCTGATGCTCCTCTAGAAGAGCTCCATCTGCTCAATAACATTCAACTCTCGGCTCTCGTCAAGAAGGACTCCATATCTGTATGTCTCTCTCCACCCCGTACCAATTAAAAAGAGAGTTGAAAATGTGCTAAGCTATTCGATTTATTTTTTTATTATTTAATTTAGGTCAGCGTGAGGGAAGATGTCGGAGGCATCCGAGTATGTTTTATCTCCTGCATAATGATCTTTATATATATACGTTTCCTTTCTAACAAAAAAGCTGTGCAGAGGAGACTGGGTGTCCTCCAATTTACACCCCAGGATGTGGAAATCGAGCTCTGGGATTGGCTGGATGCTGTTTGTAAAGAGAAGGATGACGCCCTCGTATGTTTTATACCCACGTTTTTATACCCACTCTCGAAAGAGGACTGGATTGAACACTAATTGATATTAATATTAATTTTGATTTTTAAAAAATACTAGGTGAGATCAGCCAAGGCAGAGAAAGAAGCCACAGAAGCTCGGGCCAAGTTGGAAAAGCTAGAGAGGCAGATCCAGGATTTGTCTTCGGCGAAGAAGAAGCACGAGGATACTCTTATCCTGCAGTTTCAACGCCTGCTAAATGAGAAAAAGAAGAAAATCAGAGAATTGTCACAGGGTAAAATTTCCCTTCTCTCTTTCTTTCTGCTCTATTCGATTGTGCAACTCTGACGTCTAATATGCACATATAGGCCAACGTAGCGTTGCAGCAACAGCAGTACCGGGAGCGCATGTTTCAGATGAAGAAGCGGAGGAAGATGAACCTATGGAATCGAATCCGAAACCCAGGCTGGCGGAATCGAAACCAAAGAAGAAGGCAACAGTGTCAAAAACAATCACTGGGAGGAAAAGAAAGCAACCCGAGGAAAAGCCCCCATCTGAGGAGGGCGACGACGACAACGACGACGATGCTACTGGGGACGAAATGGTTATTGACCGGGATAGTCTTGAGGAGGATAGCCTCAAATATAAATATTCAGGTGGTGGATTTGATGCAGAGGCGGAGGACCGCCAGACCACGGACGAAGACACTCTAGGCGGCACGACCGATGATGACGACGAAGAGTTATAATTACTCAGTGTATGTATGTACTTACCTAAGTAATCACTTATCATACGTGCTCCTCCAGTGTTAAAGTAGAGTAGAGTAAAGTATTATCTATCGTAGAATGAGAATTAGAATGAAAATGGACTAGCCAGGGCAGCATAGCATACATACTAAGTACCTACATAGCATGGGGGATACCGGTAATGCCACACAACACAAGGCCCCCCTTCCCCACCGCTGGCACCAGCACCCAAACATCGCATCTCCACCAGCCAATCACCCACCTCACCCATACACTGCCATCATCAACCAACCAACCAAACATCATTCCTTTCTTCCTTCCTTCCATTAGATTATATTATATTATACCACTACCAACCAGCCGACCAACCATCGTCAACCATCATCATCAACCATCGCCAACCATCAACATCCTCCGCTTTTCTCCCTCTTCTGCCACCCTCCAACTTATCCTTCACCAATCCTCATCAGTGTCTCCGACTGGTCTCGCCTCACTCCTATCCTTCCCTTTTTCGCGGTCTAAGTCCTCAACCATCGGCGCTCCTTCCGACCCAAACACAGAGTGCCTCTCACGATTCGAGTCGAACTCGCACAATATCGCCCCTCTCGTCACACCCTCTCTCCCACCTCCACCTCCACCTCCACCTCCACCGCTAACATCACCCCCTTCCTACGGCGCCGGCCGTCCCACTATCCTTCCCTTCCATCCCTTCCTCCATTCGGCCCGTTTCCTCTTTTTTTTTTTTTTTTTTTCTCGCCTCTCTCGTGAATCCACTCTGGCGCCCTCTTCTTCCTCCGTTTAAAGCTCTCCCCTGCCGATTCTGTTTGGGATTCGTTCCCTACACAACGGCCGCCGCTTAGCAGCGTAATGGCGCATGCTACAACCGCGTCGGCCTCCTCACAAACTCACTCCGCTGTCGACACTCGCCTCAAAGAACTCAAACAAAAATTCCTTCCAGATTATCCCCTCCGTCTCACCCAGGCAAACGAAAACACGGATGCTAGAAGACACCAGGGTACCTGTAAATATTGCTATCAAAACAAAGACACCTGCTTTTGTTATGCCCACCACACGTTCTTATCACGAGAGGAGATGACAACCTACCCGGACAGGGCCACGAGCTTGGACAATGCCCTTCCTTCTAAATCAACTTCCTCCAAGCAAGGAGCCGCTCCCGCTTCGTTACTGGGCGCCACACCAGCGTCGCGTACCGGAAAAAAGCTCACCTTGAGCGAATATAAGAATAAAAAGCGAATGCAAGATGGGGCCCCCGGTGCCGGCCATTCTTCGACGCCCAAAGATGCTCCATCACCGGCCGAAGCTACCATGTACGAGATATTCCTCCAAATGTCACTTCCCCATAGTAGTGTATTGACCTGTTCTTTTTTTTTTCGTGACAGATCCAAAGACCAATCCGCCAAATCCAAACCTACTCAATCCAACACTCATACCCTCTCTGACTCTCTAGGTGGCCACCCTGACAATGACAGACCGACCAAGAAGCTAAAAACTTCAAATAACGCCGATTCGCCAGCCTTGAACGTATCTTCCAAAAACACACACCCTCGATCTCCGTCGAAGCGACCACCGACGAATGACGAACCTGTACCAAATCCCGAGAAAAAAACCTCGAAAACACAAGCACTCAAAAGGGAAGCTGCAAATCCCCGCCATAAATCCCCTCCGG
Source organism: Orbilia oligospora ATCC 24927 (assembly GCF_000225545.1). NCBI lineage: Eukaryota > Fungi > Ascomycota > Orbiliomycetes > Orbiliales > Orbiliaceae > Orbilia > Orbilia oligospora. The sequence goes on along the minus strand of NW_011645611.1, from coordinate 1,206,273 downwards.
TAACCTCCAAAGACAATGTCAAGCATCGACGTTCACCGAGCCCCCCAGATAGGCCTCGTGGAAGGCCGACTAAGAAAGAGGAGCGTGAATCACGGAAACCCGAACGGCATGCCGCTAAAGACAATCCTCGGCCACCCGTACTACCAAAGATGCTTAGCCCTCTCCCCGAAGAGATCAATCGGCTTGTTGACGAGTGGGAGCAGGAAAGGAAGAAGGACACAGACTGGAATTCCATGGACGACGAACCGCCGAAGCATTCGAAAAAGGGTCTGGAGAAGTCGCTTTCACATGCCTCATCAAAAAGCTCCAAGCTGGATAGTGATAGCCGACCTTCAAAGGCCGACCGTAGGGTGGACAGACTAGAACCGAGTGAACGGGATACAGAAACTCGAAGTCGGTCCCCGAGAATTGGTTTCAAGGTCCCAGCAAAACGTCCCCCGGCAGACATGGTGCTACCAAAACCTAAACGGCATGTGGTCCGTCTTCAATACGGTGTTCATAATGTGGACAGGGTTACGGATATACTGGAATCAGATGTCGACCAAGGGAGAGGCTCCAAGTACGTGAGGGAAGACAGCTATCTTACGGACCAAACATCAGAGAGGGGGACAGCTAGGGACAGATCGCCCCACCTCCCGACACGGGTATCCATCAATAATCTGAAATCGGCACCCGGTGTTAAGAACGCTGTGAATGGAAAGATCGCGACCCCGACTAGACGACTTGCTTCATCTTCTGAACGACCAAGGTCCACCGAACGGGAACCAAAACCCCGGCAGTCAGTAGAATCGCCCGAAGGCCCAGAATCTGGTGGATCTGGTGATTATGACGTGCTCAAGAAAGAGGCCGCCAGATTTTTGGACCTTGGTATCAAACTCAAACACAAAGCGGATGGCGCCCTCGGAGTTAAAACTTCCAGTGAAGAGCAGAATCTTAGAAATGCATCAATATACGCATGCCATTCTGTAATGTAAGTTTGCGCCATCTGTTAGCAGTGGACAATTATAACTAATCAATGATATTTTGCAGTGCATACTTTCTTTCGTTCGGACTCGAGGACGAAGCTCGGAGGAGAGACAACCGTTCCAGTACATCCGAGGGCTGGAGGGGGGTACTAGCCTACATAGAATTTCTCCTTAACAGCAGGCTCAGGGCTAATACGGAACTACATGCGCTACTGTACGAGACTCCCGAATTACCCATATTAAAGTATTACTCTAACCAGCATATAGTTATCAAATGGGTGGCGTCTGCAGTGAACGAGTATCGGCGTATGAACAACAGCGTTTTATGTCAATATCGCTTGCAGACCCAACACGTCTGACTGACGGCAACAGAAAGGAATTCTTAGACTCTATCAAACGGAGCAGGAACGGCCTTATTCAGATTCTACAAAAAAACCAGGATTGGTGGAAACTAGGTCATCAACGACTACCCTGGTCCAAAATCGAAGCGGATTACAGGAAGACATGGTCCAAACGCTCGCCGCGTGTTCCCGGGAGTAAATCGTTGGTTCCTAGTCACTACTTGACACCATATTATTTACCCTTATACTCCGGCAGCTCTGCTTTTGAGGCAGCTAGCTTTGCTTGGATGGTTACCCAGGAGTGGGCATATAAGGCGGACTTCTCGCTTGACACTGGGCTCGCTCTTACTTGGCCAAAGAAGGACAGCCGTAACGCATAATCAATTCTAGTCAAAAATGGGGCGATAGTCTTGCTTTTCCATGATCATGTTTTTACTGATCATTTACGACAGAACGGCGGCGTATTAACAATTGATTTTTGTTGTCTTTTAACATGCTCTAAAAATTTTCTTGCATAAACGGCTGTCGCATAGTACGCCCTGTTTCTCTGCCTTTCCTCACTTTATAGCTATGGGTTTCAGCGATTCTATCAAGGGTAATATGTTTTTTTTATTTACGATATCAGTCTTTTTTCTCTGATTTCTTCTGATTTATTTCTATTAAAGTTTTTTTTTTTTCTCCGTCTATAACGGCTTGCTTGCCAATCCTGTTTTCTTTTTTTATCTTTTCTACTAATATCAGCGCTAATGCCTTACTTAACCTGCATTTGTTTTCCTTCATATATTTACCTTTTTCTTCTTCTCTTCTTCTCGTTGTCTTCCTAAATCAAAAATACTCAGCCTGAATCTTGTACCACAGGTTGGGATGGTTTCTATTTCTTTTCCTCTCTATCTTATCCCTTCTTTGAATCTGGTTTACGAGATAACTTCGAATGTCCCTTTCTTTACTATTATTATTATTATTATTATTTTATCGTGCCACCCCCCCTTCTTTTTTTTATTATCGTCTTTACTAAAGGGTATGCACGTGAGGGATCTATTTTTGATATAAATATAACTTAATGCGAACCAAAATATCTTTTCTTTTCTTTTCATTCATTTTTTTTTACACCGTTAGTAACTCAGCCCTTTGAAGTCTTTCGTAGATACTTAGGTACTTAGGCAACTTAGGCAGCTTTAAGCATATTATCTACCCGTATATGCATATCTAAATTTAGAATGTACTTACCTGTATTTTACGCAGTACTGGTACATCGGATTCAGGTATAATTAACAATATAAGGGGGGTGTTCTATCATCTAGACCCGCACATGCACAGGTTATGTTATAATTTAACTATGTATATAAGCGGGAACAGATATCTATACCCAATTATTCTAAATTATCTGAACAATCCGAGTACTTTATATATATTAAGTCAGATATTTTTTGTTATTTGGCCCCAAAAAATCATGAAGTTCTATTAGAGGTTTTTTTTTTTGTGGTGGTAAGTTAGCTAGTACACAGGAATAGTAAAAACTGAATAAATACAACCCAGAGACAGAGAAGGAGGGCGGAGAGAAAAAGGAAACTATAATACGGTATCGTGTGTATTTTTTTTTGGTATTTTTTCGGCATTTTTTTTCGTCTTCGTTATGGGGGAAAATATGATATCGTGCATCTCTACAATACAGCCTGCCAGGAGAGGAATGGGAAGAAGGGGTATAAGTAGGTATGTCACAGTAGTGCTTACAGAAGAAAGGTGGGTCTGTGTCACGGAGGGGAGTAGGAAAAGGGAAGAAAGAGAAAAAAGAAAGGGAGAAGTAATATAAAAGAAGACTACTACACCATTGTTAGAGAATAAAGAAAAAATGTAAGCATGGCAAGAAAAAGATATAGTACAGGAAGGGAACCCCGAAACTAAACAAAAGTGAAAGAGAGAAAAACGAAACAGCAGAGCAAGAAAGTGGAGAAACCCACATAAAAGGCAGAGTACAAATAAGAAGAGGGGAAAGAAGGAAAGAAGGAAAGAAAGGTATAACCATGAAGCTTGCAGCGTGAAAGGGGAGGTACTAAGAGTTACAGGTTTCGTAGGGCCGAACATGATAACATTATTTGTAAAGCATCCGGCGAGCACAGAAAAATCAAGGAGGGATTAATGTTAAACACAGAAGAAAGAAGAAGAATAAAAAGTCATTTACATGCAGCATGCGAACATGGAGTAAGAATAATGCGCGAAGGAGCTAGGGTAGTGCACCCGAGTAGGTGATTAGGAGTGTAGACACTGAAGGGTCCTCGTCGACCGAGATCCCAATGGGGTAGTAATGGTTTTTTCATAATACATGCTTTGTGGGGTTAGTGTATTGGGGATATCAAGACGAACGATAGCAAAACAGAGACGAGGACTGCGATCTAGGGGTAGTCGGTTTGCTCTACATGTGGATATGGGAATGGGAAAGGAAGTGCCAAATGAGCAATGCGATCATCCAACAAACAGGCAGAGTGATTTGATACATTGGAATGAAAGAGAAGGAAGGGAAAGGGAAAGACAAAGACAACCCAGCTGTATGCAATGAAGAGCGAGAAGTAGATGGAGATGCGAATACCGAAATTGAACCATGAGACCCGACTTGAAAAACGAAAAACCCATCCAGGAAAAGAACGATAGAGAATTGGGAAAGAGAAAGGAAAAGACAAAATACGATGAACACCCTGACCCGCATAACCAACTCCTTTTGCTTCTATAAATACATTTTGCTTCGAGGAAAGTTGACAATGCTGTGAAATCTACCGATTAAATCGTGTCCCACAAATGGTTCTAGAACACTAGGGGAAGGCGATGAGGGGTTGTGGGTCCCGAAAAGGATATATCTCGGACCGAACATTGGCGGAGTGTAGATTTAGAGAATGAAATTGTTAGAAACCATATCAGGTTGGTAGGCGATCGGGAAACCGCTTTGATTTGGGATGTTGTGGGAGCGGGAAACCTGGGGGGTGTAGTGCCCATAGGTGGCGGATGGCATGCGTGGTTGCGTTTGGAGGGGTGGAATGGGTCCCAAACGATAACTTGTCTCGAAAACGGCACCAAGCCCGTCAGGTGACATACCCGAGAGAGCCTGAATTTTCGATTGAATTCGGCGGCCGTATGGCGTCATGCGGATAGATGGCATAATGGGTCGAAGGTTATCCACTAGCATCGTCCTGCTGTCCGCTTCTGCGTAGTCCAACTGGAAGAGGGTAAATTAGTTGTGAGCTTGGGGGGCAGGATGGAAACTTATGACATACAGCAGTTTGGATAACATAGTTGGCATATGAATCTCGGATCAACTTTTCGAGTTCTGGAGGATTGACTATTTCTTTCACCATCAAAGCTCTAGTCTCCTTTGAAGAGACACGAATACACTGTGCCAAAGTTAGACCTGAAGGAATCGGCCGTTGAATTTGGAAGGGACAAACCTTTTCGATGACATTAGAACTGAACTTTTGCATAGAGAGTTCAATGATGCGGCCCAAAAACTTATGAATCATAGGCTCCGCAAGCTCAGGCTCTCCAAGGTCCACTAAAAAAGCTCGTTAGATAGGGAGTATAGAATAAGGGTCTGTGAAAATCTTACAGATATATTGAACAACGTAGTTCCCGAAGGGATCTCGAACTAAAGCAAAAGCATTTTCTGTGATATGGGCGATTAACTGAGCACGCTGGGGGGTCGAAGCATGGTCAATGCATCTCTGGAGCACACAGCAGCCATGGCGATGGGTTCCAACGGTGACACTATTTTTGCCAACAGCATCGAAGATAAACTAGCGAGCCGGTTAATGATATGGAATCTCAATTGCAATGTCTGGAGTATTACCTGGGCATCTTCTGGCTTTAGGCGGTTCAGGCACTTCTGAATGACGTGGTTACCATTCAAGTCCTGGATGAGCTCTACTACTTTGCCTCGGAGCGCATTGATGACTGTTTGAATCTGCACATCATTATTAGCAAAGGAATAAACATATTTGGAGTGTAAAATACATACTTGATCAGGAGTCGAAAGAAATTCGATCATCTTCTGCAAGGCTCGGGTACCATGCTGATTGAGAGCAATTTCAACGAGGTGCGGCGCGGCATTATTTACGAGCTTCGATCGCTGTTCATTGTTGGTATGCTCAAGGAGTTTTTGGCAAAGATAATTACCAAAGGGATCTGTCATGAGTTCAACGATGAATGCCTGCGTCTCCCGGAATATTATTTCGATATCCTTGGGATTTTGCTCTTCCAGCTTTCGCTGTAGGAAACGGCACCCGTGCTGGTCCTTGCACAGAAGATAAATCTCGTTGCCCAAAGCCTCAATGTCGAGGTTTGAGAAGCGATTTCCTATGAATGAGTTAGATTAAAAGGAACCTGTAGGATATGTGTTTTTTATAGTAGTTACCGTCAGATTCAAACCCACGACGCGAGTGTCCTCGGCCAGGAGAGGTGGGATGAAAAAAGTCAGTCGTCTTCGCCGGTGCACTTACTTGTCCTAGACCATGGAACTGGTTGGTCGGGACAGCATAGATTTTGTTGGCGATGCTCATTTGGTTGTAGGTAGGAAACCTAGGGGATGGGAGAGGCGACATCCCAACGGGAGATATTGGCGAATGAGAATGGCCAACATTGTACAATGGAGGCCCAAATGGAGTTCCCGTAACCTATTTAATTAGGCACTTAGTTAATGGTAATTTTTCATAATAAGATGGTTTGGAAGCCATACGCCGAAGTCAGTCGCCGAGTCACGGCGTCCTGCCCCGCCAAGGACGGGTTTCCCAGCGTTTGGTGAAGCAGCGTTGAAGTTAAAGGTTCGAACGGTTGGAATATCGGAAGTCGAAAGCGAAGATTGAAGTTTTGGCGCCATGCTATTCAATCCGTGGGTCGATGCCGCTAAGGAGGACAAGTTCCCAAAGCCTTCATCTTCCAAAGTGGCAACCGCCTTCTTTTGGGCAAGAAACAAATCATCTTGATGATAAGTCCCGACAGACTCGGCTGGACCAACCTGATACTTTGAAGAGAAAGTGCTGGAAGGATTGAAAGGTAGAGTATTGGCTGGGAGGCTTTGTTGTCCTGGTCTATGGCGAGGGAAACTTGGCCAGCCCTGGCTATCTTCTGAAGTCTTGATTCCGGAGCCATGAATGGCCTCCATAGCCTTTGAGGAGGAAACGGTTCGCTATGAGAATAAGTACAACATCATCTTAGAAAATTCCATCAATGGGAGTACTAACCTTAGAAGCCAAGTCATCACGACGAAGAAGGACAGGGAAGTCATCCGTAGCCGTGTTCATTTGGAAAACTTGGGTAGAATCCGATGGGGATGATGCCAAAGCATCACGAGATGGCAAAGGCCCAGGAGTTGACTCGAAACCAAAGCTCCCTTGGTTTAGAGCTCCTAGGTTCGAGAAACCCTTTCGGTCGGATACTCCTAAGATAGGAGAACTATCAAGGAACGGCAGGACACCCCTAATTTTTCATTTAATAAGTGTTATGAGTTAGGGCGCTTTAGAGGAGAAGGGGGATAAGGATGAAAGTATACCTTTGTTTAGCAGAGCCACCCCAATGAGATGATCGCTTCCCATCTTCCGTGTCTCGCCTCTGATCGGATACATTACGAGATGAGGACATAGACGGGATAATATCATCAGCAGGAGGAGTCATCAGTTGATAGTTCGCTCCAGTTTTCCCATCGCCCGATTTGAAGGATCCACCGTTGGCTTTATTCCCATACCCACTTCCATACATATAGTCATGTTCTGGAGGGGTTGTAGGCTCTCCAAAGTTTCGAGCACCCTGGAACACAGATCCTGTGGAATCTTGAATACTCAGGCCTCTCAAAGCTAGCTCATTCTGCTGTGAGAGAAGCTGTAGCTTTTGGATTTGATGTGCGAGGTCCCGCTGTTCATTTTGGAGTTGACGGTGCTTTTCGTCCTAAATACTAGAATTTAGCAATGATACCATAGTTTGAATTATTGGGAGTAGATAGACTGACATTCGAAATGGATCTTACGTCGGTTGGCACATTATAAGGAATCGGGTTTCCAAGCGTTGGAGGTAGAATAGAAGCCGGCACCAAAGTTGGAGGCCCCAAAGTTTGAGGGACCATAGGAGCTTGAGGGTATGTCGGACGTATGGTTTCACTGGTAAAACGACGGTGGAGGGTCGTTCTCGCAGCACCGGGCGATGTAATAGGGGACGAGTCGGCAGATGTGGGGGCTTCGTGGCCATAGTGGCCGAACTTGGGGTCATTCATTGCTGGACCAAAGAGTTTCCTCTCAGATTGAATATATCCAGAAGTCGGAGACAATGTCATCCAAGCCGGTTTTGTGGGTCTTTAGAGAATGAAGATAAAAAATAAAAAATATTAGTCCAGACGTTTTACTAAATGTGGATGGTAGATGTCGGATAACTTGCATCCACAAATGCAAGATGCAAGATGTTGTGCGAAGTGGTGTGTTGCTCTTGTTTGATCAGAAGCGAGGGTTTCCAAGCTGCTATTCAAAGATATGCCACCTGCAGGCAAAGTGGGGTACGGATCAGAGAAACGATGAGACCATCCCAACGATCGGGGTGAGGCAGTGGAGCGAGTTCTGATTTACAGGGTAATCGGGATCAAAAAATGGAAAAATGACAAAAAAAAAGAGAAGAAAAATGAAGGAGAAGAGCAGATATCAAAGAGATATAAGAAAGGCAAAGACAGGAATAAAGAGGAGGTGTAAGTAAGTAGGCAAGTAGTCAGGAGGGCCAAACCCACAGCGTGGAACGCGGGATGACGGGGCGGATGATTATTTCGCTCGCTCACTGGACTACGGCAGCGGGGTACACTTGCACGCCCAAGGAAAGCAGGAGACAACTTACCAAAAGGCGGATGACAGTTGTTGTAATTTGGAGAAAGAGCGAGAGTTATGGATGCTGTTGGCGTGATCCTTCTTGAAAAATGCCAGTTATATCTAATACAGTATAGAGTATAAAACGAATAGCTTGAGGATATGAGCCTCTGCCAGCTAGGACTTGAATGGTGTCGGATGGCCGGGTTGAATAACGAGGAGAGCGGGATATCGATGCTGTCGACCCTCAAGCAGGCTAGGCTGTTGGTGATAGTGACCGCAGTGGCGAGGCAGCGACGGCAGAGACAATGGAGATATAGTAGAGAGAGATGCTGGAGAAGACGAAGGATTAGGTTGAGGATGGGGGGAGGAGAGGGTGATGGTGAGAGGGGAGAGGGGAGAGGGGAGAGGGGAGAGGATGTTGAGGATAAGGCGACGATGGCGGAGGGGTTAACTTGGTGATGGCGGCGGAGAGGCTCGACACTCCAGAACAGTACGGTACGGTACAGTACGGCGAGCGGGGTGGAGGGGAGACGCAACAACGCACAGCTACCACATCATCAGCATCACCAATTTCAGTCTATCTTTGGCGGGATAGCATTGGGCTTTCGTGCATGTTATCGGTATCGAACGACAGCGGGATACAGGCGCTAGCAGCGGCTTATTCTCCTGGCAGCATTTCCCGGGCACTCCACTGGCTCGGTAAGACCAGAGTATTTCACTCAATTAAGGTCGTCATTGCGAGCTATTCACTCGGATGGTGCCTGGTGGTGCAGTCAGGTGTGGGGACCACCAGACAAGATGTGTTGCGGGTGGTGTTGTTTCCCCCGAAAAGGAAATTGTCTCAGATGCAAACCTTGTCAAATCGCGTCGCACCGAAAGCTGCGTCCTCAAGCGAACCACCTAAGTAGCGAATTTTTTTATTGGAGACAGACCTTCCGCTCTGCTATGACTAAAGCTAAAACAAAACTCGACATCAAGACTCGTCTGCGGCAGAACATGTGTCGCTCATCCTTAGAACATTCTCGGTAGCTTTGATCTACCTTTCATTCCTAATACCCTGCCGAATATATCCTAAGTGATATTAAGTCGGAAGACAGCGGTAGTCAACCAATTAAGCAATGGCTGTAACAGTATGCCTATGTTCTCGATTGAAGCCTTCGTTCATGATCATTGCATCGTCCAATCTAACCCATATATTCAATTATGAAATCTAGGAGAGTGCGAAGTCCTCTCACCACCATCATTCAGCACAGGATGAGGTATAATCATCATTCGCTATTTACTCTCAATAGGACAGCATCTTACGTTAATGCTCTTCCAGGCTTTCGCAAAGCTCCTCGAACCGATCTATCAAGGCAAAAAGTTGACAGACCCGATCACAACTGCTAAAGTGCGTTCTCCGGTTATAATTATCGTCACCGGCCCTTGACACCTCATCTAATGGATCTTTTCTTTTACCAAGGATAAATGGGCTCTTCTACCGGCTTTCCTCAAGGTCAAGGGACTCGTAAAACAGCATCTCGACTCGTTTAATTACTTCTGCGATGTCGAACTCAAACAAATCATCAAGGCGAACGAGATGGTGGTTAGCGAGGTGGACCCGAATTTCTTTCTCAGGTACTACGAAGAACTATTTTACATTCTAAGAAGGATGGCATGGACGGAACAGCAGGACTAAGGCTACTATACGTCTTCTAGATATGTGGACATCCGAGTTGGGCTACCCGAGAGGCAGGACAGCGACAGCGACGCAGACATTACCCCCAACGAATGCCGTCTCCGCGATATGACATACGCTGCTCCGGTTTTCGTCGATATTCAATATGTTCGAGGGAAAGCTGTAATCGCAAGAAATGGTGTTAACATTGGTCGCTTGCCGATTATGTTGAGGAGCAACAAGTGCGTGCTCACAAATAAAAGCGAACATGAGATGGCAGTCTTAAAAGAATGTCCACTAGACCCCGGTGGCTATTTCATTATCAACGGGACAGAGAAGGTTATCTTAGTTCAAGAGCAGCTAAGCAAGAATCGTATAATCGTTGAGGCGGATACAAAGAAACAGATTGTTCAGGCATCAGTCACCAGGTAAGTTTGGGATCGAGCTACTCCTCCGGTATATGCGTCTAACTACTTGTGTGGACAGTTCTACACATGAGCGCAAATCAAATACCTACGTTCTCAGTAAAAAGGGTGCTATATATCTGCGACACAACTCTGTTTCTGAAGACGTTCCTATCGTGCTAGTATTGAAGGCCCTTGGTATCCAATCTGACCACGAGATCCTCCTGATGGTAGCTGGAACAGATAGCGTTTATCAAGACACATTTTCTGTCAATTTTGAAGAGTGCTCGAAACTTGGTGTTTTTACTCAACAGCAAGCTCTAGATTACTTTGGAGCTAGGGTAAGAACTAGTCGAAAGATCCTCACAACCCGGAAATCATATGCCCATGAAGCCCTTGAAGCGTTGGCAACTATCGTTTTGGCTCATGTACCCGTGAAAAATCTGAACTTCAGACCAAAGGCTCTGTATATCGCGGTGATGACAAGGAGAATTCTCATGGCTATGGCGAATCCGCAACTTGTTGACGATAGGGATTACGTCGGCAATAAGCGTCTGGAATTGTAAGTAGTAGCTTGATGTTAAATTATGCATAGACATTGTTGCTAACAACTTATTAGAGCTGGCCAATTACTCTCTTTACTGTTTGAGGACTTATTTAAAAGATTCAACGGCGAATTGAAAATGAACATTGATAAGATCCTTAAGAAGCCCAACAGGACAGAAGAGTTTGATGCATACAATATCTTGAGTGGTCACGGCCATACCATAACGCAGGGAATGAACCGTGCTATATCGACAGGAAACTGGTCCCTCAAGCGTTTTAAGATGGAGAGAGCTGGTGTCACTCACGTTCTTAGCCGGCTTAGTTATATAAGCGCTCTCGGAATGATGACTAGAATATCCAGTCAGTTTGAAAAGACAAGAAAAGTCAGCGGTCCTAGAGCGCTTCAGGTGAGTTTAAACTGCCCTGCCTCGTTAATATGAACGCGCTGATTAATTCATAACTTCCTAGCCCTCCCAATTTGGCATGCGTAAGTTCCACGATGGCTCTTCTCACCGAGATGTTCTTACTCATCATCGATAATTATTATAGTTTGTCCGTCCGACACGCCCGAAGGTGAAGCTTGCGGTCTTGTCAAGAATTTAGCTCTTATGACCCACATTACAACCGATGACGATGAAGAACATGTTATTAGGCTTGCGATGGTGCTCGGGGCGGAAGGTACTTGTTATTCCACGGTGTATTTTTTGAATCATATGCTAACACCGGTATAGATGTCCTCGCGGTCAGCGGGCAGGAGCTATACGCACCGGGTGCTTATGTCATTTTTATGAATGGTACACCTTTCGGAATAACGAGGTATCCCGCAAGATTCCTTACAAGATTTCGTAAAATGAGAAGAATGGGCAAAATTAGCGAGTTTGTTAGTATATTCATCAATCATCACCAGGGCGGTGTACATATTGCGACCGATGGTGGAAGAATTTGCAGACCTTTGATTATTGTTGAAAATAAGAAATCGAAGGTCACACTCAGACATATCAAGGTAATACTCTCACAAAGCGCTGATAGGGTGTGGCTAAGCAATCTAACTCTTCTAAATAGTCATTAAAAGCTGGCAAGATGACCTTCGAGGACTTTTTGAAGAAAGGGTTAGTAGAGTATGTCGATGTGAACGAGGAGAATGATGCCCACATCGCGATATATGAACATGAAATATCAGCCTCAACGACACATCTTGAAATTGAACCGTTTACAATCCTCGGAGCTGTCGCCGGATTAATTCCCTTCCCCCACCATAACCAATCCCCTCGAAACACCTATCAATGTGCTATGGGTAAGCAAGCAATTGGAGCTATTGCATATAACCAATTCTTGCGCATCGACACCCTATTGTACTTGATGGTATACCCTCAACAACCAATGGTTAAAACAAGAACAATTGAACTTATCAAATACGATAAGGTAAGAGATACCCATTACTAGATTTACAATACATTCTTACACCAAATATAGCTTCCAGCAGGACAGAATGCGGTTGTAGCTGTCATGAGTTATTCTGGGTACGATATTGAGGACGCTTTAGTTCTGAACAAATCATCCGTGGATCGTGGGTTCGGAAGATGCCAAGTTCTACGTAAATATGTCACCACGCTCAAAAAGCATCCTAACCAAACGTGAGTACGTCCTATCAAATCGACTGAGAATGTTGCATTAACAACTTTAAAGAATGGATCGGATCGGAGACCGTAAGTCGGACGAAGAGGGCAATCCCATTAAGAAGCATCGCATCATCGAAGGCGACGGTTTAGCTGCAGTTGGTGAACGAATAGAACAAGGCGAATCCTATATTCTCAAACAGGTCCCCACCCATACCGCGAATAATCCTGCCGAAGGCCCACAAAATCGCCTCGGCGACTATAAAGATGCTGCAATGAACTACAAGCTCACCGACCCTGCATATATCGACAAAGTCATGATATCATGCTCGGAGTCTGAACAAACAATCATCAAAGTTTTGACACGTCAGACGAGGCGACCTGAACTTGGTGACAAGTTCTCGTCCCGTCACGGACAGAAGGGTGTCTGCGGTATCATTGTGCAACAGGAGGACATGCCTTTTAATGATTTTGGCACTTGTCCCGATATTATCATGAACCCGCATGGTTTCCCCTCTCGAATGACGGTTGGCAAAATGATTGAATTGTTAGCGGGTAAAGCGGGTGTCCTAAGCGGAAATTTGCAATATGGAACTGCATTCGGTGGCAGCAAAGTACAAGACATGAGCGAAATATTGATATCCCACGGGTTCAACTACTCTGGGAAAGATTTTGTCACGTCAGGGATTACAGGAGAGTCGCTACAGGCGTACATATTCTTTGGGCCAATTTATTACCAGAAGTTGAAGCATATGGTCCAAGACAAAATGCACAGCAGAGCAAGGGGTCCGAGAGCTGTAAGTGGCGTCTAGCGTATATATGTTTGTGTGATTTCCATGCCATTATACTAATGATGCTGCACCTACAGGTTTTGACTCGACAGCCGACGGAAGGTAGATCTCGTGATGGTGGTCTGAGATTGGGAGAGATGGAGAGAGATTGTTTAATTGCATACGGAGGTAAATTCCCCACAGAGCTCACCACCATAAGTGGCAAAAGAAAAACGCTAACACTTCATAACCGCCTAGCTTCTCAATTATTGTTGGAGCGTCTAATGTTGTCGTCGGATGTCCACGAAATAGATCTTTGCGAAAACTGTGGACTGATGGGGTATTCAAGTTGGTGTACGACTTGCGAAAGCAGCAAGTTTGTAACAAGGATGAAGATTCCTTATGCCGCAAAACTGCTGCTACAAGAACTATTGTCTATGAACGTGCTTGCGAGAATTGTTTTGGAGGATGAGTTTCCGAATAAGCTCCAGTAACTCCAGTATTGGTCATTGTATTATCTCTGAGTGTATGATAGCGAGCGATGGCGAACCTGGTTCACGAAACTAGACGAATCTAAAAAAAATTTGGGGATCGGAATCAGTAGAAACCGATGAAAATTCATGCTGTGTAGATCTATCATATAGGGTATTCGGATTATTTGAGGGGTATCGCCGTATCATACACATCACTCTTCAAGATGAGTCTCAAGATCAAATTTTACGCTTCTTCCAACAACCTTCACATATTCGTACCCAACATTAACCCGCCACTTTGATGATGCGTCGGTTGCAGAAGCAACGTTGGAAACCTTACGGATGAGTCGTAAGGAATTCAGTGTCGCAATCTAAATATCCGGAAGGGTTAATGAATTTATCAGAACTAGGAAAGAGGATACTACCAACCTGGCTCCCGATGTCCACCGATGAAAGGACAGACGAGGGTAGTATGGACTGGAAGATAGCCATCATACGCTCTAGCTGGAAGGGTCGGGGACCAAGGTGTTTGCGATTCAACTTTGGAGCAAATTATTATGTTTAGTTTTGGGTTAAGTTCGAACCAGATTCATTCTATACCACGTACCTGGCGGGATGTATTTTTCTTCTTTCTTCCACGCTTTCGCTTGCTCAGACCCTCAGCAAGCTTTGAAAAATATCTTGCATCATAACGTGCAGTATTGAAAGATGCCAAGTAAGCTGCGCAAAGTAAATACTTCGAGAAATATGGAAGATCATGGGCACCTACTCGACTCATTAATATCTAGGCTCACTTGCTCGAGTATCTTCAATTCAAATAGTCATTTGGAACTTACGATTTGGTACTAAGGGTGTCGCGTCGGTAGCTGTGTCTACGGGCGCCCTCGTAATTTGCATGCTAACATATGACTCCTCGCTATTCCGTAGCTTCTCATTCTTCAACCTGTTAAATAGCTTTGGGAAATCGCGGGTCCCGTATTCATTGTCCACGATCGGCTGGATCAAAGAAGGCCATAGTTCATCCACTACATCCTTCAATGCATTCAAATTTCTGGCTGCGTATTTGCCCATGATATCCCATACGGCGGAGCAGCACTGCGCCCATAACCATCGGTCTTCTTGCTCCATTTCTTCGGAGTATTCGTCTTCTTCGTCCACTTCGAAGATGGATTTCGGGTTGAGGGAGAGGATCTTGACGCATTCCTCCTTATTGTAAGCTGGGAAGTAGATTGATGGAGGTTCTGAGATGTTCAACAGACGGGTACTGGACACGGTAACAATCATGATGACAGTAAGGTTTCTAATCTATAGGAGAATCAGTATCATTGCAGAGTTGGGTGTCGCTATGCAAAGGGACAACCTACGACTTCCCCTATCCTTGCTAATCCCGACAGCATTGTCGGTGTCACCTCCCTCTGTTTATCAATAGCATCAAGTACTAGTACGATTTTTCCAGAGCTGGGTATTAACTTTTGAAGCTGGCCTGCTAAGGCATTTACCGAATCTGGCCGAATTTGTCTCCCCTTTTCCTCGCCATTGGAGATTAGAGCATCGCAGCTCGTATACGCCTTTTCGAAAACATGTCGAGCAGTAATGCACTCCTTGCATGATACGTATGCATATGGAATTTCGAATTCTTCTAGGACTGCTTTGACGATTGTTGATTTTCCAGTGGCTTCCGTGCCATATAACACTAGTACTGGGGGCGCCGGGATGTCATCCTAGCTACCGCGAAAACATGTAAGTAACGATATAATGATCTAATATTGCTACTTCTTCGAGAAAATGTTTATAAGTCCATACCTGGCCAAGAAGAGCAGCAAGGCCGTCTATCTGACGCTCACGGCAGGGAAAACGGGCGTTGAGGGACTCTAGAGGTCCGGTCATCGCGTCGGTGTGCGGTGAACATTTAGCATCCGCGTGGGTGTGGGTTTAAACCAGGTTTTGGGTTTCCGGGTAACGTGCGGAAGTTCGGCCGAAAAGTAGCACGCGATATGGAATTAGGTGGATTTGTAAGAAGCTTCCCTGCTTGCCGAATTTAAGCTCCTTCGCCCGGCTTGGTCTATGAGCTCTCAGATAGGACGGGTTTTGTAGATTATATAGATTACTTAGTCAGCTTGATCTTGGATTTGATGCTCTTAACTGCCTCGGAAGTTAATTTCGCCGCCATGGCAGGTTAATTAAATAACCACATCTAGGCACTTTGTATGTCTATGAACGATCAATTTAAACCTCAATACCCCTCCCCCAGCTTTTAATGCAGTTTCTTCAAACATAAATTTATAACTGGTAGTTTCAAATTACAATTCTCGAAAGGTTCATGCTAGGAATCCCGACACTCAGAATGGCGAAATTCTCCATTGATATTGTTTCCGACACTGTTTGCCCATGGTTAGTACAGAAAAACTAGCCACACGCCTACAACCAGACTAGATGAATGTCAGAGCTGCGAACTAATAATTGAAAATCGATACAATGATACAGGTGCTATGTAGGCTTCAAAAGACTAAATAAAGCCATTGCCATTTTCAAGCAGAGGCATTCCGATGCTACATTCGAGATAAAATGGCATCCATACTACCTCAATCCTAGCGCTCCCAAAGTTAGTGTGGACAAACAAAAGGTCTATGAAGAAAAGTTTGGACGTGATCGAGTCGCTATGATGCAGAGGCGCCTTGCAGCGGTTGGTCTTCAAGATGGAATCAAGTTCGCATTCGGAGGTGAGTTCGATTTATTTCTCTAATATTACATATACTAATCTGACAGAATCATGGACGTCTACTAACAATTAATGTAACTTTTTAGGAAAAACTGGAAATACCAGAAAGTCTCATAGAATCATACACCTCGCTGGCGAGAAGGGTGTGCAGAATGAGGTTGTGGAACAGCTCTTTATTTCATACTTTGAGGATGAAAAGGATATTACCGATGACACAGTTCTCAAGGAAGCAGCCGTCAAGGGAGGCCTTAAACCAGAGGATGTTGACAATTATCTGACAAGTGATTTGGGAGGACCTCAAGTCGACAAAGAAGTTGCGGATGCACAGCTGCGATTCATTCAAGGAGTTCCTCACTTCACAATCAATGGGAAACATGAGTTGGGGGGCGCGCAGGAGCCGGATTCATTCGTTGAAATTTTCGAATCATACAATAAATGAGAGCCGAAAACTGGGTCAGGATCGATGGAGCAGCTTTGTACTTTCCTTTGGCTTGCTTTTTTCTTTTTCAGGGTATGCTAGGAGTCTGTACCACCAAGTTTTTAAATACCACTTCGCTTTTTCGGCAATATCGCCCAATCGCTCATACAGGCAGTCTTTCTATCTGTTACAGGTATACATATACATGTACACCCAAGAGAATCCATAGAGTAGGTCTTCCCGAGTTGCTGGAGGTTTAACAAACATCTTTGATAGGATGTACTTTATCCTCATACTCTCCAAGATCCAATTTCAATTTCCGATTGAACAGCTCCGAGAGGAGTTCAAAGCAGTACTTGGTTGTCGCAGCATCATATCGTCCCTTGCTACTCTCATCGCGGATAAATGCGTGGGCTGCCCCAGAGATTTCTAAGAAAGTGAAATCGACACCAGCATCATGTAGTGTTTTGCGAATCAAGTCCTAGATTCGAACCCAGTTAATATTTGATACGCTCAATTCTATTCGCTTGTGTCGAAAGTATACATACCCTGCCTTCCGGACTAACGTGGTTATCCTTCTTTCCGAAAATAAGGATAACTTCACCTTTAATAGTCGTCATGACGGAAAGGGAGTTATCGTTCTTACCCAACCCCAACGACGAAGAATGGATATCAGTGGGGAAATAGCAAACGCTAGCGGTTACTCTCGTGTCGAATGCGCAACGTAGCGCGAGGTGACCACCCAAGCACATACTTTAAACTATTAGCTAAATTCTGGAGTTATATTTTCCTGCAGGTCGCATTTCCATGAAGCTTACCCAGTCGCCCCAACCTTGCCGTTCGAATTCTTCTTTGACAAGAGGAGGTCGACGCACAGCCGGGCGTCTTCATCATAGCTTTCCACTGTTTTCGTGATTTTCAATTTGTTGCCTAGGTCTGTTCCAGGCTCATCATAGGGGAACTAAAATATTTAGTGCCTATCTATGAAAAGACGGTACTAGTTGTACTTGTTTGTGGAACGTACAGGCTCTGGCCCCTCGAAATCATGGTAGGACGATGGGGCTGCGCACACATAGCTAGTGGTTAAGCACCGTTAGTATGAACTATACTGTCGATGTAGGACATTTTTAGTACGAACCCTTGGCTACATATCTGCCTTGCAAACCGTGCGACCGGTCCGGTTACTACCACGTTGTAGCAGATTTAGTACAACGGACATAGAAGCGTCATTAATATAACGCCATTGGAATGTTAATGAATACTACCTTGATAAATTTCGGAAAAAACAACAACCCCTACCATATGCTTCATTAGTCTCGTATTTTCTGACAATCCTGTACATGTATGACTGGGAGCCTATGGTGACAGGGAAGCTAGCTACCCACCTGGGAATTTCGCATTTGGGTAATTGGGGATCGAGGGCTCGAAGAGAAACACTCCTATGCAATATGGATTAATTTCTTGCCTATATGAGGAGCAGGATAGTTTTTTTCCGTATCGATGTCCACTCCATATATATAGTGGGGCTATAACTTACTCATGGAGGTGCCTCCGGAGGTCTTGACATCCTCGAAAGACTCTTTGATCAACATTTTGGATATAGAAACCGGTCACGGATATCGGCGAAGTCAATTCAGTCGAATGGAAGATATATATATTATAGAAATAATGAACGAGTTAAAGTAATGAAGTCCGATTTAAGACCGGTAAAAGCGGAATAAGTAATCATGAATTCGAAGGCCCTGCAATGCAGCCCTGACCTAGCAGACTAGGAAAAAGCGAGACCGGGGCAGCAACACAGACAGCTTCAATAATGCAACAATTCCGATGACATACCCCTGTCGCCCTGTCAAGGGTGCAGATACCAACCGATGCAGTGCGATAAGACAAAGCAAAGCACAACTTGGATTACGAGATGTTCAAGACATCGGAACTTTCGTGACACTCCAGGACGCGCCCAGGTGATAGTATCTCGGGCCTTTTAACTTGCATTACCATAAAGCACCTCCATCTCGTATGAATTCTCATGTCCAGATGATAAGCTCCGATGTGGCCACACGTGCCTGTTTTTAGCTGTGTGGACTAGTGCGACGTGACTGACTTCGCTAATGGCGCTGACGACAAACAAGCTCCAGACACTATTAGCCCAGTTCGGACTATCATTCCTAAACATTCATCCTATCCTCTATAGCTCCCAACCACCGTCTGTATTCCCGAAATTAGCACCGAGTAACTTGGATCGATAAGGAATTATACACTCCAGCTACACGATACCCGATAGACCCGAAATTACGTTCTGTTTGCACCTTCGATGAGCTTGTATTTGTGACTGGCCTCTGGTGCAGAGCAATATGGCTAGTAACCTAGTCAGTCGCTTCTTCGGAGGACAGAGCATCTATGAAAGCCTCCGGCAGCACGACCGAAGATCTGATGACGGTTACAACGATGAAGCTGAGCCCTTCGAAGATGAGGCCGACTTTCACGCAAACCTAGAAGCCGGTAGAGGCGGGATCTCCCGCGGCGATACAACTGGTACCCAGCCGTATGGCCTCGGTAGTGGATTTGGACTTCGAAAACCTTCAGCTAGTGATCACGATGCTGTTAGGACGAGTGAGGAGTCTGATGGCCCTACCCGAGCCTTTCTTTCCCCGAGGGACCGAAATGATAGCGATGTTCCTGAGTCCTTAATTATCGAAGGCAACCGTCACGAGAGAATGGTCGGAACGGGTAGTTCGGATATTTCAAGCCCCCCTCCTCCAGAATTCTCTCGCTTTCATGACCAGCCGACTACTTTTGACCAGCAACTCGGGAATCTCCCACCACCTCCATCAAGAGTGCTAGAAGAACGCTGGGCTGCAGTTCAAAACAATATAGCTCCACAAGTTGAATCAAGGCCACCACCGGCCGCCCAAAGGCTCCCGCCTGGGTTTATTGACCCCAAGCAGCGCGCTATGTATAAA
The DNA here is from genome assembly GCF_000225545.1 of Orbilia oligospora ATCC 24927. Lineage (NCBI taxonomy): Eukaryota > Fungi > Ascomycota > Orbiliomycetes > Orbiliales > Orbiliaceae > Orbilia > Orbilia oligospora. The sequence continues at coordinate 1,186,583 of NW_011645611.1, read as the reverse complement.
TGGGCGAATGTTGAGGATTTGGATTGTTTTCTCCACAGGGTATGGGGCGTTCGTAGTTTCATGTGTTGGGTGTGGTTTGGATGCTAACCAGTATTCAGGTCTATGAGTACTATCTTGGAAAGGGGATATATTGTATCTGCCTGGAAAGGTTCATCGGGTTGCTGTAAGATCAGTGAATCCGCCGTCCAAAGCCTTGCTAGCATATACTGACTGTTCTTGGTCTAGGACTGTTGCCTTTGTCGTTGGGTTTTCGACATATATTTTCAACTGTATTGATTTTACTAAGTTAAGGACCAGTAAAGCGCTTGGTGAAATTACTATTGGGCACTGCATGGCGAAGTAATACACCCCTAAACTCCGATCGTTCTATATAAGTTTAGAGGTTAGGGCTAGAGCTAACATATCGTTAGAATGTCTCTCGGGTCAACATTGATTTTGTGGATCTTCTGCCTGGTATGGATGATAAAGCTGGTATCATACGTTTATGATATATGGAGACTGTGGGAAATCCACCAATTCTACCATTATCTATTAGATATCCCAGATGTAAGACCCCGTCTCCGGTGGGCCCTGTTTATATTATCTAATTTTATCGAAATTATAGCTGGATATGCAAACTATCCAATGGCAAGACGTTGTTCAAAAATTGATGGCTTTGCGAGACTCGAATCCCGTCACTTCTTTAGCCACCACGAGAAAATACATTCGGAATCATAGCTCCAAACAGCGCATGGATGCCCACGACATCGCAAATCGATTGATGAGAAAAGAAAATTATCTTATCGCTTTGTTCAACAAGGATATTCTCGATCTATCAATCCCGCTACCATTCCTGAGGGACCATCAATTATTAACGAAAACTGTGGAGTGGAACCTTGGGCTAGCCATATTAGATTTTGTCTTCCATGATGGCGATAATTTCAACCCTGTTTTTCTTAAAGAGTCGTCTCGGAAAGGCCTCTCACAAGCGTATGAACTAATACCCCTACACGTATATTATGCTCAAAGGCTGACCGTTAACTCCAGGTTACGAACACGATTTGTCGTTTTCGGGTTCTTCAATCTCCTATTTGCCCCATTCATTGTCGCCTATCTTGTGATCCACTATTTCTTCCAATATTTCAATGTAGGGTTCTTTCTAAACCGTCTAGGCGCACTGGATACTAATCTCTTGAAACCAGGAATACCAAACAAACCCAAGCGCAATTGGCTCTCGTCGATACACTCCCCTCGCAGAGTGGAAGTTCCGAGAGTTCAATGAGCTAGTTCATCTTTTCCATCGCAGAATGAATATAAGCTATCCATTTGCGGTTAAGTACCTCGAGCAGTTCCCGAAGGAAAAGTTCGTTCAGGCAGCTAAGTAAGTTGGCTTGAGTTGAATGTTCTCTTCCAGAAGTAGCAGTGACGCTAATATACTTGCCGGATATCCATAGGTTTGTTACATTCATCTTTGGATCCTTTGCCGCAGTTCTAGCAATTGCATCTCTGCTCGACACAGAGCTACTCCAGTTCGAAATCACAAAGGATCGAACTGTCCTATTCTATATTACTTTATTCGGATCCATCACTGCGGTAGCAAGAGGAATCATTCCCGCAGAAACAGACGTCTTCGACCCTACATACGAACTTTCCTGGGTTATGTACCACACACGCTACAGCCCGCCAGAATGGAAAGGTCGCTTACACTCTGACGAAGTCAAGAAGGAATTCTCGAAACTTTATGAACTTAAGATAGTAATCTTTTTCTGGGAAGTTGCGAGTATCATCTTGACGCCGTTTGTAATGTGGTTTTCTCTGCCGAAGTGTAGTGACCGGATCATTGATTTCTTTCGTGAGTTTACGGTACATGTTGATGGGATCGGGTACGTCTGTAGCTTTGCAGAATTTGATTTCAATATGACTGGACCTAAGAAGGTGAGACGTGTAATCCCATTTCTTCCTAGAATTGTTGGGTGCGGAAGGGATATCCTTGCTAACTAGAAAATCAAGTCTACGAGTATTACCGGCCGCGAGGAATACTACGATTCACGAGATAACAAGATGAAAGCCTCTATGATGGGATTTCTCGACAGTTATGGAAATCGACAAGCTGGTACCGCCTCGCGAATCGCATATGCACCGGGCTACACAAATCCTCTAGCATCACCAGTCGCAGCACCAGAGAACATGACCGGCACAATAACCCAACGCCGAAATAGAACCAACCCTGGAGTCCAACAATCTCAACAAATCAGCCATTCGATGTACCGTGGACAGGCATCTGGCCTCCTAGACCGCCATCACCACCCTGCACCCTCACACGCAAGAACACTTCGTCAATCGGTATACCATAATCCGGGATTCCCTCGTCAAGAAAGTATTCTACGAGAAGAGGAAGATGAGGTAGATAGTCCGGACGGACGGTATATCAGTAACTTGGGCGAATCGTTTGTATCAACCACCCTTGAGAACGACAATTTACAAATCGAACGAATAGACGATGAAGATGATTTACAAGGTGGAGGTGTGATTGATCTGCTACGACAGTTTCAACGAGCACATGCGGATAATCATGGAAGGGCTGGCGTTAATTTGATTTAAAACATGATCATAAGTACGGATTAAGGGCATCAACTGAAATGTTGAATAGGTGTATTATCATTATCCGTTTTTTCTTTGGTTGCTTTTCGTCCTTTAGCTAGCTGGAACTCGATCGCCTTGTTTTTTTTTTTTGGTTTCTGTCGAGATCGATCGGATTAGGACTTTCGGAGTCAATGGGACTAGGGTTGTCTCGTATGGTAGTTCTTTTGGGAGGGCGTTTATGTCTTATAGCTGCTATTCTACCAGAGGGGCATTCGTTTGTATCCACCTTAGGCCACAGATGAATGAGTGAACCACAGGCGGAATACCCATGCTGCCGGTAACGTGTACCAATAATTTTCTAGAATCACAGATCGTTTTGAAACCTCCATTATCAAAGTAGGTTTAAACCGGAGTATATTGATAGATACCTACTTGAGCATGACTTTGTTAGGTCGATTCATCAGGCGACTTCTGTATTCTTATATCGGTGAATCTCAAGCTCGACCATGATATCCATATCACCTAGAATGGCTCACCGATACTCATATGTATAGAAAACACATTTCATCGTATATTATCCTTATCGATAACATTTAGCACCTGTACGGGTCCACAAAAAATTTACTCAATGATTTTTTATATATTTTTTATTTTAAAAAAAAGAAAATACATGCATCTCGGTTGTAGACTCTCCAATCCACAATTTCACGGTGTTAGGACCATAAAATCATTTATATTTAAGCTTTGATGTCGAATTGATCGACTTTTTTCAAATCAAAAATTTGTTGGTGACGATAATTTCGTTCACCAACCATATATAGCTAGCCAAGGCTAGTATATGATTTCTTTTTATAGCGAGCTCTCTTCATCCACGCTGCTATAACGGGCCCGGGTCTCTTGAGGATCAATCTGCCGTAAACGGCGATATTCTGGTTCGAAAGGTGATCGGGTTGGATATAGGTACTCGGGATGGGGTGGGACAGACCCAATTTAATGGTGTGTATAGTATGTGTGATAGTGCTTGGAGCACCACTGGCCGTTGGAGGCGCGATCGTTTGTTCATGTTGATCGCATAGTGACTAAGATGTCACAAGTTGCAAAGTTGGTTTATTGCGACACAGGTCCAGGAGGCCTCGGGTGCAGGTGTTAATTAGCCCCGCCCAGGCAGCGCGTTGGGCACTGTGGGTCAGAATGGTAGGGCACCTGCACCCTCCTGGACGCTGCGGTAGTTGATATGGTCCCCCCCTCCCTCGTAAGTTCACCCCCTTCTCCCACCTTGTGTCTCACCTCCCCTTCCCCTCCCCCTCCCCCTTCCCCTGGCCTCCGGCCCCTCCCCTCACCTGGCCCGCAGGCCCCCGGCCCGAAGGCCTCACTCCCCGACCCGTGGTAGGGCCTCTCTCTTCCCCCGCCCGAAGGCCACCCCCTAACCCGGCCCGAAGGCCTTACCAATCCTCCGCTGCCCGAAGGCTACCTAAACCGGCCCGCGGCCTCACCAATCCCCCACTGCCCAAGGGTGACCTCGATAACCATGGATACCAGTTGCCGAAAAACTAGTGTTGGACATCCAGGTTCAACTCGTTCGCGTTCGGGTGACTAACCATAGATACTAGTGTCGCCAAACTAGTGCCGAACATCTAGGTAGTCTCGGTTCGGTCGGGTGACTTGCCATAGATACCAGGGCCGGCAAGCTGGTGTCGAACATCCAGACAGTCATCGGGAAAATCTAGCTAGGCACCGTCATTAGTTTCGTTAGCATCCCACAATTATCATAGTTACCTCGAATTGGTGGATTTTGATGTCGAAAATTATCACGTGGTATACGTTTGTTCGTTCGTCCGTCCGCTACCTCTTTGGTAGGATGCTCTTGTTCGTACACTACCCCTTTGGTAGGATGTGTTGCGCACCACCTCTTTGGTGGACAAATTTCTCGTTGCTGCGTATGCATGCTCGGCACATAAATCGATCTCTAAGGTCTCTAAGTATCAATTAGCGAGTGTCAAAAATAAAAAGAAGCGGTCCATTGCCATTGATGAGTATAGAAAGGTCTGGGTCCTCGATGATGAGCCGACGAAGCCGAAGCTTGATACCATCTCGTACGGTAACTGTTGCATTTTAGAATGGAGTGGTATCGATGTATGGAAGGCGAAGTGTTGTAAATTTGTATGGAAGATGGAGGGAGAAAGGCAGTCTCGTAACCAAACTGTGGGAGAAAGGTATCTTTGCTCGGCTGTTCTAGTTTCGAGACTGGAAAGGTATAAAGAGAATGGAGTAAAAGAAACTTAGCTTACACGAGGGTTCAATGGGAATATTGTCTGTGATCTGCTACTTTCAAATCTCGTATGCGAGAGTCGAGAGAATCGGTGCTTCGAGGGTCGAAGAGAATGAGAGCGAGCCTAGTGTCACATGAGAGGATAAGCCCGATCCATTGAGTTTGGTAGTCGGTGATGGAAGACTTTCGAGATCGATGACAGGTATGTATTAAGGAAGAGAAGAAGAAATGAAGAGGAGGTGAATGAAAGTAGTAGGAATGATAAGGCGGGAGGAGAAGGGAGGTGAGGTAGAGAGTTGAAGAAGAGATGGGGAACACGAACAAGATGAAGAAGAGAGATGAAGAACATAGGTAAGATGAAGAAAAGAGACGAAAAGAAGGAAGGAAGGGGAAGAAGACAACGAGCAAGCTGAAGCAAGAGGTGGGTGAAGTACGAGGGTGGTGGGGTGGGATGGTGAAGATGAACAAGAAGAAGATGAATGAGAAGGTGAAGCAGAATCATGAAACTGAACAGGCTGAAGATGAATAGGATGAAGGACGTGAGTAGGGTGAAGACTTGAGATTGTACCTACTTCAATATTTAAATCCAGATGCTGGATCCAGAAGAAGACAGAGGGAGGAAGACGAAGGGGAAAATGAAGATGTCGAATATAAAAAAGATAATTGGGGAGAAAGAGTAAGAAGATAAGGGATATGACGAAGATGGAGAAGGTAGAAAAGATAGAGATGATGGAGATGATGGAGATGATGGGAGAGGTTGGTGGTTAGTGGTTGGTGGCTGGTGGTTAGTGGGTTTGGAAGAGGATGATGGGAAAAGAAAGAGAAGGAGCAGGAACAGGAGGAGATTAAATAGGTTGTCCCAGTCACGAGACCAAGGGAAAAGAAGAGGAGGACTGACCTGTGTTGATAGACACTCCGTTGTGGCCTGTAGTCTGTTGCTCCCTTGGATCGAGGTTTCTGCTGTTTGTCTTTCTGCCATTGTTCCTACTCTTTTTATTCGAACGAAAGCTATGATCGAGCTTAATATAGAATAATGGAGTTAGAGAAGAGAGGAGGAGGAGGAGGAGAGGAAAGGCGTATGATAATAAACAAACTATAGTACGGAAGTTTCTCTCTCTCCAGTTTTCTAACCGGTTGATCCATTGCTCCCTTGCGGGCCTCCATATCTTTGACATTGTCTGGCCAAATTCAAAATTGTCGATATCCTTATATAATGTATATGCCGTCTACACTTCAACTTCGTGATCTGAGTACTTGGATTATCAATGGATTGCTCCTTACGAAACTAAAAACCTGGTATTTGGACCGAACATTCGTATTACGTACTATATAATTCTAGTGACGAGATTGAAAAACTGTGTAGCTGCCTAGTATACTTAACGGCCTAAGTGCTCTCTATTGCGCCTCGGGAACGGACTCTTTCGATAGTAATTTATAGATCTATAGACTGGTCAATTCAAGTTGCCAGGAGACCTCTTCTCATATACCATTATCACACAGACTTCAGACATAACATATATACATAGGAATATCGATATATCGTATTGTAGTAGAAGTTCGTATTACAAAAGTAACATCGTATCAATAGCACAAGACTAGCGCCTATTGGTCACCATGTATTATATGCGTACTCTGTGAACGCCAGGAAGTGACCCCCAGACTAGTATGAGTGGTCCAGTCTGGATCCCAGAAGGTTTTGATTTCATCACTGTTCTGTGTTGTCGACCTCCCTCACGACCACCACCGACAACCATCATTTTTCATCCTCACTCCACCTCATCACCTCACCATCGCCATCATCATCATTATCATTATTACCATCACCATCACCATTATCACAATGCCGCCGACGCGTACAGAGAGGAGCAGCCGTCGAACCCCTCCTGTTGGTGCCAGTGGGGCAAGCAGGCGACGGGACGGATCGAAGTCGAAGTCGCCGGAGGGGGCCGGTCGACAGACGAGGAGTTCGGGCTCCCAGCATGGAGCAAATTTGCAGGTGCCGGACGCTGCACCCAGGGATCCTTCCGCCGAACCCTCCCGTTCGGGAGTGGCGACGCGTTCGAAGGATCCCAGGCATTCTGCCGGTAAGTTACACAGCATTTCCCCTCCTAGTCTTTCTTACTGGTTTCGTTTAGCCATTCCAGGGCTAGTTTCGTGATGCTGGGCCTCGTGGTTTGCTCTGTTTGTTTCTTACTTATCGCCCAATTTGTTTGTCCCTGAACCCTGTGTTGCCTTCCCGATTGAGTATTTTCGGACCTCCACAACACATTATCATCCTGTTGCAGATTTCCAAAAACAACACAAATATACGTTGCTGACACAGGGCTACTTTTACAGGGTGTGAGCAGGGGCCGGGCCTGCAGGTGGTATACGGTGGCCTGATAATCCAGGCCGAGCATGAGAACACCGGCTACCCAGCCGATGTTTTCACGGCCTCGGGGCATCAGGCCGACCGTTTGTTTGTGTGTGACAGGTGTTTTAAGTACACCTGTAACCCGGCAGAGCTCTATCAGCATGAGGTGAGTGTACCCTTTTTTTTCTTTTTTCTTTTTGGCTCTTTGTTCCCCGACAACGAAACCCCGGAAGCTGACATTTTTCCTTTAGCGTCTGTCTGGGGATGAAGAGCGGCCGCGGGGCACCCTCGTTCACGAGTTCGAGGGCGGCCGCTACCAGATTTACGAGGTGGACGGGGCGGACGAGAGTGAGCATTTGTTCCTCCAGTCCATGTGCCTTTTTGGAAAGTTCTTTATACAGAACAAGTTCATCTGGTACGAGTTCGACAATTACATGTTCTATGTCCTTGTCGAGAAGCGGGAGGGCTCGCAAGGCAAAGAGCACGAGTTCTCGGTTGCGGGATTCTTCTCGAAAGAGAAGGTCTCTTGGGACCAGAACAACCTGTCTTGCATTATACTGTTTCCGCAGTATAGGAGTGGGGGGCTAGGAGGCGCGTTGATCGACTTCTCCTATTACATCTCCCAGGCAACTGGGAGGATCGGTGGTCCCGAAAAGCCAATTTCGAAACTTGGCCAGAGGGGCTACGATCGGTATTGGAGAAAGTCGGTCGCGGCGGCCATTTTGGGGAAGACGGCCCCCCGCAAGACAGACGCTCGCTCGAGTAAACGAGCGGCGTCGAGAACTCGCAAGGACTCGACCAAGGCACAGCCCCCGAACAGCCGGGTCCGACCCGGCGACATCTCGATCGGGGTAACCGACACTCGTGGCACTCAGACCATCAGCTTGGGGGATCTCTCCAAGACAACTGGGATATTGTCGGACGATATTCTTACTTGTCTTGGGGATGAAGGATTGATTACGAGATGGGATGGCGGAAGGCCAGTTCTGAGTCGCAGTCGGTTGAAGCAGTGGGCTTCGTAGGGGATGAATTTTTGTCACAGCAGGCAGTGACGTTAAACAGATGTCTGAGGTTGGAGTTGGGCTCGGGGAGATGGAAAACTCCCCTTTTACCGACAAAAAAACCCGTCGCAGCAGGTAGTGACGTTAAAATATTGTCTGAGGTTGGAGGTGGGCTAAGGGAGAAGGATCACTCCCTTCATGTTTACAAAAAAACCACGTCACAGCAGACAGTGACGCTAAGCGGATGTCTGAGGTTGGAGTTGGGCACGGGGAGAAGGAAAACTCCCTTTCGTTAATAAACCACAGGTTAGGAGTGTTTGGAAGGCAGTAGATGGCGGGTGAGGAAGAGGAGGAACTTGTGGTGTGATGGCGGGAGGAAGGGGCGTGGGGAGAGCATAGGGGAGAGCAGGAAACTCCTCTCTATCAAAAAACCTCTTTGAGAGAAGGAAAACTCTCGATGGCGCATTAAACCGGTCACACCATGATAGTGATGCTTAACGGGGGTGCATATCTGGCGGGGAGAGAGGAAAAACTCCCCGAAAACAAAAAAGCCCTTTTTGTCACGGTTGAAGTTGTCCAGTGCCCCGGAAAACTTTGGTCCTCTGACACAGGGGAGAGTAGGAAACTCCCCTTCATCAAAAAACCTTTATTTATCTCGGTGAGGTGCGGGTGCGGTGTGGTGTAGGGGAGAGGTGGAAAACTCCCCTGTGTGAAAAAAAAACCTCCCTGAGAGAAGGAAAACTCTCGTTGGCGCATCAAACCGGTCACACCAAGATAGTGATGCTCACAGGGGGTGCCTATCTGGCGGGGAGAAGTGGAAAACTCCTCGATAATAAAAAACCTCTTTTGAGAGAAGGAAAACTCTCGTTGGCGCGTCAAACCGGTCACACCATGATAGTGATGCTTAATGGGGATGCATATCTGGCGGGGAGAGTAGGATAAACTCCCTGAAGACAAAAAACCTTCGCTCTGGTCCCAAACAGAACTTCTTGAGAGAAGGATACTCTCGTTGGCGCGTTAAACCGGTCACACCAGGATAGTGATGCTTAAGGGGGTGCATATCTGGCGGGGAGAGAGGAAAAACTCCTCGAAAATAAAAAAGCCCTGGTTTCGTTTGTTGGTTGGTGGATGTCGTTTGGATGGTGGTATAAGGGAGAGTTGGAAAACTCCCTTGGGTAAAAAACCTTTTGAGAGAAGGATACTCTCGTTGGCGCAGGAAACCGGTCACACCACGATAGTGATGCTTAACGGGGGTGCATATCTGGCGGGGAGAGAGGAAAACTCCTCGAAAACAAAAAAGCTCGTCATGTTTACCCTTAGCTTAGGTACTTGTTATCTATTCAGGGAGAAGGAAAACTCCCGTCACCAAAAACCTGTCACCTGAGATAGTGACATCTGAAGAGATCCTCTCCGAATGTCTGTGATTGATGATGGCAGGCTCGTTCTAAGTCTAGTAACCGGTGCATGTAAAAGCTCAAGCGCTCTGATAGAAACTTCTACCCGTGATGTACAACAAATGATATCTTGCTAAGGCCACGGTTCCGTCTCGACTAGGAGCCATACATGATCTAGAGGTAAATTTATACGATGGGACCTGAACAGCGCCTTCTTCTTCTATAGGGCTAGTACAGGTTACCGAGTTTCACAGATCGTGTAGAAACAAGTAGGGTATACTGCTACATCTAAGTACCCTTGATCCGTACTCATGAGCATATCTCTACAGAGGCCCCATCATGAGAACTAAGACGCGAAAAATATATGCATACATGTTGTGAATATAAAGTTATCAAATTCGTAATAGTATACTGATAGCATAAATAATATTATTGACATGTAAACCTGATCCAAAGTTACTGGTATACTGGTCTCGTTCCCAGACGTCACAAAGGGCAGCGGTATACTATACATATCGATATATCCAAGAATCGACGAATAAGAACTTGATAACGTTATATATATTAGACAGAAGTCAAGCTTCATAATTGAGCTCGAAATGTAACTTTATAAATTTATATAGCTATAGTGCAATTAGTTATACGTTTTATTGTTGTCGATATCTTTATGCCGTCTAATCGTGAAATTGCTACATAATATTAATTCGCAAAGAATACTCCAGATGTCCGAGACTACTCCAGATGCACAATTCTACAGATCAGTTACTTTGAGAAGTACAAAACGATATGAGCGAGAGTTAATCAATATGGTATCAAAAGGTTTCTAATATATCTCAGATTATCTTAGGTCCAACTCATGCCCTGTCACCGTATTCAAGATCGATATCATTTGTCGAAGATTGGGGACCGTATTTATATTCTGGAGATGCGAGTAATATATGGATACGTAGTGGTACATATTATAGAATTCGACGAGACGGCATCTAGCGAGAGAGTCGTCCTCATATTAAACTTACCTCGCCAGGCACAACCACAAGCAAAAAGTGCAAATGGGACTCAGCATGATGTACCCAAGTTCATAAATTGGGGTTGGCCAAAAACAGAATCACCATCTTACGATTTTAGATCCTACGATTTTAGGGAACGGTCATATGCTGGGTAGTAAATTTATTCCCTCTACTTGGAATGAATTTTCTGGCTGGAGGCAAAAAAAATTGCGGCCCCCGACAAAATTAACCCCGGTTGTGCCGTTATATAAATGTACAAAGACCATGCATTAGGACGATAGAGAAAACACCGAATGTAGCGTAACCCCGTGAGACATAAAATGGAAAGGGCGTAGTAGTCGGAAGAGAGGTTGGGTGGGTGTATGTAGAATTTTGATCGGAAAAACGTGGAGAGAGGGTGCGTAAAGAGGTATCTCGATCAAATATTGTAAAGTAGGAAACAGAAAACGGAAAAAGACGAAAGATCTGGATTTGCTTAGGCTACTAATTCGACAGCACCGCCTATGATTTGATCATGTTAGTATTCTGAATGTAGACTTTTCGTGGGAGTTTTGTGTGAACATACCAGCCTCCTTGATCTTCTTCTCAGCTAGCTTAGAGACGAATCTAGCCTTGACAATGACCGGGACCTCCGGTAGTCTTCCCTTGCCCAAAAGCTTGGAGTATCCGTTTGCCAGTAGATCAATAACTGGAGCGGTGTCGGTCTTTCCAGCGCTCAAGTACTTCTCCCTCGATTCGGCGGGGATCAATGTCCACAGCTATAGATTAAAGTACCTTGATTAGCCCGGCTGTTCATCTTCAGATATTTCTATATTCAATTCCTAAAATATCTAGCCCGGATGCTACTTTTGACTTTGCTCCTGCTATCTTCTTTCCTGCTCTTCAAGTTTTCCAACGGATCGGGTGGGTAGATTTTCAACTCACTTTGTCGAGATTCAGAACCGGTCTCCAGAACTGGTTCTGTAGCTTGTGGAAGTATCGCATACCGACTTTACCGAAGTAACCGGGATGGTACTTGTCCATGTTGGTTCGGTGGTGATGTTGACCACCAGCAAGACCACGACCACCGGGATGCTTCTATAAATCTCCCAAAAATATGCTATCAATAATCTGTTCGCCCAAAGAGTTTATCGGCTGGGAATTGTCGAGGATTGTTCTGTCGTACCCTGTGCTTTCCTACACGACCGTGACCGGCACTGACATGGCCTCTGTGCTTTCTTGTCTTTGTAAGTCTGGTCTGGAAGTCGAAAAATGGTGATTCGTTAGCTAGGTCTGCCTCTCTTTCCTCTCTCATATCCTTCAACTGCAACTTCCTCCATTTCCGCCAAAAACACAATTGTCGAAATAATCAATACTCGGGGAAGGACGGTTGACATACGGGCATGGTTGCTGTTGAATGACGATAACCTCGATACTTCGAATTGCAGGAGGTAAAAAACTGTGGACGATGATGAGGGATGTCACTAGGTTTTGAGGTGGTGGTTTCTTCAATTTGCTGGTCTAGGCGCGGTCGTTTGCCCACAAGCGCACTCCGATTGGGCTTTTTTGATTGGATGGGGTTCAACACATTGAAATTTTGGGCCAGGGCAAGCCAGCCCTTATCTGATTATCTATCTATCATCATGTGATCTAATGCCAAGAGATAAGAACAATGCAACAAAAACAACAAGAAAACACAAATAGAGGGTATCCAGGCTTCAAAACGCACGCTCCTTTGTGCTCCAAGAACAATGCAATGAAATAAAAGCAACATCTATGTCAAGCTGCCAAAAACACCTTATTTGTCGTATAAAGGTACCTAGAACGGCCATGGGGTTCAAGAAAACAAGGCAAAGGTAAAGACTTCCTGTAAATGCGATGAAAAGCAAAACTACCATGAATGCAGAAATGATAAGATGCCGTTGACGGGAAAGAATCTGCTAGATCGTTTCGACTTCGTCGTCGGAAATATCGGCTCCGATATTTGTGAGAAACGGGTCTTCAAGTGCTTCTGCAGCTGATAGGCGTTTGCGATGATCCAAGTCCAGTGTCTTTTCTAAGAAAACCAGTGCTCTTTTCTCCTCTAGGCTCAGAGGATCGTTCTTGCTCCTGGATGTCGCCCATTCAACAATCCGAGACAAACTGTGACCTTTCTCTGAAATTGTTGGGATGGCGGTTTCGAATACGGCGCCTTCAGAAAAAATATATTAGTATCGCCCAATTTTACCTAGTGATTGGATGGCATACCATGCAACGCGGCGCAGGCCCTCATCTTCGCCCGTCCAAAGACCGTAGCCATTTCAATTATGGCGTCGATGTCGTCCGGGGAGTTAAAGAAGGGGAATCGTTTTGATAAGAAAGTTAAGAGGATGACACCTGCAGACCATATGTCGATTTCTGAAAGGAATTAGCCCTTGTAAGAGATGATATCTAAAAAGCAGGCGAGATACATACTAGTGGTTTGTCTGTTGCACTTGAATAGGACCTCGGGGGCGCGAAAGCCTCTCGTCCCAGCTCTGTTAGCTCGCTTGGACGGCCTAAGTTTACATAGCTCGTTAGTTTATAGTCTAGGGTAGACTTAATATCTTTGATTACCTTTGATCGTTTTTAGGATACCCCCCAACTGGCGCTACAGGTTTCGGGGGGGGCCCTCTAGCCCTGGTGCAAGGACAAACTCCGTCATATTCCTCTCTCTACAAGCATGTATTAGCACGATCTGTAACCACCAATCAAACTAGGTATAACAACAAACCTCAGCCAGACCAAAATCAACCAATACGCCTCTACCTTTTGCGCAATCGTAAAGAAAGTTTCTATGGAGCGGGTCATTAGAATTAAGGAATTCAACTACAAGGAGGACCTCTAGCATACGTTGGTTTAATATCTCGATGAAGGATATTCTTGGCGTGGACGAACTTCAAAGCCGTAAAGAGTGATCGCATGTAACGTTGGATTTCGATGATACTGAGTTTCCTAAAATACTCCTGTAGAAATGTGATGATTAGCATCACGTTTGAGAACCAAAGGATCGTGTCGAATAGCTCACTCTGAAATCGACATGGCGAAAATAAGGCATGACGGCAATGACTTGGTCGAGGTGGCGGAAAGCCGTAATGAGTGATACCACATTCTTTGATCCAGTAAGATCTTTTAGGAGTTCCAATTCGTTGTGGATTCTCTGTGGGCTGCTTGTGACGTATATTTTTTTAATAGCGACATATTTGACCCTCTTCTCCTTAGCTTGATTTAAGCGGTGTCGTTTCGATCGAGGCGAGTAGTATTCGGCGGTTCGTTCGTCGAGATCCCATTCGTTTACGTAACTGTTATACTGCAAGTCTATTGCTTTATAGACAGAAGAGAAAGTGCCCTCTCCAGTCTTGCTAACAATCTTGTAGTGCAGATCAAGTTCTTGAAACGAGGCCATGAACTCATCGATCTCCTCCTGCACCTCAGGGCAAATCTCATCCACGGTTCCGTCAGATTCTTCTGAGAATTGGTCTTCTGAGAGAGCATATGGTTCCATCTCGCTGTCATTTTCGCTGATTCCTGCGACATCTTCATCTTCGTCCATTTCATCGCCCTGAGCAGGGTATTGAACGCCTTTGCCGTTTACATAGTCGTCTGAAGAAAATCCTTGCTTAGCTACTTCATTTCGTGGAGGTGGTATATTCTCGGTCCGTGAAGGTTTGCGTTGAATGATCTTGGAAGCAGCGTGCAGGGCAGCTGAGCGATGGCTTTGCGAATTCATTGCGAATAGAAGTCCGTGAGTCTGTTGAACGCAGGGGTTAGCTCAAGCCTCGAAGATACCAATGCCAATGGCTATCCATTGCCGAATTTCTGACCTTGCCCCTATAGAAGACTTAGTCCAGTTCTCGTCGTTGGTGAATTGCGAGACAAGGGAGCAATATGCTGTTGTACGATGGTGTATATCCCGAATTATACACGATGAGGCATGAAATCGATCGCAAGCTGCATGTTATTAAATTCCGATTCGCGAGTTTTAATGCGCGAGACACCAACATTGGTAACAACGGCAACAACAAAACACTTCTCTCTCGTAGGCGACGGTAAAAAGTAAACAACAACGGCATAGACACCGCAACGGACCCCGACGTCGAATACCGAACGTCGAAACGACTCGCCGAACACAGAACGAGCTTCAGAGGACCTACTGGAAGGCCTTACGGTCCATTCGAAACCGCGCTAGAACGAAGACCAACGGAAACCCACATCCTCTGACCCGACTAGGCGCAGCCCAGGTGGCATGCCTATCTAGCTCCCCGTTCGATATCTAAGTTATTTACGACTCTCAAAACATACCCTTACGACAGAATGGAGGAATCAAAATACACATTCGAGCTTACGGATTCGCTAAGAGCTTATCTCGACGACCCTTTGACCATTTCCTGTCCAGATGCAGACCCTGGTCTCATCAGCGAAAATGGAGAGCCCCTCACCGCGGGGCAGGTCAATCCTGTGCTGGACCCTATCGTTGAAGCTGTCACCATAAGCCCAGATGCCATTCTAAAAGACGATAACTTTGACAACCTACAATGCTTGCTGAAGTAGGCACCCTCAGACCACCCTTATAAAGCTTCATATGCTGACGGAGCTATCTACTGGCGCGCAGGTCGTTTTCTTTAATCCCAGGAGTATCCGCGAGCAAAGTTCTAGACTTGGTTGCCTCAGGCTTGGCCGCTGAGGCCGCTATCGTAAACAGCGAATTAGAATCGGACGACCCTGGCGATCTTGAGTTGCACAAAGAACTACTGGAGGCATATGGATTCCTGCTGCTATGGGCTATCGGCGCGACGGAAACTCGAATGCAAGAGAAGAGCAACCAAACTGCTCCAGCCGCCAGAGGCAGGGGTGTTAAGTCAAAGGTTTCGAAGGCTAGCGCAGGGGTTTGGGACCCATCTTCACAGCTCCTTCAGACGTTAGACATCATGGCGAGAGTAATGAAGCTCAAACTATCTAGGATGTTCCTGACAACTTCTGAAAGAGATACATTCGTCAGCCTCTTTACAAGGCCAGTGTATTTGATGCTAGAGAATGAACAGCGAGTAAAGAGCGTTCCAATGAAGATGCACTGCTTCAAAATACTCTGTCTTGCTGTAAAACATCATGGTCACGCATACGGTAATTTTTACTGCTCCAAAAGGCCTCTCTTTAAGTACTAAGTTGACATATAACTTAGGCGCTCAAATCTCGATTGTGCAAAACTTGTCATATTTCGAACATCTTTCGGAGCCGATGGCCGAGTTCTTGCAAATCTTAGATGAACAATTCGATTATCCCCAGCTTGCCGACGAAGTTCTCCGGGAAGTTAGTAACAAGGAGTTCAACAGCAATGATACCAAGGGACCTAAATCGATATCAACTTTCTTGGCCAAGCTCGCAGAGGTCGCGCCTCGCCTCGTTCTCAAACAAATGACACTGTTGATCAAACTACTGGATAGCGAAGTGGGTACCAGAACTTTGAATAATGCCAGGATCACACTAACCAAATGTTAGTCGTATACTTTGCGATGCGGTATCATAGAAGTTTGCGGCAATCTCATCGCAGATTTGACGAAAGAAGACGAACGGACGGATTCACATAAGTCACAAATTGAGTCCTTCTACGATGTTCTAGAAGAGAGGTTTCTAGATATCAACCCTTATTGCCGCTCACGTTTGATGCAGGTTCTCAGCAGACTTTGCGAGTACGGATTCCTCCCATTCTTCAAGCGTATATAGACTAACATTTTCATGCAAACACTAGCTTGGAAATAAAGAACCCAGGGCGCAGACAAAAAATCACAGAACATGCCACTCGCAGCCTCGAGGACAAGAGTAGCAATGTTCGCAGGAATGCCATTAAACTGATCGGGCGCCTTGTTGCCACACACCCTTTCAGCGTGCTGCACGGTGGACAACTTGCCCTAAAGGAGTGGACTGAGCGTTTAACCAAAGTAAATGAAGAAATAGATGCGCTGGGCCCACCACCAGGGGCCCCAGGCCTCGGAGAGGGTGGGGCAGACGAAACTTCGGTTGATGAAAGTCTATTACAAGATGTTACCATGCATGAAGCGGATGGAGAAGAGGGCCATCAACCGCCCGCAGGTCCAACACCAGAGGAGATGGCAACATCAGAGGCAATTACAAAACTGCAATTAACGAGGCGATACTATATGGATGCTATCCGGTTTATAAATTCCCTCCATACCGCTGCTACTCTCGTCACGCAGTTACTTGGATCTCGAAATAAAAGCGAGGTTATTGAAGCTATGGATTTCTTTGTGGTGTTAGATGCATATCGAGTTGAGCCTTCTAAGGTATGTTATATCTCGTAAGGGCGTTAAAATGCGGTTTCGACATTTAACTAACAAAGAAATAGGTTGGAATTCGCAAAATGTTGCGGTTGATCTGGACCAAAGGAAACAGCGATGAAGGCCGAAGCGTTCAAACTCATCTGATCGACTGTTACAAGATGCTATACTTCGAAGCGCCGAATAACTTCAACCCCAATGATGCTGCGAATTATGTGGCCCGGAATATTATCAGTCTAACGTTTGGTGCAACTTCTGGCGAGCTTACGTCTCTTGAAGCTCTTCTGAGCACAATGATGAAAGCAGGTCAGATCCCTGAAGCAGTTGTTGAAAAGCTGTGGAAGGTGTATGGTGTGCAAAAGAAGGAAATCTCGAGGACTCAGAGGAGAGGCGCTATAATATGCATCGGAATGCTTGCTGTCGCAGATCCAGAGATCGTGATCAAGCATCTCGAGACACTTCTCCGCATTGGGTTGGGTGCCCTTGGAAGAGCTGACCTCGCACTTGCCAAGTACACCTGCATTGCTTTGAAGCATATTTGCCCAACCGGTAGACGGGACAGCCCGAGTACAATGGCAAGACTCCCAAACAACCATGCCGTACTCATCAAGTTAGCTGCAATCCTCGAGGTTCCTACTTCTAGCCAAGACTGGCTTGGTCTTGCTGAGCAGGCAGTGAATGCTATCTACGCATTATCACAGCACCCAGATGTATTGGTGACGGAAATTATCCAAAGAAAGACTAGGAGCGTGTTTTGCGCCCCTCGTGCAATGGAGATCGAGGACGGTGAACCAGCCCCGCAAAAGCCGGAGGATAGCATTGACGCAAATATCAAGCTTTCTCAGCTCTTGTTCCTTGTAGGTCACGTTGCTATCAAACAAATTGTCCACCTTGAGCTCCACGAATTAGACTTCAAGAGAAGGAAGGCTGCGTCAGAGAAACTGAAAGCAACCGCTCAGACTCCAGAGAAAGGAGCAGCTGCTCAGACTGCCCAAAGTGAGTTGGATCTTATTGGCGGTACCAATGAAGACGACTTTACGGATGCCATGCAACATATTCGCGAAAGAGAGTTGCTTTATGGAAACAAATCGCTTCTAGCTCGATTTGGGCCGATGCTTATGGAGATATGCTCCAGTAATACCAACTACAAGGACGCCAACCTCCAGGCTACTGCAACTCTTTGCCTTGCGAAGTTTATGTGTGTGTCATCGGAATTTTGCGAGAATAACTTACCACTATTGATCACCATTATGGAAAAATCTACAGATCCTATTATCAGGAGTAATGTAGTAATCGGGTTAGGAGACATGGCAGTGTGTTTTAATCATCTAATCGATGAAAACACGGACTTCTTATACCGCCGTTTGAACGATAAGGAGGCATCGGTGAAAAGAACATGTCTGATGACCCTAACATTCTTGATATTGGCCGGTCAAGTAAAAGTTAAGGGGCAACTCGGGGAGATGGCGAAATGCTTGGAGGATCAGGATAAAGGAATTGCTGATTTGGCGAAGATGTTCTTTACCGAGTTGGCTACGAAGGATAATGCGGTGTATAATCACTTCATTGATGTGTTTTCACTCCTTACTACGGATCAGAACATCGATGAGGAGTCTCTGAAGAGGATTGTGAAGTTCTTGACTTCATTCATTGAAAAGGTATGTCTACGCCCGGCTCGTCTAACAAAGCTCTCAGGCTGACAGCGCATATAGGATAAACATGCTAGACAGCTCTCGGACAAGTTGGCTGCCCGTTTAGGACGCTGTGATACTGAAAGACAATGGAATGATGTTGCATATGCGCTCTCACTCTTGCCGCACAAGAACGAGGAGATCCAAAAGGTGGTCGCCGCAGGGTTCAGGGTTGTACAAGGCACAGCTTGATATTACGATATATGATCATTTCTTGTTTCCTTTTTCACGTTGGAGGCGGGCGTCTTCGTTGTTCTAAGGATATCGATTAATTGTTCTTTTGAAAAAGTCAGTGGCAATCTCGATTCGCCCATTTTGAAATCAATTGGTATTCCATAAACGCATAACGCATAGTATCTTCTAGGGTATATTAACGGAGAATTGGAGTATCAGTCCCAGTGCCTTTGTTTCATTTCATTTTTCTTCTCGCCCGTGAATCCACTAATCATTTGTGATTTCCGTGTCCCCATCCGCATCTAGATCTATGTGCTCATGACCATGGTCTGCTGATGCAAGCGCCTCGGCATTGCTCTTGAGGTATAATACCAATCGAAATGCCGAGTTGCCGTTGAGGTAATATCTATGAAGTCTCTTGCTCCTTAGAAATCCAAGGTGTTCATAGAGTTTTATAGCGCCAGTATTAGTTACTTCTGTTTCCAGAACGACCTAGATATCGTGAGAGTTCGTTAGCTTTGGTGTACTGAAAAAAAAAAAAAAAAAAAGACAGAAGATACATCGGTGGAAACAAACCTCATCCGCATTTCTAAGAATCATAGCGTCTATAGCCATCTTGACGAGTTTTGTAGCTAGACCTCTACCCCTATATTCTTCCTTCACGACAAGCATGGCGATGTACCCTCTATTTGCGCCATGTTCTCGATGTTTTTCGAGCTTGCAGATGACGACGCCGATGAGGTTTTCGCCGTCCAATGCCTATTTTTAAGAATATAATCACGATATTAATATATCAATTTCTCTTTATTTTTTAAAAAAAAAACATGGATAAAAAAGCATTTTTACAAAAGCATTTTTTCCCCAAGAAAGTAATAATATCGAAATCGTGGTGTTACAATATAGATATAAACTGTATGATACGCTCACGTGGAAGGGGGGGGCATATTTACAAGATAACACAAATCCCCCCACTGATGCAAAAAGTAACGATAGACGTAGATACTGTAAGGTTCTGAGAGGCCGTCGGATATCAGAGACCGTAAGGATTCGAGATGAGGGGTTTCCTTTTCGTTTTCGAAGGCTTTGAAAGTAATGTTATCGGCTTCCATGGCCTCTCAAAAGTTGTGCAAATTCGCGATAGCCTTTTAGCTTTTTTTCTTTCTTTCTTTCTACATGTGCTGGCTGGCGCCCTGAGCAGCTTTTGGGAGTGGGTTTTTGTTCGGGGTGACGGGGATACGTAATTTGGGGGAGCTTTGAGCTGGGAACTGGATGGGATGGAGGGATGGTGTGTGGGAGACAACGCAGATATTCAGAGAGTTCGAGTTCGGTTGGTCGATGTATCGATGCGAGCACGGTTGAGGAGTCTGGCGACAAGATAAGATGTAAATTCATAATCAATCACTAGTCTCGTACTGATCAATCACATGGATATACTATGGAATGGAGTCTTGTAAACGTCATATCAATTATTATCGATGCATTAGGCCATTACAAGTCTAATCATAAATAATAGCAATTGAAATCGACAAGGAGCATCTAGACTCTGTACAGCATTGACAGTGGAACTATAACCTGACTAAAAATCCAGTAAGCCCAGAACTTGGGCATTCAAAGTAGATTGAATCATAGTACTAACTAGTACTACCTAGGTACCTATACTCCCCAGAAATACTGGTAATGCAATTGCGAAAGATATCGAATAAAAAAACCAAAAAAAGGAAAGCATTTGTTCATTAAAAAGGAAATAAACCTGATCATAACTTCATCCCTTCCAAATATCCTGTTGATCACAAAACCCAAAATATTTACTGACTGTGAATTCTCATCTACTAATAGATATGAACTCAAAATCGACAATTCTTCTACTGGAAAAAGATTGACTGAAGAGAAATTTAAACCGTCAAACCAGCAACAGCCTTCTCAACTTCACCAACAACAGCGGCAGCAGAAGCATCGCCACCAGTGCTTGGGGTTCCGGACTTAGCGAATGCTTGCTATAGTTTTTAAAAGAGGGATTATTAGTAAAAAGGCACATCTCTCGAGGTGGGTTTAGGTTTAAGATTGGAGTGACATACCTCGAAATCGTGGATGATATCATCAATATGCTCGATACCGACGCTGACTCTGATGAGATCAGGAGTGACACCGGAGGCAATTTGCTCTTCCTTGGTCAACTGGGTATGTGTAGTAGCGGTAGGGCTGATGACGAGGGTCCTATTATTCGCGGTAATGTTAGTTCTTAAATTCCCAGCGTTTTGCTCCTAAGCAGGCCATAATTCGGTGTATAAGTGCTTACTTAGCGTCTCCAACACTATAAGATTTAATGTTAGTAAAAGGAAGGACCACGAGATACTAGATCGGGGAATGAACAAGAACGTACTTGGCAAGGTTTGATGCGAGCTTAAGGTTATCGACGAGAATACGACCAGCGTCTTCTCCTCCCTTGATACCGAACGAAAGGACACCACCGTATCCTCGGGATGGGTCGAGGTATTTCTTGGCCAATGCGTGGGATGGGTGGCTTTCGAGACCGACATACGAAACCCAGGCACTAAAGTATTCCGAAAAGGATATTATCAGTTTATTGGATCATCTTTAAGGCGGAGCAGTTAAAAAACTTACACAGATTCGTGCTTCTCGAGCCACTTAGCAAGCGCAAGCGCATTGCTGCAGTGTCTTTCGACACGGAGAGAAAGGGTCTCAAGACCAGTGATCAACAAGAAGGCACCGAATGGGTTCAATGCGGATCCAAGATCACGGAGAACATCGACTCTGACTCTGATGGCATAAGAGATTGGGCCGAAGGTCTTCCAGAAGTTAAGGCCGTGGTAACCAGGTGCGGGGTCGGTGAATTGTGGGAATCGGTCGTAGTTCTTGCCCCAGTCGAACTTTCCGGAGTCAACGATGACACCAGCGATTGCTAAATGTTAAAAACAACGTTAGTCCCAGCCGGCCAGGCAACATGTGTGGAGAATGTTGTAAATGCTTACTGTTTCCGTGTCCGCCAATCCATTTTGTGGCAGAGTGAACAACGATATCGGCACCGTGCTCAATTGGCCTGATCAAGTAACCACCAGCACCGAAGGTATTGTCGACGACTTTATTAAGGACCCTATTAGCAAATTTACATCTACACCTAACAGAGTAGATACATACCGAGTGGGATTCCAGCAGCATGGGCGATATCAGCAATGGCCTGGATATCCGGAATATTGTATTTCGGGTTTCCGATGGACTCGATGTATACGGCCTTGGTCTTGCTATCAATGGCGGCCTTGATGTCCTCTGGCTTATCTCCGTCGACAAACTTGACGTTGATTCCTGCGCGCCAGAAAAGTTGCAAGGGTTAGCATGCCCAGGGTGGGGATTTTGGGTTTTGTGTTTGCGGCTCACCTAATCTTGGGAAGAGGACCTTGAATTGATTGTAGGTTCCTGCGATGGTATGTATGTTAGGAGATGGAATCTACAGTTGATTTTTTTTTGGATCGCTGTCTCATACCGCCGTAGAGGAAGGATGTGGCGACAATGTTGTCACCGGCGTGGGCCTAGGCGGGGATGTTAGTCCACTCCTCTATGTCTCTCTAACAAGAAAAAGGACTTACCAAGGCAAAGATAGCCATAGCCTGGGCGGATTGACCGCTGGATGCCGCCTATTCCGAATTTGTTAACCCCCAAAACCAGGTCCCAGGTCCCAGGCGAACCAAAGGTCGAGGATATACATACAACAGCAGCAACACCACCCTCAAGAGCAGCGATTCTCTTCTCGAAAACATCAACTGTGGGGTTCATGATTCTAGAATAGATGTTTCCAAACTCCTGGAGGGCGAACAGACGTGCGCCATGGGCAGAATCATTGAAGACGTATGACTATATTTTTTTCGAAATCAGTATTTTCCCAATCGTAGAGTGTAAGCAGGGAAAAACATACTGTCGTGGCGTAGATTGGGACGGCTTTGGAGATTTAGATTCGAGATTAGTTTTTTGTAAACAAGCAGACTATCGATCGGGGTTATGTATCGGTAATACCTCGAGCATTGGTGGCTGGGTCCGGCTCCTGACTATATTGAACGGTATATCATTAGTATTTACACATCTCAACTGAGACAAGAAGTGGATCTTGAGAAGGGAAAGCCTTACCCAGCGTGGAGCTGCAAAGTCTCAAACTTTGGCTTGTATTCTTCTGCCATTGTGAATGATTGATTGGGTATATTCTCGAATAACAATCTGTATGGAAGATTTGGTCAGGATTCTGCGTTGACGCACCAAAAAATGCAACAAAGCGTAGTATCGTTCAACGTTGAAGCGCAGTACCGTAGAAGGAAGGAAAAGAAATTGAATATCGTGTGGAACGTATTTTCATAGATATAAGACCCGTGTAGATAGACATGGATGTAGTCTGTACCCCTCATCTATATCTGATAGATGTTTCGGGCGCTAAGTCATTCACATGGCCCGAGGGGTCCGGCTGCAGGCAGCATGCTATAAAGTATCAAAATTGCGCGATACCTGAGCGAAGGTTTCGCGAAACTAGATATAAATGACGTAGCCCGATGCGCCCATATCGGAAAAACTTCTGATAAGAGATGAGGCACCGGGCAGCTATAGGAGAACGTTTTCCCTAATAAACTGGAATGTTTTTTTCTTTTCAAAGGTTGGATCGAGAAATAAGGCTTGTACGACTGTAGTACAGCGCCGGAACCAGGAAGAAAACTTCGACCGGCGAGTTTCACTCACATTAAGAAAAATTAAACTCGAGTCGCACTAGTATGAGGAAAAACGGCGCAAAAATGAGATTTTAGTTTGGAAACTGCTGGCAATCGTCGAGAGGATGAGGGGCAAGTATTGCGAAATGAAAGTCGACAGAGGAAGGAGGGGCGCCGGACTTATATAATAACATCTTTGAACCCATCGGTGTGCCCCCAAAGGGCCGACCGACTTTGAAAGCTTTAATTTTTAGCTCTTAGGAATCCTTTCACGAGAGACAATCTCAAGAAGGAATTGGCATAGTATCATGTCATGTTCAGGGTACAGAGACATATTCGACATCCGATGCGGAGACCTGGGCCGCAGTTTAGGACTGAAGTCGTCTCATCGTGGAGGTCCGCAGAGCATCTTTTTTCGAAGATTTCCAATTGCAGATGCTTTTGTGGACGCCGAGTCAATCACGCCATCGATATAGCCTTTTTCGCCTTGGTTAAAGGTGCTGGTTCGGCAAGAAAAACCAACCAACAGGGCTGGCCAGTCCCGGGGTGATTATGTAAAGGGTCCATCCCGTATGCCGTGGAGAGTAACTATTTAAAATAGGAATTGCACTGTGGGACACCCGTGGTATTTGGCCCCGCACTGTACATGTACATATCTGGTAAAGGAAGTACATGTACTTGAAACTGTAGACCCCCGCATGGAAGCCTGACACTGTCGAATGTTGTGGTGGTGGTGGTGGTGGTGGTGTTTGGATGTTTGATATTAAATTTGAGATTGCATTGTCAGGAATATGCAAGATGCACAGTGGTGGTACACAGTGGTGGTACACAGTAGTACACGAGATCCTCAGGGTGGTAGCAGTGCTGGTAGCAGCGGCAGCAGTATCGAGTGTGTTGGTACTTACCAAACCAGCTCGACCCGAATTCCCCACACCGCAACTAACTCTCGATCTCCAACCAACCTTTCTACCATCCAACCAGATCCATTGGAACCTCCCAGCTCTCTATCCTGCTCGAATACAAGCTTCAAAGGTACGCCCCTGAGCTCCATCCACCCCTTCCAAGTCCCGATCACGCGTCTTTTTGCTTGCATCTTCTGTTTCTCCAGCTGTTATTTCCGGGTTTCCATTTCTCGTACCCCTCATTTTTTCCCTCTTTCAATTTTGTCCCGCGTCGCTAGCTGTTACCCTACCGAAGTACCTAGCCAGACACGCGA
The DNA here is from genome assembly GCF_000225545.1 of Orbilia oligospora ATCC 24927. NCBI lineage: Eukaryota > Fungi > Ascomycota > Orbiliomycetes > Orbiliales > Orbiliaceae > Orbilia > Orbilia oligospora. The sequence continues at coordinate 1,161,923 of NW_011645611.1, read as the reverse complement.
ACTCAAAAACGAGGGAGACACGAGAAGGAAGAAAAAAAAAAAAAAAGAACGTGGAAGAAAAAAGTATACTAATATCATTGTTGATTGAACAGCACGTGTTTAATACCTCCTCAAATACAAATCCATAAAAATGTCTACATACGACGACGCCATGGACACCACTCCTGATAAGGGCAAAGGCAAGCTCCAGGAGGATACCGTTGCCAACCCCGCCGTTGAAGAAGAATCTTCGGAAGAAGAGGAAGAAGAAACGTTCGATGAACATGTAAGTCCATTATATTCACAATTAGTTGATCATAGGTCGTTCTGGAAAAGTCACATTGGTTTGCTAACATGTCTATCGTAAAACAGGCTTTGCCCGAAGGTACTTGAAAGCTACATACCATCCTTAGCCCTTATACCTCGAATTGACATATTTCTTTTTCTGAATCTCACAGACGAGGTTGAACACGACGCTCTCGAGGAAATCACATCCTCCAACATCGTTCCCGGTGGTCGTACCCGTGGCAAGGCCATCAACTACGCCGAGGTCGACCAAACCGGCCTTGACGATGATGATGACGATGATGAGGACTTCCAGGAGAAGCCCGCCCCACAGGATGAAGATGTTGATAGGATGGAAGACTGAGATACTTTGGTATCCTCTTACCTCTTAGTCGAATAGGCTGCGTCTCTGGCTTGCTGTTTTTTGTCTTCTTGCCATAATAACAATACTTTCCAAATACTTTCATCCCATCCCACCGCTTTTCTAGAATTACATTATCTTCAAAAGGGCGCAGACTGGGTACAACTGGTGACCTTTTTCTAAAGCGCGAGCATTTCTCCTTCTCTTCTATGTCTTTTCTTTTCTTTTCTTTTTCGATTTATGTTATTCCGAAGTATTTCTATCCTAGAAGGAAATGAAGAGAGAGGAGTGGCGGTAAGGATCAATACGACGGGGAAATGATTCAAGCTTCTACATGCTCATATGTGCGTCTCACATATGTGCATGCACAGCGACCAACTTTTTTTTTGACTAAAAAAAGAACCTAAACGTCTTCTCTTTGTTCCTATTACTGATATTAAGAGCAAAAGAAGTCAAGAATGTACTTTATTCCTCTACACTTTAATAAAAAGGGAAACCAAATGGCAATCATCCTACATTTCGAATTCCTCGATCTCATAGACAGCATGCATATATGCGGCTGTGTTGGCCTTACATAATCGCGCGGCTCCGAACCAAACCAAGCCGAACCCCAACCGACGTGACAAGCCTTCTTCCAAGCCAACCAGCTGCCAGCTTTAACCTTTAACTCCAGGCCAGCTTGCAACGCGCCGCCTTCTCCAGGCCCCCGAATAATATAATCTACAGAACCTCAAATCTCCATATCGAAATTTATTAAAAACCCCCCACCACAAACGAAAACACCATATGCATAGATGACTTCCAGGTACAATATACTCCCATCTATATCCATCCTTTTGCCATTCGACTTACAGCATCCCCTACCACTTTGTTCAAATAATTCCAAATCAAACAAAAAAAAAAGAAGTCTCTAACATAAACCACCCTTTTTTGGGCACGTGTGGAAACTAGGTACGGAGGTCTCCATCAGCGCGATGGCCGACCTGCAGGTCACGACAGTTACGAATCCGGGTCAGGACTAGGGGCTCCTCCAGGTGGATATCGCCCGGCGACACCTAACAGCAGGTCCGTTTTCTCCCCTACCTCTATCGATACGGAACGTCCGGGGAGGCTAATATTTCGGCCGGGAGAATAGGGGACAATACAGCCATGCGGTACTCGATGAATTAGAATCGCAGAATGATGCAGCGATTGAGGCTATGAGTGCCAAAGTGCGGATGTTGAAGGATGTATGCGCTTTCCCCCGCTCTCTCTTTCTCTCTCTCTCTCTCTTCTTGTTATGATACGAATTGCTGCTAGCAGAGCTGCAGAGAGGGGTTCACCTTTGTCAGCTGCAGAATCGGGATCGATGTGTCTCTCTATATCTAAATATATGTACAACCAACTAACAGCTGCCATTTTGTCCCCGACTAGATAACAACTGCTATTGGTGTCGACGTCAGAGATTCTACTACAATGATCAATTCAATGGTAACGAAAACTCCACCCTTCCTCATCCCTACCTATCTTTAACCCACATCCGGAGTCAGCTTAATAAATTTGGAATTTCCTTGCAACTAACCTCTTTTTAATCATTTCGCTTTTGGCTTTTTTTCTTTGGTTTCGATGTTCTAGAACGATACATTTGAAAACACACGCTTCAAACTTCGCGGAACAATGAATAGAATGTTACGAATGGCCGAAAAGACGGGAATAGGCTGGAAGACATGGCTTGCGTTTTTTGGAGCCGTATCTCTGCTATTTTGGTACGTTTGGTTGTTTTAAGGAGAATATCGAGATGTACCCTCCTCGCGGAGAAAAAAAAAAGTTGGTGTTTCTTTCCTCTTCTTCTTCACCACTTTTGTTATCATCAGTATTATTATTGTTATTCTTTCTATTTTAGCACCTCCCATAGGATGGGTGGGTTTGGTTTGGGTAATAATGGCGTCCCTGAATTATGGGCTAGGGAGCGTGTCTGCGTGTATCGGTTGTAATATTAGAGATGATATATACGTATTCACATTGATGGGATTCTTTTGCCTTCGACGGCTTCAATGACCGGTAGTATTGGATCGTAGTAAACCTCCAGAGGGCCGAGGTCGTAGTCCTCGTAAATAGATATCTAGATACCCTTGGGTCACTTAAGTATGCCGGTACTACACTGCACTCAAGTCACTTATGAAGTGCGACTTAATTAAGAAAAGTACATACTGCACTAAGCTACTCATACCTGATACCACAGGAATTAGGTGTATACAAGTACTATAGTAAATTAATGACCCTCTGGACCTCGAGGTCACCTCAGCTTGCTGAAGCGTTTTCATACAAGACTAGATCTATAGGTGCATCGATGGACGCATCTATGGAGTTTAAACCCTTTTAATACAGAATAAGGGGTATATAAGTACCTATGGTATTTATGTGTTTGGCTTACATGAATTCGATATACCTATCAGAAATCAATATCCTATATAACATCCACCAAAAGATACTGAGGCAAAATAAAGGGACTAGGGAACAAAGGGTGAGAAACAGACGTCCGGAAACTTAGACAGTATTGTGAAAATATCTCAAAAAGAAGAAGATAAGATAAATATATAGATCCCGCCAGAGCACCATTGCAATTGCAATTGAAATTGAAAATCGGAAAGGGGAATAAACAAAAAAAAAAAAAAAGAGCGGAACCTAGAATACAAATATCGGGAGTATTTCTTCTCTGGGGAGAAAAAGAAATAAAGGGTTGGAAATTCGCTTGCATCCATCGATTCTCTCCTTTCCTCCGTCTCTTTTATCATTTCATTTTTTTTCCAAACAAAAAAAAAAAATAATAATAAAAACGAGGCCATCTAAGTGTTATCTCCAAGAAAAAGAACTCCAGTAACTCTCAAAGGGCTGGGAATAAAAACGAAGATATGAAGTGTGCGGATTTTACGGTCAACAATCGATTCGAAGGATGATGCTTTAATCTGCCTCCCCCTTCTCGCTCCCTTCTTCGCATAAAGTACATAGAAAGGCCCTTCTTCTCTTCTTCCTCTTTCTTCTTCCTTCTCTTTTATTTATTTCCTTCTTCAGCAGCACTTGCCACCACCTTGGTCATTCTTCGGCTGGTCGGACAGAGGAATGCCGCGGTCCGGGATGGAGCCGCCGTGTTCGTTCTCCGGCAGCACTTTACTAGAGACGATTCGGTAGATTTCTAGAATAAAAGTAAGAAATTTGTTCATCAGCAATCGGGATCATCTCATAGGAATGGCTTCAATAACTTTTACGAGGTCTTACCTGTCAGGATATTCTGGAATGCAAGCTCGACGTTCGAAGCGTCGAGAGCAGATGTTTCGATGAACGATAAGTGATTTTCAGCTACAAAGAGGTTAGAATGACATCACACTATAAAGGCTCCTCAGGACCTCGAATAAAGTGGAGACTGACCAGCAAATGCCTTGGCTTCATCAGTAGTAACAGCTCGAAGGTGTCTCAAATCGCTCTTGTTCCCGACAAGCATGATGACAATGTTTGAATCGGCATGATCTCTGAGCTCCTTCAACCATCTGGTGACATTCTCATAGGTGATATGTTTGGAGATGTCGTAGACTAGAAGGGCGCCTACAGCGCCACGGTAGTAAGCCGAGGTAATAGCACGGTAGCGTTCCTGACCAGCTGTATCCCAGATCTGTGCCTTAATGGTTTTCGAGTCGACTTGAATGGATCGTGTGGCGAATTCGACACCGATGGTGGACTTGGAGTCCATGTTGAACTCATTTCGAGTGAAACGGCTGAGAAGGTTAGATTTACCGACTCCCGAATCACCGATGAGGACAACTGTAGGGGTAATATGGTTAGCATTTACAGTAGCTAAGAAATCGGTTCATGACATAAAAGATGGAGATGTGGCCACGAAGGGACTCGGGCGGTCGCCACGGGGCGCAAAGGCAGCAGGAGTAGAGGAACAGGGGAAGCTTATGACGGGTGGCTTAAGGCGAAGAAGGAGGGGTTTGTGGTCGAGTAAAGTACCTTTGAACAAGAACTAAAACCCATAAGGAGCAAGCGTTAGTCACATGGCAGCTGTATTGGTCTGGATTTTTTTTTGTGAAGCGGAGTGGGGCGACATCATGGTCTCCTTTGAAGTAGTCCTACTATCGCTAGTATCTCTCGCGAGTAGCGAAGGCACGAGGGAGAAAATGGAAGAGTTACGTACATCATATTCGTCGCTCGCCATTGTTTCAAAGTAGCTGTAGTTCGAGCCTTAGAAAATTATTCGAGTGGGAGTGGCGTTTCAAAGAGAAAACTAGAGGCACGCGAACGAGATGAGAGATATGTAAGTAGTGATTAACTAAAATCTGGCAGCAAGCAAGCAGGTGTGTAGGTGTGAGTGTAAGTATAGGTGTAGGTGTAGTGTCAGTGCAGCAGCAGAAGGGAAGGTAGGCAAGTATGGAATGGAGCTATGCCTGCCTGCAGTGCAGCAAGGACAAGACCGGACTGGACTGGACTGGACTGGCCAGGACTGCACAAACAGATGGCAAATGCAAAAATATCTGTCGGGGGTGCAAGGCAAGCCAGGCGAGCTTCCGATAAGCTTGATCGAATCAATCCCGGACTCGAAACAAAAACAGCTGCAGGCATTAATTACGGGACTAAAGATTAGGGATGGCGGGTTACCTGAGACGGCAGGAGCGCAGCTGTACGGGTTAAAAACGATGAAACCGACGAAGATGGCGAGATCCGGAGTTTGAACTGAAGCTTGGGCTTTGTGGTGATAGAGAAAAACCGGTTAGCCAGTCAGTTAATAGGTCAACCAGTCAGAACAGCGAGGCAGGTGAGCTGAGTTGATGATGGTGATGATGATGATGATTGTGGTTGTGGTGGCGGTGGTCGGTGGTTGGTTTGGTAGTGATGGAGATGTGTTTTAAACAGACGAACAGACGAACAGACGAACAGACAAGACTGTGCAGTACATACCTCTGACTTTACAATAATGCGCTACAGCTGGCAGCAAAGGTAAAAGAAAGAGAGCTCGAAGGAGTCGGAGAGGGGAAGCTTAATCAACCACACCCACACCTTCACTATTAATTTCGCTTTCGCTTTTAGATAAACGGGACTTTGAATTCCTGCGGTGGCCGAGGTATGTTACATGTAAGTACTTGGGTACTTGCTGTGGTGTACTCCGTATATCATGTATCATACCATACACGTAAGTACATAGTATACTACTTCACTTCGGTATGAATACCATACGGTGTATTAGCCTCGAGTATAGGTATCTCGCATGCACATGTCAACCGCAGTTGTTTTCTTCTTCCTTTCACTTCCAAAACTTACAGCCAAAGAGCATTTCTCTCGCAGACCTCGCAGCTCGAAGGGAAAGAACAGCCTCGAAGGGACCTCTCCCAGGTTAGCGCCCTTTTTCCTACTTGAGAAAATCCTCCAATTGGGTTAAATACTTCCTCTCTGGAACATCCAACAATCAACATAATGGCGGTGGTATGCACTGTACTTTAAAGTAGATGCCGGCTCTTCGAACATACCGTTCCGATTCGATTGTATTCGAAGAGCCCTAGGGACATATACTTGCATCTAGTTATCTCAGACATGCATGCACCTACATTGTCTTGAACTCTTTGTCGTGAACATTCCACGATCGGATCGCCCAGATTACTGGAAATTCCGCTCGCTGGCGGCCATGATCAAAATTAGCCACATCGAACTTCATAAAGGTATTTTCTTAATTATATTTAATAGTCGGTATATACCTGATTTAGATATTTATGTATCCCGATATTGTACTGGCACCATCCATTATGTACACGTATTGCTCTACTATAGCTATGAACCTATCGAAAAATGAATGTCACGTGCTAGGCAAGTCTAGTTCACGAAAACCTTAAGTTGCGTTCGAAGAGATATAGAAGATATCTTGCCTCAAGCGTCGTTTCAAGTGGGAGTTTATTATCATGAGCAAACTTGATCCCGCTAAAAGGTTTTCTTCCCGGGCCCATGGATCGATCTCTACGTCCATATATCATAACTCGAGGAGAAGCGAATGCAAGACTTAACGTTACGAAGGGTTCAAAACATATTTATTATATAAATTTACTCGTATAACTATAAAAGTTATTTCCACGTTTACAAAGTTTTTTCCGTTTTTACGGTAGGCCTGCGGGTCATGAGTACTAGAGTGTCTGAACGGCTGGTTATATAATTTATAACGTAGATATCCATTGAGCTCACCTGTTAGCCACGATTGTACGACCCCTAGACCAGGGCCCTGGGACATGAAGTGTAATGATGCTGGTGAATCCAGTCTCGGTACTCGACTAGGCCTGGAATATATTAATATGGGGTAGGTACCATGTCCCTCAGAATGTCTCGCTTTAGTTGCTTTTCATGTTATCCTTGAAAAAAAGCTACAGATACATTTGAAACGAAGACTCCTATCTGCAATATTTGACAATTCCGCTGCTACCATAGAAGAAAAAGGAAGGTTACGAAAAAAAAAAACTCAAGGAACGCCAGCGATGGTATTGATGATAAACCTTCTCAGAAAAAGATCATGAACTCCCTTGTCTCGTTAGCAATGTTGGTCGTGGGGTACTACTCGATCAGTATCGAGAGCTAGGCGCTCCCTGCAGCTGCAATCTTGTGATTCTCTTCACTTTCACTCCTAATATCCAAGCCATTATTTTCATTTTCTTCCGCAGCGAAAGCAGCTTGGAATGCCCCTTGCTGCCCTCTAGCAAAATATACGGGTGGTTGTTCGAATTTAGCGGCTGCGGCGTTTACCAAAATATGTTTAATCGATGAGCCTTTAAAAGCATCTAGTTAGCCAAACCATTGCCTTCCCGGGTACCGACAATATCGGAAGTTGATTTTACCTGGAGCCTCAAACATGGCGTCTGATAACAACCTTTCAAGCACAGTCCTCAATGCCCTTGCACCTGTACACCCTCTACGTTAGTAAAAACTGTCATATACGACGCTGCAGCATGGAAAGCCCACCAGTATCCATCGTCAAAGCCGCCCTTGCAATTTGCCTCAACGCCGACGACGTGAACTTCAACTCCACTCCGCTCATATTAAACAATTCCTCATACTGCCTGAGTAGACTGTTCCTAGGCTCAGACAGCACCCTCACCAAAGTTTCCTCATCGAAAACATCCAATGCGGCGAGAACTGGAACTCTCCCAATGAATTCGGGAAGGAATCCGAATGATATCAAATCCCTTGGTTCCGCAAACTCGAGCACATTGATCTTTCGTTGTTTGATAACTGAGGCGCGGTTTTTTGAGCCGGCGTCGGAGTCCGCAGGCGTGAAGTAGGTGCTAAAATGCTTTTGTAGCTCCTTTGCCGTTTCTGGTGGGATAGTATTCGCATCAGTCTGTTGGGCCCGGACAGGGGCGTTGAATCCCATAGAGTGCTTCGATATTCTGTCCAGAACATTCTTGTTGAGGCCTGCGTGGAAGTCAGTATGGATGGTTGACTATGTACTGTGACTTCACGACGCACCATTGAATGCTCCACACAATATAAACAGAATGTTACTGGTATCTATCGTATGCACCTCGCCTTTACCACCAGGGCTCCCACCGGAAGCTCCTGATCCAAACCCTCCGAAATTTTGAAAGGGTGAGGTAGGTACTCCTCCAGGGAATCCTGACGGTGTACCTGCCGAATGATGCGGCGGTGCCTGCTTCGGTCTCGAGTTCGTGATTTGCAATGTCGTCCCCTCCAGTATCTTCAGCAGGGCTTGTTGAACACCTTCTCCGGATACATCTCTACCGTGCGACATAGCTTTCGTCGATGCTATTTTATCAACTTCGTCCAAACATATAATTCCAGTTTCTGCCCTTCTTACATCCCAATTACAGGAAGCTAGAAGACGTTGGACGCAGACGTCAACGTCTTCGCCGACATAGCCTGCTTGTGTGAATGCTGTGCAGTCGCTTCTATATTTATTCAAAGATATATGTATTAGTTATTATTCCAGTATGATATCGAAGCTAGAAAGCAGGTGTTCTTACATTGAAAATGGAACATCGAGGACCTTGGCCAATGTTTTTGCAATGAGCGTCTTCCCCGTCCCAGAAGGTCCTATTATCAGACAATTACTTTTCTGTAGCTCTACAGTGGATTCAAGGTTCTCCTTCGATGGCATCTGAGGCTCCACATGAATCGGCTGTGGATAAGGTGCCGTAGCCTGCTGACCGGGATATTCATCTACCCGCTCTCGATCTCCCCGTCAGTAATCGGTTCAATTCGTAATATCCATATTACCATATCAATTGGCCTCATTTCAAGATGCTAAGATAGGTAAAAAAACTTAAAGAATCCAAAAAAAAATCACCTTCAACAGGATGCCCCTCCATCCCCGCCAACGAACTCCTCAAACTCTCCGCATTCTCATCTTCCCTCCGTCTAATACTCTGAACCCTCAAGTAATGATTATAAACCGCCGCACTAACAACCCTCTTGGCTCGACTCTGCGATATCACATAGCTATCCAAATACCTCTTCAACGATCTCGGCGTAATTCCCTTCCCCAGGACCCCGGCTTTACCAAGGGGTCCCTGAACCGGTCCATTAACGGTTACAGTGCTGGTAAATCCGCTGCTGAAGTCAGAGGAGGTACTATACGCGCAACGAAGATGATGGCATTGGGATAATTGAGTATTTATGCGTGTGATGATGGGTGATAACAGGGATTGTGGTCGTAGGCGCGAGCTCAAGATGCTCCTATTGCTGCTGGTAGTGGTGGTTAAATGCCGGGTTGTGCGCGGCGAATGCAGCTGGGTCAAGGTAAGTAGGCTATGACGACGGGAAAGAGCGTCCCATCTCCGCTTCATGATGGAAGGTTCGATTGGTGAATTATAATTATCACAGCATCAAATGGTAAAAGCGATCGGATACCAATATTATGAAAGGAAAGACGATGATGGTGAGGATGATAATAGATGAAAATGATTAATTACAAAGGAAGTACTCTATGACATTGTTCAGTCGTATGTTGTCCGGCACCGGCTGCTTGGTTACGGATTGGGGTGCTCTGGCCTCGAGCGCGTTGTTAATGTGGTGTGAATCATTCCGGGGACGAGCTGCTTTAGCCTTATTTGTCGATACTAATCTTCCTATAGCTAAGCTAGGCTGATAATTATCGATAACTGGTAGATAAGAAATGTTTCATTGCTTGCTTAGTACTTAGTACCTACCTATATACTGGGACTGGGACAAGAGTAGTATACCCAAATATGGTGCTGGAATAGATTACTAGAACAACCATGAATAATAGTAAAATCTAATTATTTCCCAAAAACGCCTGCGAAACCTCCCATGAAGCAACCCTAGAAAAAAGGATATAAGACAAGACCAATTTGCTGTGATCGAAGCCATGCATGTGCATCATCATCGTAAAAATCCACAAAACCGAGAGAGAGAAAAAGATAGAGAAAGAAAGAAGAAAGATAGAATATAGTAGACCGAGGGCGTGGGGAATCTAAATGAGAAAAAAGACAACCTTCACCGTCCTGAAACCAGGGATACACTTAAAACCCATCAAACGCCATTTGCGCCTCCTGACAGTACCTGCCATTTGAATTATCACTGGCCGCGCATATCAAGCAAGCATCAACGATGTTTGCCAAAGACCTTTCCGCTGTTCCCAAAATCGTCCACCCGATCGTTCCAGCCAATAACCCAACGACATACCCGTAAAGACTCCCCCCATTTGTAATATGGGCCGTCCGAACCCATGCACCAAGACCCAATGCTAACGAAGTCATCCACCTAGCGGCATGAAGTAACATCTTTGCAAGGCGGTAAGCGTTCCTTGTGTGGTTATCTTTTGCTCCAGCACCTGCCGCGATGCTAACGAGTTTCATCTGGTTGATTTGCCTCGATGCATGAACGAGAGGTAATGAATGAATAGATCCATACGTCACCGCTAGTGGGTCCGAAAGTGCGGCAATTGGCGATGCGACAATGTTGAAGCACAAAAGGTGCGCGAACGAGGCTATGCGGCTCGGCAAAACGAGCAACGGGAGCCGGATCATTAATGTCACAAACGATGAAAAGCAAACCGTTCCAAACATAGTAGTCAATGCGTGGTTCGTAGCGGCGGAGAAGGTCGCTGCTGGCGAAAATGTGCCTGTAGACTTGCGGTAGAAGTACCAATGCGATACTGTCGCTGATATTGTAATCCTGCCAGAAATTGTTAGTTCTATACACCAGTAGAGACCCTCCACGTTTTTCAAACCCACCTCTGAAGATTAGACAAAATATTGAGTGTCCACAGGTACACAACCACAAAGAAACTACCCAAAACCCATGCAGATCCATCCATCTGCCACACCGGAACACCCCCAATCATAGTACTCCTCCCATTCAAGAACACCCTTATTACCAAAAACAACCAAATCCAACTGAAAGCAATTGTCGTAATTAAAACAAAAATTCCGCAAATTAACAGAGCAGGGTTGTCGACAAAAATGGTAAGAGCAAGTTGCAGGATAGATGTTGCCTTGTGGAGGGCCTGCCGACCGCGGTAGAGTAAATATACCCAAAATATTGCCAGGCAAAGAGGTAGAAGGCTGGTGAGCCTCATAACGTGATCCTGGAAAGAGTTGCCTTTCCATGGCCCCTTCAGCGAAGTTACGAGCGGGTATATCGTCAAAGCGATCATGACAGCCGGGACCGAAACGACTAGCAAGTATAGAAGCGGCTTGATGAAATACTTTAGGCAAAGCATCCACACAAAAGCTACACATATAGTAACTAGTGTATCTACCGCTAGAAGTGGCATGGCTCGTCTTAAGACAGTGTATATCGAATCACCTATCGGTAAGCCACTCGGTTCTTCATTGTGGAGCCAGACGACAAATGCCGTAGCAAACATGCAGGCCATTGACATCCCGTAAAACTTGGTCCATATCCGATCATGAAGGGGAGGAGCTAGTGGATTTTGGTCTACCGGTTGCGGTATCTGTTTGGCTTAATTAGCATTTTGACTCTATTCAAAGGGATAGGTCTGCGCCCAGCTTACGGTGTCCGAAGGGGCCGCCTCCTGAGCATCCCTTTCACCGAAGGGATTAGACGGGTTGAGCGGCTCATGGGGGTTGTTTTGAGCTTCCTCATCGTTTTGGTCTGAATATGGCTTCCCTGTCGAATCGAAGAAAGGTCCCGTCTGCTTCACGTTCTGCGGTCGAAACTTTTGTATAGGTGGATGTATAGGGTCTTCAACCTCTCTCGATGCCTCTGAATATGAATCCACCCGACCGGCCTAGGAAAACCAAGTTAGACCACTTATTACCATGTATCAAGAGCTCCGCCCACAACATACAGAGTTTAAGAGCGTGCCCTCGTGCCCTTCTCGCCTTAGCTCCTCTTCTCCCAAGCTTACGTCAACTAGGTGATTACCACCTGTCTCTGTAGCATCGCTCGAACTAGAATGTGTAGAACGGCCCGGATTCCAACTACTTCTTATACCGTCGTTCACCGATCCTGTGTCACTGTCATTCCGTTCCTCTTCTTCGTCCGGATCCGTAGAATAATAGAGGTTTCTTCGGCTCTTTTGTAGGGCGTATATTGCTGAGACTTCCTGATCGTGCTCCCGGTCGTCCGTAGGGTAATCTGCTGCAGAGAAGAAAAGAGGCGCATTGCTGGTTGGGTATAGGCTTTGTCGTCCTCCGTCTTTTAGAGTGGACCGAGCTAGGAAGCGTGACGCATCTACACCAAACGGGTTGCCATTACGTGAGCGTTGAAACAACGAGCGATGATGGGACGAAAGCTGAAGCCGAACTTACACTCCGAAAACATTCTGAACGGTATAATGTAAAGGGGCGGATTAGGGACAGCCGGAGCCCTTGGAGCTGAGATGGATCACTACTGATGCTGCTGAGTTGTGAGTGTTTAACTCGGAGGAGTGGGTTTTGGGAGAGTGATGAAATGGGAGGTATGTTTGTTCGGCATTCGTGACTACCAGCTCGCCAGACCTTACTAAGACAAGAGCGGGTGTGATGCTATCATGCAAAACGGGCTTGGAACCGAGCAGGATCCTGGCCAGTCACGTCTGGCGCATGTTCTTGCTGCTGGGTCACCAGACAAAGCGGGACTAGTTATATTAACACCCCGAACTAACAAAACTACTTATGTATGGCTTCAGCTGGACATCCGGATAGGGTACAGGTTCAATAAGAATTAGTATGTAACTATGCTGCAATTATTAAGTATAGGATATTGTATAGTATATCTAAGAACAGCACTGCGAGTCTGCCTGCCTATGCACCGTCCTGCGGCTATCAGTTCCCAGCTTCACTTTTAGCCCCGTATTCTTCCCTCTGGGATCATAGACACCGTCTCTGATATTCCGATATATCTCCTGTGCTACCTCCACAAAGGCCCGTTCCACTGACTCCCCGGTCTTCGCACTTGTCTCTACATGGAAGTTAATTCCGTTTTCTTTAGCCCATGCTGCCGCTTCTTCGGTGGAGACCTGTCGTCTATCTGCCAGATCGCACTTGTTCCCAACTAGGACGATGGAGATGTGGGGTTCTCCGAGGTTTCGTAAGTCGGAAAGCCAGCGTTGAACGTGGGAGAGTGTGTCCTTGCGAGTGATGTCGTAGACCAGAAGTGCCCCTGTAGCATTTCGAATATACGAGTTTGTTACTGATCGGTATTGCTTGTAATATATCGTTAGCATTGTCCGCTGCTATGCATCATTTAGGAGGTCTACCTCTTGCCCAGCGGTATCCCAGATCTGAAGCTTTATCTTTTTCCCATCATCGACATCCACTAGTAACAGAAAAACATTTAGCAAAAGCCCATTCAAGCGAGGAAACAATATATATATAGACAAATAAGAATTCATACCAACTCTAGAATCGAGCTCGACTCCAATCGTGACATCGGTTTTATTAAAGCGACCTTCGCAGAGTCGCACTGTTAGCTGCGACAGTGTGTGGAAAAGCGTTAGTGTGAGTGTTTGTGCCGCTGGAAGACGAATGACGAACCGAGCTCTTCCCGGTCCCGGAATCCCCAAGACAGATAACTTTCTGCAGGAATTTAAACAGGAATGTTAGTGTATTCATAGGTATAGAGTCGGGTATATACATGTATACGAGGCCCTTACAGCGATGTAATCCCATGGTGCGCTCATTGCGACGTCTTAGGATGAAAGAAGATAGATTCGAAGTCTAGAAGAGTGAGGTCGACGTATCGCTTAGAGCTGGCTGTCCAACCTCTTATAAGCAGACCATCAGGCCAGGCACAAAAACGGCAGCCGTGACACAGCGAATGGAAAACGAGCATACGTAATGGCTACACAAGCCGAACAATGCAAAGTTAAGAAAATAGAAACATCATTCGTTTCTGTAAATTCGTAAAAGTTGTTACTATTCTATTTCATACGCATACCAGCCTATCGTTGGTGGTGGTGTTTGTGCCACAGATCAAAGGGCTTCGTTGGGGCTTAAGCCTTGCTATTCAAAAATCGTGAATACATTCTTCATATGCCAGAACATTATAATTCTGCTGCGGTGGCTGGTTTCCCAAACCAATACCTAACATCACTCCCAGCCGACGAAGCCGACATAAATGCGCCAATATCGCCATTCCCTTCATCGTCATTATCGGGCCAATCTACAACTTCAGCATCCTTTTTGAGCAATTCCGCCGCGGTAGACCACGAAAACCGAGTTTCGGATCCCCACCCAAACAAGCTATCCATTGACCCTTTGAGATATGCAATTGACTTTGGATCGCTTGGGTAGCCGGATCCAGTATTTGGTACTTCACCACCACCAGATGCCAAACTGAAGGATTCTTTGAGGGCGAAATCTCTTGTGACTTTTGCGCAGACTGAAGCTACTGAGACGGACGGGTATAAAGAGTCGGCTTTTTTGGAAACTGTGACTTTGGTTGTTGGGAACCTCCTCTGTAGTTTCGCCTGGTACGTAACGGCTGGTCCGACGGTATCGACGAAGATCTAGCAGGATGTTAGAACCTCATTTTGTAAACACCGGTGCACATAAAAGCAGGATATACCTCTTTAACATTGACACCCTTCTTTAAAACCTCATCGATGAGGTTCATGGTAGTGTCATGTGCCTGCGCATTGATATTGTATGTGCCGACCCCAGCAGGCCTCAACATGCCAGAGGTGATATCTCTCGCAGACATAACCCGTACTGCCCATCCGACATTGGCGTGGAGTTCAGTGTCCGAAGTACATATCTCTTGTAGAAGATCACTTCTCACTTCTGCTGTGAGTTTTTTGGAGTCTGTTTAAAATTAAAAAAAAAGTCTGTTAGTAAGCTTCCTTTGAAATATTGAACCACTATCTTGATAAAGACCTTACCATCGAATCCTTTCTTTGACAAAGATTTCTCGTAATCGGATACACAGTACGCTATTCCATAAACCATCGGACCTAATACAAAAATCCGCCTCAATGAAGCGAGAGGTATTAGCGATTCATTCGCACTAGCCACTCGTTGTCTGTTATGCACTTTAACAAGATGTTTATATACCAAGAACTGGGCCACGGCCGGCCTCATCCACGCCGAGTGTTATCGAAGCTGTTGGATCATTCCGAACAACGCTAGGAATCTCAGAGTGGAACGTATACGATTGACCCTGGAATAGGTCGATAGCCGATATCGAGGGCAGATCGAATGTTTCTTCTGCAGCTGCGTCTCCTACTCTTTCATTGTTGGCAGTATCATCAACAGCAGATGGTTCGGAAACAACAGATGGCTCAGCAGTACCGACAGCGGCGGGTTTACGAGGAGGCCGGCCTCTTCGTTTGGTGGTCGACATGGTGTTTGGAGTTAAGGCAGGAACGGACTCAAAGCGACAAGGGAGCTACCACTGCTACATACAAGCCGTTACTGTTTGGCGCGGCAACACGCGTGCCCTGTTGGACGTCAACACAAAACAATGATGGTCGTCGCGTTTTCTCATTCGACTTCAATTCAACCTCACCTTCCAATTAACCAGCATCTTCGGTCACCCCCACCGAATATCGCTCCCTAGTCCGATACTGATACCTATACTGACGTCAGGCTAGACCAGCCCTGACCGCGAACCATAATATTCATCATTGGAACTGCTCATCTTCTAACATCAAATACTTTTGCTCACCATCCGCTCACCGTCGATATGGCGGCCATCGCTGGAAACAAGAAGCGGGAGAACATCCATACTGACATCGGTTTTGTGGGAAGGTAATTATCGCCTCTTATCTATAGATAAAACGCTCTAAGCTGATCTTCCTATGTGAATCGCAGAAAAACTGGCTTCATGGTCCAAGCCGATCTCGCTCGAGACGACAATGGGATGGAAGATATGAGCGCCTTCTTTTCACCGACATCTAATGTAGGAACATTGCCTCATATTGCCGACGACGACGACGACGACGACGATTCAATAGTTGGGGATTTCGAGGAAGATCTTGAGGAACCTGGGCACGAAAGCGACATAGACATGCCATCAGATGATGCCCCACGTGCTCAAAACGTGTCAGGAAATGATGGTAGTGCCTCCATGGAAATGGAAGAGAGTCAGTCTTTTGGTTCCCATAGTCATAATCACGCTCTCGAGTTGTTTGCTTATTTGATTCCCTACTAGGCACTGCTAGAAGCGTAACAGCCGTCCTAGAGACAAGAAAGGGCATAAACACACCAGCGAGACGAAAGTCAATGCATAGCACGCACGCAACCCCGAACCTTCCCTTGTCAAGCGTCACACCACAATCGAATATATCCACTCCGGCAATACGACGCCCAAAGATAAAGACAACACTGAAACCGCCCAGCTCCCAGTTATCGAAACCCTTGGCACGGGACGAGGAAACTCGGGGCTCATTTGGCTCTCACAAGGAAAATGTACCTAATTCTTTCGATTCTAGACAGTCAGATGAAGCTCCTGTTGAAGCTCCTGTTCCTCGATCAATCCCGCTTGGCGCGAGAGCTAGTGGTCTCCGTGCCACTGGCGGGCGTGGTAGCAGCATGCTCGTTGCGAGGGGCCTGAGAACCGCGAGACCAGCTATTACCCCCCCGCCACTTTCAGATGATGACGATGACGATGATGACGAGCCGCCAAAATTTAACGAGGAGTCAACTTTGGATGATACGGAGATGGATGTTATCCCAGCCCCACAACCTAAATCCAAGACAACCCAACGCCCTGCAGCGCGGAAAGAAAACTTAGCGGAATCAGACGTTCCAGAGACATCCAGCCAGAAACCGAAGCCAGGGAAGAAAGGGAAGGCCAGTTTGTCAAAAACTACCGAAGAGGTGGCTGCCCCGATTGCATCTAAACCCGATAAACCCGCGACGCAAAAAAGGGGACGGAAACCCAAGGTTACTGAAATTATTGAGGATACTCTCGAGGCAGGAGCTTCACATGTTGGTGAGGAAGGGCTGGATACACCGGACGCAGGAATTCCAGATATGGAACCCGAAGAATTGGAAGAAGCTGTGGAGGCAGAACCTTCACCCCCAAAGAAAGGAAAGGGTGGTAGGAAAAAGAAGCAGGCTGCGACTGACACAGAAGTAGAGACAGAACCGCAGCCTTCTACCGCCAATAATGCGAGCCAAAAAAGAAAAGGTGGACGACCAAAGAAGATAGCTGAACCAGAACCCGAATTGGAGGAGGAGCCTACACAAGTAGATGAGCCGGAGCCGGAGCCGGAGCCGGAACCTGTGACGCAAAAGGCTAAAGGTAGACCTAAAAAATCGAAGAAAGGAGATACATTAGTTCCAAGCCGGGACGTCGAGACGCAGGAAGGGCCAAGTGAAGAGCTAACAGAGCAATCGCAACCGGAAAATCCCACGGAGCGAAGGAAGGGAAGGAAGCGCAAGGCCGAGACACTTGTTCCCGACACAGAACCCGAGACTCAAGGATCTTCTGCTATCGCGGAACCTGCGGAATCCAATGCTGCTAAGAAACGGAAAGGCTCCAAACAAACAGTCGTTAAACCAGTTGTTGAAAAATCGAGGGTTCCTGCTGTTGATCCTAGCGGAGAAGCGGAGGGAAGGAGATCAGCAAGAACCCGCACAGCACCTTTGCAGTTTTGGAAAAACGAGAAGGTTATTTACAAAGCTAAGGAAAGAGACGAATCCGGCCGAGTTGTAGCTATGTCTACGGACTTCCTCAGAGTCGACGAGGAACCTGTCGCACCAAAGAGGAAGGCTCGCCCTTGGCGTCCCGTCGTCGTACCCGTCACTGAAAGGGTCACCAAGCGTACAACGAAGAAGAAGGCGAAGGAAGCCCGAAAAGCTGTTGAAGAGAGTAGTAGTGAATCGGAGGGTGGTGAAAGTGAGGACGACTGGGAGCAGGTTGGGAAATTGGTCGGGATGGTCAGACAATGGGCCCCGGACAATGAGGATGAAGATAGGGAAGATGATGAAATTGAGGATGGTGAGTCTAACAATGCTGCTTTCTCGTATAGCTAGCTTTGCTAACAATTTCTAGAAATTGCAACTTCGCGCCACGGAATCGAATTCAAACCGATATTTGGATCTGACTACCTCTTTGCTAAAACACTAGGGAAGCCCTTCATGGGATGTGGAATCCTTGAGCTACAGACGGGGGCGTCTAAGAAACTCAAGAGCAGCGGGAAAATGCAACTTGTGTTCTTCATCCTCAAGGGTAAAGTCGAGGCAGAAGTCAACGAGCTTGGATTCAGGATATCTCATGGCGGGCAGTTCCAGGTCCCACGTGGTAAGTAAACGGATTATTCTTTAAGTGGTGTCGAGCCAGCGCTAATAAATACACAGGTAATATGTACAAAATATCGAACCCTTTCAAGAAAACAGCCAAGATATTCTTTGCGCAAGCATGTATTCCTGACCCAGATGCCGAGGCGGAATGATTTTATTCTTCAATTTTTGGGAAATAACGTGTAGGTGTTTGAGGTGAACGTCTTCATATTTGACTCTGTGGTTTTTCTTCTTTGTTTCACATACTACCTAATCATGCCGGTTCTTTCGACTTAGTATTATGGTATGTGGGGGCTTTGTTTACGGCGTTCTCGGGAGGCACATTCAATTCACGAAACACTCATGGCGATTCATGTGTATTTTTATCATTAGTATTAAGAGAACATGGGATTTAAATCGCCTTGTATAATATATTTTATATCATCCCGCTTGCTTACATCTCCTCCAAAAGGTCCTCGTCGTCCAAAGATTTGGGAGGGAAATCCCCCACCGTGACTCTATTAGGCCTCACGAACGTTCCGCGATTGCTACCAGCCTCGAAGAACCTGACACCGTCGATACTTCCATCATTCTTCCCCGTAGGTTCGTCCAATTTAACACCGACCCAAATACCACCCTGGGGGATCTTCTCCACCAAACCGACGTAAGCGACCTCACCTCTCCTACCAGTCTCAACCTCGCCAACGATACACCTCGCTCCGACCTTAATTCCCCTTTCTTCCACCTCCTTTTCATCTTCTGTTTGTTTCTGTTCAGCGGTGGTAGCTTGAGTAGGATCGAAGCGACCGAGTTGATTACGTTTCTTCCAGGCGAGAACTGAGTCTGAGAGTTTTGCGTAGTCTTCCTCTGGCATTTCATATTTTTCTACTTGGGAGGTATCGGTGTAGTTTTCACGTAAGCCTGGGGGGCGGGTGTCTGATACCTATTTGTTGTAACAATATATATATATATATTAGTCTCAATTCTTAGACTAAGCAGGTATATATAAATGAAAGAAATGGGAACTTACGATAAGTTTAGCACCAGCAGCCCATCCCAAATCCGAAACATGGATTCCATCTTCGTTATCGGTGCTAATGGGTTGAACAGGGGAAGCATCGTGTAATTGGTATGATAGTTGTTGAGCGAAAGGTGGGATTCCGGTTATGGGCTCGAGTCTAGATTTTAGAGTGGAGAGGGTCCAGGATGGAGAGATGCGACGTTCGGTTATGGCATTTTCGGAGGAGACGAGGATTACGATATCTTTTGGGAGGGAGGAAAGCATCTTGGTGGTTTGTATTGAGGTTTATGTTTTCGTATTGGTGGTATGGGTATATAGTAGTGTATAGGGCGGTGGTGTAGGAAAGGTATTGTCTGTGGCTTGGTGGGGTTGAAGCTTGAAGGTTGTTGGAATATGGTACGTATTCTGGCGGCGCGCGTTTGTGGTAGGACAGCACGGGATTGTGCTACGACAGGATCCAGGGCAGGGATTGGCTGTTTCCCGGCTCCACAGAGCCCGGGGTATACATACATTGCATTCGGGATATATAAAAATTCTCGTTTCTGGATTGTAATGACCGTTAAGATCTTGAATTTAGCTACTACAGGGGTATAAGGTATCGGTTTCAAAGCTAAATCGATGAAAATATCGATATGGGATATTCATATATTTATATCATATTGCATATGCATCGTGTATATTACTATGTGGTTCGTTCGACGATAGCCCACCAGTTGTCCTTCTCATATCCTGAATTTAGAACATTTCCTCCTGCTGATTTTACGTTATCTTCGAGTTCTCCCTGTTTGTAGAGGTGATAGTATCTCAGAAACGGTTTTGATTCCTCGTTGTCCGCTGAAGTTTCTGTATTCTCCGTCGATGGCCCGGAGGTGGACTCAGATTCAGTACTATCGCCAATTTTCTTCTTCTTCGACGGTTCTTTAAACTGCTTCGTAAGAACCCAGGGTACTAAAACATCCTGCTCGGAGTTTTCATCCCATCCTCGCCGGGAATTCTTCTGTTCGAGTGCCCATACATACAATAGGGCTTTCCCTTCACCAGCAGGCTTCAGAAGCTCCAGGATAGAGGCGATGGCCTCCACCCTTCTCTCCGGCGATGAGAGGTGATGAATAACAGCTATACTCAAGGCGAAGTCGAATGAAGACGGCCTGTGAGGTTGTGATAGAATATCAGCGGTAGCAACGTCCTGCGTGGGAGCTTGGTCTTTGGCTATTTTGACAAGGTTTTCGCATCTGTTGGATTTTGACGAAAAAAGTCAGCTTAGCCCCGTCATATGCATCTCGAATTTGAAGACATCTTAAAATATCCGTATGAATCAAGATGGAGAAGAACAGAGGGACCGAACCTATCGGAGCCAACGATGAAAACATTGGGATTGATGTTTAGGTATTTCCCATTACCACAGCCGACGTCGATGCCGACGGAGCCCGGTGGGAGGGTGGTGAGAAATTCATGGACTATCGGCCACGGCTAGATGTCATCCTGGAGATGTTAGTTTTAGCTTGTTCGCATTTCCATAGGATACGATATAGTATTAGATGGGAGATGTACGGTACCTTGTATCTTGTGGCCGAGAAGTGGGAAGCTATTTTATCATAGACCTGGTGGACGTGCTGGTCTTCGTAGGCCGCCATTGTATGAGTATAAGTTATATATGAGCTACCTAGGACAGGACCTAGCTTAGGTACTTAAGTAGCTACTATATATATAGTATTATATCAATACGCGCGAGACTACGTCGACAGCTCGAAGAGCCAAGGATGTAATATAATCGATTGAGAAGTAAGTTCCTATATCGACATCTACAAGACGTAGGTTGTATCCACAGTTGGGCACACGCAGTTGCAGTTTTGTAAAGCTTCTATAGAGATCCATGAAAATCTTAAAGTGCTGCAAAGCCGAGCGTTAGGTTCCAAGAGCAGCACCGGCAAAATTTGACTGTACGGACTCAACCCTCTGAATTAATATTCCATGGTTTCTTCCAGCCTTGAGGCCGTAAAGCTATAGTTGTAATTCTGTGAATCCAAGTGAAGCCTGAAAGAAGCGTGAAATATACGAGATCTTGCCTACAACATCAACTTCCTCCCAGCTCTTGAAATATTTTTCTCTCTTTTCCTCCTCACCCTCACTCACCTCCCATTCACTGCTGCCAGCTTCACAACACAACAACGCATTCCCAGTCTTCGCTGCGTGTTAACTTTTTTAGTTAACACCAGCAACAAAAAAAAAAAGCTTCCGTCTTCTAAAGACATCCTCTCTCCCTCGACTGCTTCGGAGTGTTCCCCTCCAAGCGTCGATTCCGCTTCCCGTTTCCCCATTCCCCTCTTGTCACCGTCAACAGGTTTCCTGTTGAATCTCTTGTTTCTCCCCCTTCTTTTTGTCGCTGGCCGGTCCCTTTTCAACGATGTCGTTGAAAGTGCTGCTTTCGCAGCCAATCGTGTTCGTTCCAGAAACGACCACACGAACAACACACGCCTCCGGGCGTGTGTCTGTCGTTCCAGAGTCGGTTTCGACTCTGATTTCTGCCATCCCGGTAAGCCGGAGCTCGGCCATTGCGCTGTCGAGCCCGCAGGGTGGCACCGCAGCTTCTGCGGTTAAGGCTTCGGGGCTTTCGTCCTCCTTAGCCCCGTCGACTTCGGCATTTTTGCCGAAGTCGACTGGTGGTGAAAGGTGGTACGGCGCCCAGTCGTCTGTATCAAAGAAGCGGGGTTACGAGGCCATTGCGCTGCCTCGGCCCCAAGATGGCTCACCGAGCGTCAAGAGACGTAAAGTCTCTTCTGATGCCGAGGTGGCCATCAGGACATTTCCTGTCGTAAGTAATCAACTGCCTCTTGATCTACTGTATTGTTTGCTATTGCCAGTGTCACTTGTATGTAAAGAACTTTACTGATGTTCGTTCTATCATTTATAGCCAATGGCGCGAGCCAGAGGGCTCAGGAATAGTAGTGGCGTGCATTGCTACCGCAATGCAAGTCTTCAGGCCCTCGGGCATGTCCCAGCCTTCCGGGACAAGATCAGGAGGCATTTCTGTAAGTTTAATGATAATAACTACTTCACCCGTTATCTACCGAGTCAAAATAATATAACTGACATCAAATATTAGGCCGCAAGGCGGATTGTCCGGCGTGTGCCCTGCGGGGGGCATTCTGCGACCACTTCTCACGAAGTGGTAGCAAGTTGCCCGCCCACGAGCCCAAGGAGCTAAAGACCATTGGGCGGTCTGTAGGCCTTGAGCGGAAGAGGCCGCTGCAGCAGGAGGATTGCCAGGAGTACATTTCGTTACTCCTGTCTCGGCTTGCAGACGAGAGCGAGCCTGGGTAAGTGAAATATCACGTATTGTTGCATATTACAAAAGCTGAATACTGGTGCTAATTTTCCCCCTCTTGGTTTAGGTGTGCTCTCGAGAGAGCATTCGAAAAGATCTTCGGGGCATCGAAGGTCTCAGAGACCGAGTGTGTTAACTGTGGGCACGTTAGCGCATCTCCGCTCTCTATCGATAAGCTCTCGATGCTCAGTCTGTTCCACCTCAGGAGGGGGAGGAGCACTTCCCTCGAGGAGTTGCTCGAGGAATTCACGAAGGAGGAGCACATCGAGGACTACCGGTGTGAGGCTTGCCGCAGTCTCGGCTGCAACAGGAGTGAGAAATTCGTGACCCCTCCCAGGGTTGCGATTTTCTGCCTCAAGAGGTTCTCCCCTACCGGGGGGAAAGACAATAGGGCGGTGTCTTTCCCGGAAAGGTTGAGCTGGCGAGACTACACCAACGGTGAGTATGGGGCGAGCGAGTTGACGGCAGTTATCTGCCATGTTTCTGCGAGTTTGTCGTCTGGGCACTATGTGTGCTATCTAAAGACGGACGGTGGCGACTGGCTCGAGTACAACGACAGTAAGGTTACGAAGTGTAGGGATCCACCAACTAGCGAGAAAAAGGGAGCTTATGTTCTCATGTACTCCAAGTTGTAGGGCCCTGAAGCCGAGAAATCTTTGTCGCTCTGCTCCCGGTTGCCCGGTTCCCGTAAGTCGGAGTCCGGCCATTGTGCAGTCGGAACCGCTGGGCTTTCTTGCCTCCCCGTAAGCCGGAGCTTGGTCATTGCGCTATCAAGCCCGCAGGGTAAGTCTCGTCCCCACCCGGTTGGAGTCTGGTCATTGTGCTATCAGTACCCACCGGGGAATGATTCCCGTTTGTCCTCGGTTGTTTCTTCCCTGTAAGTCGAAGCTCGGCCATTGCGCTGTCGAGATCGCAGGGTTCCTAAGTCGACGTACGTATGTACTCGCAGATTTCGTGGCTTTATATTCAACTGTAAGACGGAGTCTGGTCATTGCGCTATCAGTACCCGCATGGTGTTTATAAAAAAATTCCTCCTCGGTAAGACGAAGCTCGGCCATTGTGCAGTCGAGATCGCAGTGCTCCATTAACCCACCCCTAAGTCAGAGTCTGGTCATTGCGCTATCAGTACCTGCCGGGTGCCTTCTTGTGGTGTCTAGTTGCCTGTAAGCCGAAGTTCGGCCATTGCGCTGTCGAAATCGCATGGTAACTATCTGTCTCGGAACAACCATCTATCATGTTTCCCCCCGTAAGTCGGAGTCTGGCCATTGTGCAGTCAGAACCGCTGGGGTTTTCCGACTTTCTTTCCTGGATTTCTCTAGCCTATAAGTCGACGGCTGGCCATTGTGCTGTCAGCCTCGCTGGGTATAGCCTGTTTACCGTAAATCGGCGTCTGGTCATTGCGCTATCAGAACCGTTGGTTTGGCTTTCGTCTGGTATTGATTGTCCCTTCCGTAAGCCGGAGTCTGGCCATTGCGCTGTCAGAACCGCCGGGTTCTCTATATTCTCTCCCATCTTAAGTCGATGTTCGGCCATTGTGCAGTCGTTCTCGCAGATGTTCTTCCCGTAAGGCGTTCCGGCCATTGTGCAGTCGGTCTCGCAGGGTTATTCTTCTCGATACTTTCAAGACATTGTGGATGCCCCTGCAATGTTTTTGTCCCGGTCTCTCTCTCACGACGTTTCCGTAAGACGCTCCGGCCATTGTGCAGTCGGGTACGCAGGATCCCCCTACACGTCGTCGCTGTAAGTCGCTCCGGCCATTGTGCAGTCGGTCACGCAAGCTTTGTTCTCTCCCTCCGTAAGCCGGAGCCTGGCCATTGCGCTGTCAGTGCCCGCAGGATCCTTCACGACGTTCCGTAAGACGCTCCGGCCATTGTGCAGTCGGGTACGCAGGATTTGATCTACACGTCGTTGCTGTAAGGCGCTCCGGCCATTGTGCAGTCGGTCACGCAGGCATTCTCTATCTCCATCAAACCATCAAACCATCAAACCATCGATCTATCTATCTCCCCCCATAAGCCGGAGTCTGGCCATTGCGCTGTCAGTACCCGCTGGGGTTCCCCACGACGGTTCCGTAAGGCGCTCCAGCCATTGTGCAGTTGGAAACGCAGGATCGCCCAACGTCGTGTCTCTGCTGTCAGTCGGAGTCTGGCCATTGTGCAGTCAGAACCGCAGGCATTCTTTATCTCTATCTATCTCTCTCTCCCCCCATAAGTCGGAGTCTGGCCATTGTGCAGTCAGTACCCGCTGGGGTTCCCCACGACGGTTCCGTAAGGCGCTCCAGCCATTGTGCAGTTGGAAACGCAGGATTGCCCAACGTCGTGTCTCTGCCGTAAGTCGACGGCCAGCCATTGCGCTGTTGGTCTCGCAAGCACCTTGTCTTCCCGTAAGCCGGAGCCTGGCCATTGTGCAGTCAGTGCCCGCTGGATTCTTTACGACGTTCCGTAAGACGCTCCGGCCATTGTGCAGTCGGTCACGCAGGAATTCCCACGTCGTCGCTGTAAGCCGGAGTCTGGCCATTGTGCAGTCAGAACCGCAGGCATTATCTCGATTCCATCATCCAGTTTTCAGCAACCCCAGCGCCTGGCCATTGTGCTGTCAGTCCCCGTTGAGTTGTTAGTACAGAATACCGTTCTTCCCGTAAGCCGGAGTCTGGACATTGCGCTGTCAGTACCCGCTGGGTTATTTACTGGTGGTTACCATAAGTCGACGTCCGGCCATTGCGCTGTCGGTCTCGCTAGTATCCTCCCTTATCGGAGTCTGGCCATCGTGCTGTCAGAACCGATAGAATTTTTTGTTTACCCTTGTAGATATTTATCGACTTTTTCTGTACGTTGGGTCGGTCATCGCGCAGTCGCGCATGTCAGTCCCGTAAGGCTTTGCCTTCTAGATACCTCTTGGTTCCCGTGTGTCGATTCTGGTCGTTTTTTACTGCCAGTCCCTCGGAATCAATTCTTACTCGAGATCATTTCCCGTTTCCCGTTAAGCCGGTGTCTGATCATTACTCTACCAGTCCCGCAGGGTCTTTATTCTCGGCTCTTCATGTCTGCAGTTGCAACAAATCCTTTCGCAACTTCCATCGGAGTTCTAGCTATCTCTGCTGTCGAACGCCATTGGTTTTTTCTCCTCGTCGCCTCTTTTCGGCCGCCTTCCAAACCAAACAAACCCCAACGATGTCACAAAATTTCGAAGTCTCGCTGTTCTGGTGATGGTTATAGCATGCGTAGCACGTAACCCCCCAGGTTCTTACAGAGAAACCCGAAAGTTACACGGAAAAAAAAGTACCTGTAATCATGTACACCCCCCGTCTCACCAACGTGATTCTCCACAGTTTCGTTTTTTTGGATAATTGGTTATAGCATGCG
This sequence comes from Orbilia oligospora ATCC 24927, assembly GCF_000225545.1. Taxonomy (NCBI): domain Eukaryota; kingdom Fungi; phylum Ascomycota; class Orbiliomycetes; order Orbiliales; family Orbiliaceae; genus Orbilia; species Orbilia oligospora. The sequence continues at coordinate 1,135,927 of NW_011645611.1, read as the reverse complement.
TAGCACTTAACTTCATCCAGAAAAGGATCCTAAGAGAAATATCGAAAGTTTGATGGAAACAATACTTGTACTTTGCGCACAAACTCCGTCCCGGGACATCTTTGCCTAACCGTTCACGAAAGGCACCATATTGGACCTCGTCAGGTTCATATCCGATTCGATTCATGACGTTCTTTTTGAGAGAGAAAGAACAGAACCATCTATTCATTTATCCGTCTACTGAATCGTATCCTGGGGTTATTAAGAGGAAGAATTTAAAAAAGCAGACTATCGAAACGAGAATTTATTTTTTATCGGTGGGTGTATCTCTGGTAAAGAGTCTTTTTTATCAAAGGACCCTTTGCATTATCGTTTTGATTTTGCGTAACCAGAAGCAACTGTTGTTCTCAGCAGGTGTTCACACCAAAGTCCTATAGGATACTTAACTACTCAATCCTTACAAAGGGCCATCACCGATACTGTCCAAACCATCCTTTACGATCCGTTTCCAGGATCGATCCCTTGTCTTTTTTTCGTCGCCGGGGCACTTTCACAAACTTACCAGACCATTAAAACCCCCCACGTCCTCCTGCATTAATGTAGCGAGATGTCCCAAGGTCTAAGGCATAGATGAAATGACAAAAACGAGGAACAACCGTCATACGCAAACTTTCCAAGTGTAAGACAAACCTCGAAAGGGAATAAGGTATGTGCATAAGACAAATAAGAATGAGGAATAACCTAACGGTTTTCTCTCCATTCTTTTGGGGGTTTTTTTCACTTCTTCTTCTCATTGTTTTATTATCATTATCATTATCACTTTTTTATTAATTTGTTTCTGTTATTGTCATTTGCTAAGTTTATTAGCGCTCTACATTGCCTGCATGCCTGCATATGGTTTTTTCTTTCTTTTCTGTTTTATCATTCCTGTTGCTTTTCATGTTATTCCTCGTATAGCAGTACGAGATGATACCCTGTACATTTATTGTGGTCTGTTGACGACCTTGTGATTTCGTTTACTGTTCTTTTTATTTTCTGCATTTCATGCGTATGTATTATTAGGGGCGGTGGATATTGATGTCCTCAAAAAGCATGGCAGAGATTGATTGCATGGCATGGCGGAAGTTGTACAGATGGCGCATTAATTTGGGTCGACGGATAGCGTCCCCAAAATGACTAGACCCGAGGGTAGATGTATAGCATCCCCACGAGGCTAGAATCAAAATCAAAAGGTATTTTTAATAAAAGCTCCAAGGCATTATTTGTTTCTTCCTCTCCATCTCTCTCTCGCTCTCGCACACAGACATAATTTTTTTTTCTCTAAGCCGCCCTTAATTGACAAAGAAAAAAACGGAGGTTGTTATGAACAAGTAATTTGTGGGGGAAGGCGGGTAGTTTTTATACACAAAAAAAAATTTAGAAAGCTATCAACATGGTAGTAAGTTATTTTTATAAGAAGAATCTTTACTCCTTAGATTCGGCAATGATCTTCTCGGCCTTGACACGGACCTCCTGTAGATAATTTGTTAGTAACTGTTCAAATACTTCATACTTTGAAAGAGAAAAAAGGAATATAACTTACGTCAATGTTTCCAACCATGTAGAAGGCAGCTTCTGGGCAGTCATCCATCTTTCCGTCCAAGATATCCTTGAATGATCGCAGAGTATCCTTAAGGTCGACAAGCTTACCCTCCATACCAGTGAAAGCCTCAGCGACAGCGAAGGGCTGGGAGAGGAAACGCTGGATGCAACGGGCTCTTGTGACAGTCAACTTGTCTTCAGCAGAAAGTTCGTCCATACCCAAAATGGCAATGATATCCTGGAGGGATCGGTAGGCCTGGAGTGTCTGCTGGACCTTGCTGGCGATGTTGTAGTGGTCTTCACCAATGACACGTGGGTCCATGAGACGGGACTTGGAGTCGAGAGGGTCGACAGCTGGGTAGATACCCAATTCGGAGATACCTCGGGACAAGACAGTGGTGGCGTCCAAATGGGCGAAGGTGGTGGCTGGGGCAGGATCAGTCAAATCGTCAGCTGGGACGTAGACGGCCTGGACGGAGGTAATGGATCCCTTCTTTGTTGTGGTAATACGTTCCTGAAGGAGACCCATGTCGGTGGCAAGAGTGGGCTGGTAACCGACGGCAGATGGGATACGACCAAGAAGAGCAGACACTTCGGAACCGGCCTGGGTGAAACGGAAAATGTTGTCGACCTAATAACAATTAGCAAAGAACCCTTGAGGTATAGTAGATGTAATCCGGATTATATCACTTACGAACAACAAGACGTCCTGTCCTTCGTCATCACGGAAGTACTCGGCGACGGTAAGACCAGTAAGAGCGACACGGGCACGAGCTCCTGGGGGCTCGTTCATCTGACCGAAGACCAGTGCGACCTTGGATTCACCGTCGAGCTGAATGACCTCTATAAATGGAAATTAGACTCCATCCGAAATTATGAATTTAGGAAGCTGGCAAAAAGGGTCACTTACGGGTTTCCTGCATTTCGTGGTACAAATCGTTACCCTCACGAGTACGCTCACCGACACCGGTGAAGACGGAGTAACCACCGTGAGCCTTGGCGATGTTGTTCTGGAATAACAGGTCATATTAGCAATTTATTTCAGAGACCTGAAAATAAAAAGGAATGGAAGAGGGCCTTACGATAAGTTCCTGAATGAACACAGTCTTACCGACACCGGCACCACCGAAGAGACCGATCTTTCCACCACGAGCATAGGGGGCGAGAAGGTCAACGACTAATTTTTAAATGCAAGTGTGAGTGATATATTCCTTCCAAGATATATAAAAATTAGTTCCGAATTTTGATCACTAACCCTTGATACCAGTGACCAAAATTTCGGCAGAGGTACTCTGCTCAACGAAAGATGGAGCCTCGGCGTGGATAGGGAGGTACTTGGTGGCCTTGATGGGACCCCTCTCGTCGATTGGGTCACCAGTGACGTTCATGATACGGCCCAAGGTTCCGGGTCCGACGGGAATCATGATAGGATTGCCGGAATCCTTGCATTCAGCACCACGGACGAGACCTTCGGTACCGTCCATAGCAATTGTTCGGACAACGTTCTCTCCAAGATGTTGCTATAATTAGGTCAGCGGGGAAATTCCTCGGAAGACGAAGCGGACAAAAAAAAACTCGTCATTCCGCAAGAACGATAGATGGGAGCCATACAGCAACTTCCAAGACCAAACGCTGACCATTGTTATCAGTGTGAATGGCATTAAGAATAGGAGGTAATCGGTCAGAGTCGAATTTAACTATTTAAAAGAAGCCGGTGGACATATATATTAGTAAAAAGTCGCGCGCAATTGTAATATAGTGGGGCCGGATTCGGATCCGAAAAAATGAAAATACAACACCAGAGGACACATACCATCGACGACGGCACCAATGACCTGATGGATCTTTCCGGTGAGAGGAGCATCGGAACTCTGGAATCGTGCGGATATCAGAGGAGCCGCAGACGATCGGATGGTCGGGCGGAGGGACGACCTCAGCGTCGCCCGCGAGGCAAGACGTGTGAATCCGCTAATCGGACAAAGATACCGGTTAGCAAACATGAAGAGTTATTGATATCCAAGACCGTGGTTGAAAGCCAATGGGCCAATTGATTGATCTCGGTCTACACTGGCAAAAAGACATATCGTCGAATATCGCTCAGTGCATTCCCGAGATTCGGAGGTGAGGAAAGAGACGGAACCATAACGGATTCACGACGACGGAACGACGGGAAGACATACTTCTTCAACATTGTGCCTATGCTTCGAAAGGATGGACTGAGAAGGAAAAGAGGAAGCCCTCAGTAAAGGACTCCAATGGTTATGTTGGTGGTGCGGTGATGAGGTAGATAGATGTGGGAGGGGTGCAGCAACGTGGAATAAAAATCGAAAGCCTGTCCGCCAACCTCGGGAAAATTTTGCTGAGAGGCCTTGACGACAGACAACACAAACACGATAACGGCAGCTGGGGTTCCTATTTCACACAGTATTCAGATCCTAACTTCGGACTTGACGGGTTCATGCTTAAAAGAAAATATCTCAAGCGTGCATATAGCAGTATCGTAGGTGGAACGAAGTATCTCAATGATCAATGCGTGGTACTTTTATTCACATTAATACAAAAAAAACAGCAACTGGCTGATAGGATGAGGTCATAATATCTACTACACAATAGCTAAAGTCAAAGCAAAAAACAGGTACTACCAATCCGTCCCGAACCAAATTCACAGAATGCAGACATTCCCACCGTTCAAAAACAAACATGTACAGGTTTTCGTGCTTCCAAATTACCTTCCAAAATTGAGAAACGATGATTTAATCCACCTTAGCAAGCACAATGGCTGTGCGTGTGGGAACTAGATTGTGGCGGTTCTGTTAGCCCGAAAAACTCGCTCTTCCATTTCCCCGGCTGGGGTGAGGAGGGGTCAACTTACTGTAAACCTGCAAGAAATTCGATCGGTCATTCCACCTAAAATCAGTGGTAAAGAACTCTCCGCTCTCATCCACTCTCTCAAATCCTCCAAATAGTTTGTTATCGCTGCTCAAAATGACTTTGTACTTGCCAGCAACTTCCACACCAATTCTGTAGTCTGGGAAGCTGTTTGTGGGGTGGAAATTGAAAACGAAGATCAAGTTGGCTCGCTCGAAAACAATGATCTTGTCTCCTTCGTGCTTCAAGCTAATGTATGCCTGGGGCGCACTGAGCCAATGGTACTTCTCCTCAAGGTTCTGCATAGCAGAATCGAACTCGTTCAAGTACTTGTAGCGGAGCAAGGGATCATCTAAGATGTTCCATTGTCGCCTGGCATACCAGAACGAATTTCCATTTCCTTCTCTTGGGAAGTCAAGCCATTCAGGATGACCAAATTCATTACCTTGGGATACGAATTAGAACTCATAAGCTACAAAACGCTTCTTCTTTGGGAACATACCTTCGAAGTTCAAGTATCCCTCGCCACCTAATGTGTGGGAGATCAATCGAATCATCTTGTGAAGCTCGAGACCTCTTTGGATCTTCGGTGTCAATTCTGTCAAGTCGGACATGTGGGTGTACATTTGCTCATTGCAAAGCCACATCATGAGTGTCTTGTCTCCAACCAAACTGCCAGGCCGGTGTTAGCCATGCGTCGCGCAGGACGTCAGGAAATGTATTGACTTACGCTTGGTCGTGACTTTCAGCATACGCAATGGTCTTCTCTCCGTGTCTCCTGTTGGTCAATGTGAAGCAAACATTGCCCATATCCCAATCATCATCCTGCTGCTCCTTCAACATTTTGATCCACATGTCAGGTACAGCCATGGCGAGTCTGTAATCAAACCCAACTCCACCAAGGGAAAGTGGGAGACAGAGACCGGGCATGCCGGAAACATCCTCAGCAATGGAAATAACCTGATCTTTGTACACTTGGTGTAACATCTCATTTGCCTATATCATGGGATAGTCAGAAATCAATTGAACCCGGAAAGCAAAGAGTAGTGTAAATTTTACTCACCAACATCAAGTATACAACACCTTCATCGTCAACGGTATTTCCAAAATATTCATGGTATCCACCGGAGAATCCGCTAAAGGCCAGGTCAGTCTCTGTGTGCGTTCTATATGAGAAGGAAGAAAAACTTACGTTCCTATACCGTGGTGGAGATAAAGCATACTGGTAACGCCGTCAAATCTGAAACCGTCAAACTGGTACTCTTCCATGTAGAATCGTAGATTCGACAACAAGAAACGCAAAACCTCATGGCTTCCATAGTTGAACAGCCTAGAGTCCCACAGGTCGTGCCTACCTTTACCCCCACTATGGAAGTAAAGGTGGTCTGTCCCGTCGAACATGTTCAGGCCGTCAAGAACATTGTTTGAGGCATGCGAGTGTACAACGTCAAGAAGAACGGTGATACCCATGCCATGGGCAGTATCAATGAGCTCCTTGAGCTCATCTGGGGTACCATAACGGCTAGAAGCAGCGAAGAAGGAGTTGATCTGATAACCGAAAGAAGCATAGTAGGCATGTTCCATGATAGCCATCAATTGGATGACATTGTAGCCGAGCTTCTTGATTCTCGGTAGCACGTCTCTTGTAAACTCGATGTAGGTACCGACTTTTGGATCTTTAGTACTGATACCGACGTGAGCTTCATAGATACGAACCGAGGCTGGCTTTGGAGGGCGTGCGTTCTTGAATTGATACGGGGTTGGGGGATTCCAGAATCGTGCGTCATACTCGGATTTGACGGACAGCTCCTGGGTCACTCTTGTGGCCCAGGCCGGAACTCTGTGAATCCATTCGTGTTGGCCATCTTTTGTGATTCTCATCACAAGCTATATGTTCACAGGCTAGTATCAGAATAGGTTCGGAACGGACTGGATAAATTTACGCGAGGTTTCGAAGATAGCGATACGGACCTTGACTTTAGCATCATGGGCAATGACGGGTTTCCCAGCTTTGGCGGGAAGGGTCAATTCCCAGACACCGTACGGATCCCTTGTCATGGGATAGTCACCCTGATCCCAATTGTGGTCCCATCCATTACCAACGATTAGATGTGCGGTTTCGGCATTAGGAGCCCATTCTCTGTATGTGATATCTCCGTTTTTCAACACGTTGAAGCCAAAGCGTTCATATCCCTAAAACGCGCGATTTACGATAGCAAGTTAGCTCGGAACTCTTATCTCTCAACATTTTACAAATCAATTTTTTTTTTTCAAAGAGAAAATAAAGAAAAAGATAGCCCAGCAGGGGAAAACAATGAGACAAGAATTTTAATTACCCTCGAGAATTTCTCAAGACCACCTTCTGTGTCATTGATTTTTTGAATCCAATGTTGAGCAGTATCATAACGGTGTTTGATACTACCCTTGAACGGTGTTAGCCAGGGATCCAAGCCAACTATGCCAGTCCCAGGCTCTAGTTCCTCAACTGGTGGAGGAGGTGGAGGGGGTTCCGTGACGGTTTTGGTCACGTTCTTTTTAGCAGCAGCAGGAACGGTCTGAGCAGCTGGAGCTACTGAGGTAGCCATTGTAGGTGATTTTTTAATAGTGATTTTTCTGTGATAACTTTTGAAATTGGAAGGATAAAAAAATACTGAGAATGATGAAGAGGGAGGACAGTGGCAATGGATTGGATCAGAGCTGGAGAGAGAAGAAGAGAAGAGGGGTTGTGGCCAGGCGACTTGAGAGATATACTTATAGGTATACCTAGCAGGGTCCAAAAGCAGAGGCCTGTAAATGCTGCGTTGTCGCGGGAATATTCAGAGGAATGACGAGCGTCGAGAGGAGGGGCAACTTGCATGCAGAGAGGGGTAGTTTATCTGTGATATGAATGCAATGGAATAACCTCGAAAGAAAATTGTGCATATGCGAAGCAGGAGGACGTGTTCTTATTGATTTTGATTCCGAAGGACCAGCTGCAGAACCCTCATTGCATGCAATTGAAGATAATTAATTCTCGCAATCTCAAAAATGGAGTTGAAGGCGTCCCAACGAAGCCCTTTCGCCTCCCTCGCTCGTAAACTCGGGGCTTGGCGGTGTTTGTTGAAATCCGATACGTCATGGTGCCATTTACACTCCTACGGCCCGTTTTTTTTTTTTTTTTTTTTCCGTTTCTCTCTTATCGGGTTATAACTCAGCTGTTAAGGTCGCCAAGGCCTGTGTAAATGTTCTGCATATGCGCGAGCTCTTGTCTCGTCCCATTCCTACATTGCAATATGCAGTATGCTCCAATAACCTTTTGGCTTTTATTATCACCGCTTCTATTAAAAAATATTTAAAAAATCTATTCTGTAGTCGTGTGCGTGCTTGCACTTATGTATGTAGACGACGACAAATATTCTCGACTGTTCTCTTCATGCGAGGGCTGCATTAAATTCTTTACGACCTTTTTTTTCTTATCCTAGAAGAATCTCCATCTCCTGCGTCGTTCTCGGGAATGACTCCCTCGCAAACACCGTGGGGGGTAGGTCTTCCAGCGCTGCTTCGACCCGAGCGAAATCGCTGACAAACCTATCCAAAGATGCCCGAATAATACTTTTCTTGAGCGAAGGCCGCGACAGGTAGATGAGACGAGACTCGGCATCGATCATCGCACTAGGAAGAAATTCATCTAGCTGCTGTGAACATTCCAACAAAATAGCTTCCGTTACTGCGCCACTGTCAAAGGGTTCCTCATCATTTCCGGTATCCAACAAAATTGCAAGACCCGATGCAGTCAGGAGGTAATCATGCAGCTGGTCTACAATTGCTGCTACATGCTGGTCAACATCTCTGTCAAGGTGATGAATATAGTTTTCCGTGCCATAAGTTGATAACCTCATGGTATTCTAAGAAACAAGTTAGTTTCTACAGTGTCTATAAACATAAGTATCTTAATCATTATAGAGGACGATACGAACCTTCGACACTTCTAAGCAATTTACCATGAAAATATGTGATTCCAAAGTCGGCAAGTCTTTTGAAAGAGTCTGGCAACCTTGGATATATGGGTGCAACGCTTCAGAATATATCATGTCGAATGCCTGGGGTTTATAATCATCAGATATTAAAGATGCCTCAAAGCTTTTAATGAGATCTTTGAATCTGGCTAAAGCATCGATTAAAAATATAGGAGGCGATAGGTCCTGTGTCGCCGAGGGTAAGTCGTGCTGAACGGATCTAACCAAGTCCCGTAGACAACTCTGGAGTTGACGTGTTGCTGTTGATATAAGGCTATAGCGGATAGGTTAGAAAATGCTCCCACATGCAAGAAGAACCGAACAATTACCCATCGATAGCAGCAACGAGAGCAGCATCAGGACCCAGAAGTTTCTTGAACGTTTCACGATAAAACATCAAAATATTTAGAATTCCATATAACAGTGTGGGCTCCTCGTGGCTGGATATAACTTGCTCTGTCCGATACTGGTCTATAGTTAGCGTTAAGGAATCTTGAAAATAACCTGAGCCTACTGACCCTGAACGTCGAAAGAACAGCCTCGAGCGATTTGTCGGCTAGCGGGCGCACATGATCTTTGAGTCGAGTCTCGGTCTCAAGTAAAGATTCCAAGCCTTCTTCTGCCAGACCGCCCCGAGACTCGTCACCGGGAGCGAGCTCAAATATGGCCTGTAGCGCTTCGACTTCGCTAACGAGAGCTGAGTGAAGCCAGGCGAGCATATCTCCAATGTAGCGTATGGGGTCGTGGGCCATCAAGTCAATTGGTTTATCTATTGATCTACCATTGCCTCCTGTTAAAGCGACATTGAATGACTCAGTAAGAGTTCGTTGTCGGGACTCTGCTAGAGTGTCAATACAGCTCCTAGGAAAGTATTAATATAAAATGCCGTGCTCTTTAAGATGGCAGATAACATACTGTAGAAGTGCTGGGCGGCTTGTGAGAACGTCAAGAGCCTTTCGTACCCGGTGATTTCCTGTGGGTGTCTCAAAGGATAAGAACTTGAGCTCCCTTTGCAGCCACAGGTAAACCCTTTGGTATGCTGAATTGAGGTTCCTGGTCATCTGGTCCATGATCTCGACCCTATATTCAACAATTAATAACCACTATACAGGCCAATCTGGGAGTTTCTCCATACCCTGCACGAGTACTCTCGGAACCTAATAGCACTTGACAATCCGAATGTATGCCCTTGACCCTGATTAATGTATCGAAGAAGTCATCGTCAAGCGATTGGGGCGAGGAAGTAATATTGGCCAGATCCGCTACGGGTAGAGTAAACTTCTGTAGGAAAGCCTGAAGTAAAGCTTCCTTCCTGTGAACCCGCTCTCTGTCACTTAGCATCACTTCACCCTCTTGTACGACAGAACCGATCTCCACGGCACCATTTTCAACTCTAGTTGTAACGTCGTTGAAGGTTTCATGTATTCCTTGCAAAGCATCCCCGATAAACCGTACTTGCTAAGGTAGGAGACATTAGCACTGGACAAAGTGGTATGCCCAAACAAAACAGAAGCATTACCTCAGCTATGAGCCCAAAGTCCTGGATGACCTGTGTATTGCTACTAGCAAGCTCATGGAGGGTCTGGGCACGCAGTCGACGACGGGTGTCGGCATTGTTATTTTCCACAATTGAATTGAACGCGGTCAGGACCTCTCTGATATCCGGGTCCGTCGCAGATGTTGACAATATGTGAGCCGCTTTGAGAGGAAGGTGATTTGACTTTAGACCCGGAGTTTCGGGTAGACCACCGGCTTCGGCAAGATATCGGTCATCTCGGTCGTCAAGATGGAGCAGGATCTCTGGGGTGGTCATGTTCCAGGGCGAAGAAGATGGTGGGGTTTGGCGGCGCTTTGGGCTTTGGGCTGGCTTGCTGGTTTATTGGTACCTGCATAACCCATAGCTCCTTAGTACAACTAGCACTGGGAAATGCCTATTTTTAGCAGCAACAGCAGTAGTACCGACCTGCCTCTTGATGAGAACTACCTTTTAAATATAATCAGGCATTATCTAACTCCACCAGGCATTGTGATATAATTATGATGAAGATGAAGATGAAGATGGTGGTGGTGATAATATCTTAAAATGAGAATAACGTAGTACTGCACCGCCTCCGTGATATCGATCTCGCATATTGGCATGGCATGGCCATGGCATAGACCTCTTCCATAGTAACATTGCTGGCTCCGTGGCCTTGCCGAGACACTTCTTCTGGCAATTCCAATTTCTGGTTGTGTGGACCCGACTGCCCCGACCGACCTGGAGAACTCAACTTCCGGTCAAACACCAAACCACTCCGCCTTCCAGCTGACGACCTTCCCATTCCCATCATCTCCTCTTCCTCTTCCTCTTCCAGCTCCCTAACCAGCCGGTCTGACGCCCTTTTTTTTAAATTATTGTTTACGACCCGCCGCTGCTGGAAGTCTCTAACTTTACCCGTTATAATCCCACTTGGTCGATTTCCGCCCCTTCGCGACAATACTCCTGCATTCGTCTGTCCATCTGAATCGAAGGGCTGTCACAAACATCAAACATCACCCTAAACTCATCGCAAACATAGCAACACCACTCACCCTCATCTCGAGATGAGTAGGACTTCCGAAGACGAAGGCGTCGACCCTCGAGACAAGAAGAAGAAGGAAAAGACCAGAAGACCCGGGAGTATGTTACATCATCGACAATCTTTCTTGATATCTGTCGTTGTGCTGACCGGTGGCCCCTGATCATGATGAATAGATACCGCCTTCAAGCAACAGCGTTTAAAAGCATGGCAGTAAGATACTCTCTCACAGACCGACAGTACCAATAATATCGGTTTATCAAATTTATCTTTATCGTGCTATTTGTCTAATCCGTTCCTTCCGATAGACCTATCTTGACTCCTAAGACCGTCCTGCCTCTCTTCTTCGCAGTTGGTATAATATTTGCGCCAATTGGTGGCTTGCTGCTATGGGCTTCTGAACAGGTACAACGGCCATTACTACTAGATGTCTGTCCACCATATTAATCATACTATATAACAGGTTCAAGAATTGGTTATCGACTATACTGAGTGCGCATCTGGTATCGGCTCCAACAGAGATTTTGTTCGCATCCCAGCTGAGAAGATACAACGAAACTTCTACAAGCCGACAGTTGAAACAAAGCAAGATCCGCAATGGAAGTTTGTGAGCAATGTTACTAGGATCGGCAATCGTCAAGTCAATAACACTGTTTGCACGCTGAAATTTCAACTGGAGGCCGACATGACTGCACCAGTGTTACTCTATTACCGACTCACAAACTTCTACCAGAACCATCGTCGATACGTCAAGTCTGTCAACGAGGAGCAACTGCGAGGCAACGCCGTAGGAGCTGGAACTTTGGATACTAGTGAATCTTGTGCGCCCTTGGCCGTCGATTCAGCTGGGAAGATCATCTATCCTTGCGGTCTTATGGCAAACTCAGTCTTTAACGACACTTTTGGATCTCCAGTACTTGTCCAGAAGCGTGGAGGAACCGGTTCAGAGGAAGAAATCTACGAAATGACAAATAAGGGTATCGCGTGGCCTAGCGATCGCGACCGTTATGGTGTATCCAAGTATAACATCAGCCAAATCGTCCCACCACCCAATTGGATTAACAAGTTCCCGAATGGATACAATTCAACCAACTTGCCGGACCTTCGTGATTGGGAAGAATTGCAAGTCTGGATGCGTACGGCTGGTCTCCCGACTTTCAGTAAATTGGCACGACGTAACGATACCAAAACCATGCAGAGCGGTGTTTATACCCTTGATATCAAAATGAGTACGCTCAAACTCCAGCCCGACAGATACCATTTGAACGAGCTAACGAAAATCTGCGACAGATTTCCCTGTTACTTTGTATGGAGGCACTAAGTCCATTGTTTTGTCCACCAGGACCGTTATGGGAGGAAAGAACCCATTCTTGGGTATTGCATACATTGTTGTCGGTGGTCTATGCGTGCTCCTCGGTGTCATTTTCACCGCTCGCCACCTATTCAAGCCTAGGTTCGTCCAACTTTCTCACAAGCTCAAACCCAGGAAGGCTTTAACTAATTATCTTGCGACAGAAAACTTGGTGATCACACATACCTCAGCTGGGAAAACGGGCCAGCTGTCGGTACTGCTACAGGACGTGATTTAGCTTAGACATACTCAAAACGAAAAAAAAATTTATGGCTGGGAAAAAGACTTTTGTGGCTACGTTATTTTATGACATGGGCGTATACGCATTGTGCCGCCGTTAGGGAACTGTTTTTCTTTAGGGTTGTTTCATTATATTCTGCTTTGTTTCCCTCTTTTTCTATTTCTCTCCTTCTTCCCGTCCCTGATCGCTCACTCGGTGGTCAGCATGGCCCTTTCTTTTCTTGTAAGATTGGTTATTCAGAGGTTCTAGCATGTTGTGACTTATATTTCTTTTGCCTTGATATCTCAGCAATGGAAGGTATCTTCTACTAAAAGTTCTCCGATTTGAATGCAATGATCTCCTCGGTGAAATCTCCGTAAGTTTTTATGGACTTATGCCCTGTCCTTTTCGAATGCTTGAACGCCTATGCAATCCCACACCTTCCTTAGTTTGTAATTGATATCATGATTCTCCCCTCCCGGATCCCCCTCCCCCCTCTTCGACCCATGCAATCATAAAAACAAAAAGCATATATGCCAGGTAGTCTCGGAGCCAGAACTGCCCCTATGCTAGGTAAGTCAACAAAACTCCTAATAATGCAACGCCAACTCCAATGCAAGTAATTCTAAGATGACATGTAAAAAGGTAATATGTAAATAAGGGAAAATAAAGAAAAAATAAAATAAAAAGACAAAAAAAAACAGGTTCTTAACTCATCAATACATTTCATAAACATTAACATGATGTACCGGAGTCGGCGGCCTACGGTTGTACCTCGAAGCACTGTAAGCACGCGCGTATAACTCCATTTGGCCAGCAGTAGGCCATTCGTAACGGGTATCACTGGATCCGATTTCAACAGCAGTCGGACTAGGCGGTTTCGTGTCAGGTAAGGTTATATCTATATCTTCAGTTCTGTTATTATCGGCATATTGCGCATGATTACGTCTTCTTCGTCGGTCCCAGAGGAGAAGGCCGGTTATTATGAGAGATATTGAAACGACTGGGACAGATATTGCGATTGCGATTGTTACTGTGTCTGGGAGTAGTGGTCCCTTTTGTGAAGAGGTTGAGGTTGAAGATGGTCCTGAGGATGATGTTGATGATGTTGTAGGTGTAGTGTATGTGGCGTCATTGGTCATGGTGGTATCTGAAATGGGTGTATTGGTACTTTTGGCTCGTATATCATTGGTATCTGTGAAATATGTGGAAGCTGGTGGTGATGTAGATGTTGATACTTCTTGTTCGAGCTTGACGGTTACGGTTTCTACTATTCGTGACAGGCCGATAGTGGGAAGTTGGAATCCTCGTCCTTTTTTACAGCAGCTATTGACAGATGTGGCTTACACCGTTAGTGGGATGTTCGATACTTTCACAGTGCCATTGTATTCACAGTGTAAATAGGTAACTTACGCTTCACCGGCTGCTTCGCTGCCACAGCATACACTTCCATCATCACAAAAATGTACAGGCGAATTCTTTGACGAATAGTCTAAATCAAAGCCCATGAAAATTGCATTAGCATATATACTTTAAACAATTTATAAATTCGTGATTACAATCTATAAATAATAACATAATAAAGAGAGAAAAGGAAGGAAAAAAGATAGAAAGATAGAGAACGCCGATGCAGCGGGATCCGGGACCATGGCATACCTTCGAGTTCACCATTCGGGCCTATGGCACCCATACAAATCCTCAAACAAGCCTCACTCTCCCACGTCTCATCCGTACAGCTTGCTCTATAATACGTCCCATTACTATCCATGCAAAGCCCATTCGAAACGCATAAGTCGATATTATCTGTTAATGTTCGGTCCCCCAAAGCACAGCACATAGAATCCTTCACTGCTGCACCTACATTGCACGGCGAAGAACCCGAGTAGCTGGGTGAAATAGAACCATCTGGAAGGTAACATATGGCTTCTGTTTGTATTCTTATTTGTGCTAGGATGGTGTTGAATGATAGAGACATCGCTATGAGGTATGTGTAAAGCGGCGGCATGACGAGGTTGCATGAATATATAGCTGATGATCACGAAATAAAAAAACGAAAGTATAGTGAAAGGAATATATAAAAGAACGTTAGATGTATCACTGATACCAGAAATTAGAGAAAAACAGCCAAGGAAATTCTCAAGAAAAAAAATGAAGGTAAAAATCCGTCGAAAGGGCGCCCAGCTGGCCAGGACCCGAGTGTCAAATCGGTGTATGTCGATATATTGCGAACAAGCTGCAATATCAGGCACTTGCACAGCAGGCGCGGATTCGAGTAACTCGAGGAATCGAAATGAACGCAAAAACGACAAAAATCTAAAGAGAAGGGCGCTTCACATTTATGATATACTAGGCAAATATACCACGAGCAAAGGCTCATGGAAACGAGTTCGTGAGCCACATGCATTATGGGGCTCTCGAGCTACTGACTTAGTAACAAGCGCCGCCTGTCCTACTTCACGCTTTGTTTATCCTGGCGGCGCTCTCGAACTCGAAAAGTGGGTCCTTTATGAAACGAGTGAATTCCTGTGTACATCCATAGGACGAAAGCCACGATAGAGTATTTTTACAGTATCTCTTTGTAGTCGTTTCGTCCCATGTATACATGTAGTTCCTGTACTCTTCAAGATCTGGCTATGGCATGAATGTGAAGTGTACCGTCAAAATCGATCGACCCAATCGATAGAGTCGGATATCCTAATTCGAGTATGCACCATGCGACCCCTTGAAAGCTTCTGTACATACAAGCCTTGGCGGGGTATATTAATAGTCAGCCTTATAGTACTTAACGGAATTTACAAAGTGCAAGTTTTGCCTGCCAGTGCTGCAGCGCTAGATACTGCAGCGACGAGACGAGGCTGCATGGGGTGTATATATTGCATGGAGGTTAACCAACACAAAAAATTGTTGTAGAATGTCATGTCTACAAAGATATATGTAAGATCATGGTACCAACAGGATCTCAGAATTCTAGAAGACGAGATTAAATCGATGACTTGCGATACTATTGACCTCAAAAGCTAAGATCCGACTTTATGACTATTCGCATACATTGTAGCTAAATTTAGAACTTCCCAGTCGTCCATCCAACTTCCTTCTGGTGGATTTACCATTCTACGGCGAGGCTGTATATACGTATATGTAATTGGTTAGAATTTCCCAGAGAGGTGCATCTACGCGGCACAGTCTGTTGGGACAGACAGGGGACCTGGGCGGCTCTTGTGTATACATATCTATATATTGACTGACAAGTCCCAATTCTAGGTCTGTTTTTGCGACCACCACGTGGCTGCGATTCAAGATATTCTTCTTCGAAGGGGGGTTGGTAAAAACCAAAGAACTCACGGTCGAACTACTGTAATAGAAACTGCGGTACTGCCAATTGGGGAGAATATATCGTCATATATATACTTGGTTAGCTCTGCGCACGGCGTGTGTATCGTTTAATTATAAGCCGGGCACCTGTTTAAATACTTTAGTTGACTAATGTTATCTAATAATATATATATACTATAATAACGTAGAATCGATCTATTCTAAGTTAGACTTATCTTGAAAGCTTGAGGGGAAGAATCAGAGGAAGTTGGAGTCCATTTACCAGATATCAGGTACCTCAAGAATTTATACATGTACGGATATCCAGATCAAGCATTCCAACTTCACAACACTTTGACACTGGCTACAGCACTGCGGCTATCTCCAAAAGTATGTTTCCCAATTTGATAGCTTATATTATATATCGCAATGCTAGTTTCGAGAGCAATGAAGGCACATCAATAAGTATGCAATGCTGTATTTGTCGGTTTGTGGTATCTGCTATGCAATGTCGCTACAAATGAAATAAAATCTCCTATATATCGTACAGGTCGGGAAAATTAACTAGGTATCTAGCGAACCGCACAGCATAGTTCCGTAGTAACTACTTAGGTATATGATGTAAAAATGAAAGGTAATGAAATCCCAGAATTAAAGAAAATAACACCGGTCGTAAAAAACATAAAAGGGTATTATATACAGTACTTTGGTAAATATATTAAATATGATTAGCTGAGAAGGAGGTACTATGAGTGCAATTCGTGGACATTGACATGGTGTTCAGGAATCGGTGGTGGCTTTGGAGCGCTATAGATTTCATAAGGTCCAGCGCCCCTGTAACCGCCGCCATAATAGGAATTGTCGCTGGTCCCAATCTCGACTGGGCCTTTGGAATTTTTCTCGTAAACTGGTGGTGATTGGTGTCTTGTACGCCGACGCCATACGAAGAATGCTACGAGCGCAACCCCGATAACGAGGACGGGTGTTCCAACGCCAATTGCGATTTTGGCGGCATCTGGCATTCCTGGCGATGTGGTTTCAATCGGATTCCCGGATTCTGTAATTTGTGGGCTAGAGTCTGTGCCACTTGGGAATCCGGGCCCCGTCGAAGAGGCTCCACTTCTTGGACTTGAAGTTCTGACCGATGAACTGCTAGTTGATACGGTCGCCTCGCTCCTCTCTGTGGTAGGTATGGAGGACGGTTGAACGGCGGAAACAATGGTACTGATTACTGTCGCAGTTGACCGTAAAAAGTTCGTGGGAAGTTGAACGCCTTCACCAGCTTCGCAGCATCTGTGCCGTCACAGAACATATCGTTAGTAGGGAATTCATTTTATAATATTAACCGCGCCGCATCCGCACAACCATTTCAGGAAACTCCCACGAGAATTTAACTGTCGGATAGTACAAGATAACATACGATGGGAAATGAAGAAGACTTACTTGCCGCCAGTGACTTTGCCACCGCAACAGACGGTTCCGTCTTGACATAGGGTGATAGGTGCGTCCGAGCTGAACCAATCTATATAATTATATAACACTCTCATCAGCAACCGGAATTCCTGCGAATACCTCTTACTAGATAAACATATTCTCTTCTTACCATACTTAGAGCCTTTCTTGAGACAAATCTTCAGGCATGCAGGATCTTCCCACGTAGGGTCTGTACAACCTTCCCTCCAAAGAGCCCTTGATACACCATCTGCCGTGGCCCCGGAACACAATCCATTCGATAAACAGATATCTGCACTCGATCCTCGGTTTGCTATCGCACAGCACATCGAATGTTGCCCTCTGACATTGTTGCAAGGCTGGTAATCCGTCGAATTTCGTAGAGACCCATCTGGAAAATAACACCGCGGTGTATTTGGAACTTCGATCTGTCCCACCGTCAAACGAACGAGAAATAATAGAGCCGTCAATAAACTGACCCCGAAGCCGAGAGGTGCCATGGTAAGTGTATTAAAATATTAAGAGCAAACCCCAAATTCTATGAAAATCTCAAAAATAAAATAAAATAAAATCAAGATAAAAACTAAAAGAATGTACAAATAGGAAGTCGAAAGTATGAGAGCGGTCCGGGAACCGAATTCTCGGAAAACCTCTGCTCGCACAGCAAGCACAAAATGGTGTTTGTGGGTGTAACAGAGTAACGTATGTTTACATACGTTCTATACTTCAAAAGGAGGGCGCTTCTTCATATATAAGAAGACTTAGGATTAAAAACCACGTCCTGGGTATATTTAGGTTGTTTCCTTCGCTGGCAGGAAAGAAGACCTTTTGCCAGCAGCGCCAATAACAAGCGGGATTTTGGGGTCCAGGCGCGCAGTGTTCAGAACACTCGGTCTCCCTTGCTAGTTTGCCAATTGGCTTCTTAACCTTCCTCCTTTGCAATTACACGATGTGGTTTGATGTGGGCCATCCTCGTACATGTAAGTTGCACATGCATGAGATCTAACTCATCGGATGTCAAACCCCAGAATCGATTCGACTAGGACCTGCGGGTAAATTGACCTCAGAAAGCAAAAATAGGCTTACAATTCCGTTATCTCAAATGTTTCGACAATTGGAGGAACAGGTGCTGCAATGCTTACCCTCCCTTGGTTTCTTCACTTTTTTTGATACAGGATATACGAGAAATACTTGACAAGACGAGCTAGAAACAGCGATTCAGCCAGTACTGATACGACATACAAATGTACAGGAAACCGAGAACCCTTTCCATGGGATCCCAGGAGCTATCACTTGGCGCCTCAATTATAGCCTACCACCAAACAGTTCGGATTTCGAAATGTCAGAGACCCACATGACTATGCACGAACATCGAAGCCTTTACTCGGAATGGTTCCGAAATTTCCTCATCTGGCTAATAACTCACCAAGTTTGCCTTGATTGGTCGAAAAGCGCAGGGATTCTCAGGAGAAGTACGCGGGTGCGCGGCACAGCACTTGAACGAAATTTCATGACAGGGGCTGGCGCTTACTTACCTTCTTGCCTCCATTTTCCAGCTTCCTATTTTTAGGGTCTGCCTCGACAGCTATCCGGACACGGACATATGGTGGTGGACGACGCTTGCTTGCAGCGAGATGTATGCCCACCAATCACGTGTTTGTAGTTAAGACTCTAGACTCCTGGAAAGAATGCGACTGCAAAATGCTTGGGTGACGTTCTGTTTTTAGGAGCTTTGATTCCTTTTCCTGATATCGATCGAAGTACTGGATTGTATTGCGACTTAACTTTCATTTAATTCCAATATATCGCTTTCGAATTTCCCGCTGTCATAGTTATAACCTGTCATGCAAAGCAGCTAACTCCATCCCAAAATTCACCACCATCCTTCCAAGCCTTCTCGGCACGCGCACTCCACAGGGAAGAGATTCCAAATGTCGTCCCTCGTCCCAAATCCACGCACGATACGATTAATAGCACCAGTTGCGGTCTTCCTAACAGTAGCCTTTCTGGTTATTCATACATATAAGTCGCCAGGCGCCATAATACCTAATATAGGGACACCTGATGTTCCAAATCCACCACCTATCCATGGGGGCTATGATAATCAAGATGGCGCCAACGACAAGGGTTCATTTAGATTCCAACCTCCGGAGGCGTCAGTACAACATAGCGTCGTCCGCGGCGATAAGATAGTCTGGACGAACGATAATGGGACGGTATGGCAATCAGTCGGGCGGGATCCGAATCGGCCAGAGTGCTGGACATACGAGGATCGCTTTGGAATCTACAAGCAGCTATCGCCTGAAATTTCGAAAATAATATCCAACAATAACAAGAACAGCAAGAATAGGAGGGCTGTAGTTTTAAGGCTGGGCGGGAACCAGGCTTGGAAATCCCACTTTATCTGGCACGTTAGGTCACTTGTTATGGAGGCTGGACATCTGGCGGGGTACGATGTCATTATATCTGTACATCTCGACATGAGTCAAGAGAAGAAGGAGGCCTGGTTGAAAAAGGTGCCAGAAGAATTACGACCGCTTGTCCAGACTTTCTCGACCCAGGACCTAAAGAACTGGATTCCAAAACCGGCCGAATTCAAGAACGTATACGAACAGAATCACACACCGGTTCAGATGTTTATGGCCCAGAACCCGAAATACGATTTCGTTTATACCGTAGAAAACGACGTCCGACTAATAGGGAGGTGGGATACATTCCTAGCGGACGTGGATGCCGAATACGCTTTCCATAGGAAACATCAAGAGAAGGACCAAAACATGTCGGATATTCCCGATTTGGTGACCTTCCAGTCGGTACGACGTCCAAGAGGTGACTGGCCATGGCTCAAGGCCGACTCCGAGAAAGAGTGTATCAAGAAGTTTGGCGGTATGGAGAACATCAGGTCTTCCCTCGGTGTAGTGTGGGGTTGGTCACGGAAATTGACGGATTCCATAACCCAATTCAACAAGGATGGTCTGAACTGTTACTTCGAGTATTTCGCACCATCGGTCGCATATCACCAAGATCTAACTACCTTCTTTTACCAACATCCACTATACTGTCCTAACAGGCCTAGTCCATCGGAGAGGCACTCGATGGCACCCAAAGATCTTGGGAAGAACGACCCAAGGCTTGTCCAATATGATAAAGTTGCTGTAGGGTGTACTGTAAGTTAATATCCACTTGAAGCGGAAACCGTTTTCTCTTGCTAACTGTAGATTCCATGATCAGTATTACTTTGTCAACATCCACGCTCAACCCTTCTGGGATACGTGGTACCGAAACCCTGAGGCCTGTCGTCCGCCTGCCTTAGTCCATCCCATCAAGGGCGATTTCTTCAACTAGATTCATATATAAAGTACACAACTTTGATTTCAAAAGCATGTCGATTACGTTAAATTTGGTTTGGTATTTGGAGGTTAGCATTTAGCAGGCGAACTTGTTCTTCGGTTACGGTTATAGTCTAGTACAGAATTTCTAATGATGATCGTATTTCATGAGAGGTCAACCTGGTCTTTTCGTGGATGTTTCAAGGATATTGCAAATTCCTTCTGTATATATTAGGATGCTAAAAAAAAAGGATATTATTAATAATAAGTCGAATGATATAAATTTCTAAATTCTAATGATGTTCAATATATAAGGTGGTGGTTTTAGGTCTATAAAGACCAACTGGTAAGATTGTCTCTCAAATCTTCTTCTGCAACTTCCAAGGAATGCCATCCATGATGCTGAGAAACGTTTGAGGCCCGATCTTGAGATATGTTGATTGTCTGCGAGCTCCCAGAATCATTAGGAGAAACCGCCCTAGATACTGCATGCGGCCTTAAAGAACTCGTCGACCTAAACGAATCCGCTTTTAACGGTATACGAGGACTGGGTCTCGAACTCGCCGAAGAGTCTTGTCTTTCAAATTGGAAACTTCGTGCTCGCTTCCATGAGTCGTTATGGTGCCAACCACTGGTGAGTTTATGACTTGAGCCCCGATGAGCCGAAGGGTGAAGATCCTGATGCGAAGATCTCGTTTCACTGTCATCTGGGTTAGAGTTACAGTTTACGATATCATCCGTTGCGGTCTGACGACCCGGATCTTGTGCCCATCCTGTACCACCCGCGAAAATATCCTCAATGCAATCCACGGCGTTTAATTCACCCGTCTGGAGTTGCCATGAAGCTGCCAGGGATTTTCGGTATATGTCGTGTGCTCGATCCCGTTCCCGTGAATGAGCGGGCATATTCGTCATCTCGGCGCCATAGGGGTTTTCGGCTGCTGACGTAGAGTTCGGATCCACGGGTTCGGATATCGTGGGTTCGCTCATGACCACGCCGGCTATGCCAGAGAACACCTGCGCAGGACGTAGTTCAGGTCTATTACCATTGTCAGCTCGCCTACTCAAACCAATCAGATGGAAAGGGGGTAGACAGTAATCATACACTTTAAAGCTCATATCACCCGAAATCTGCTTAATTTCTGTCGATATCTGCACCGTCGAATTGATCTTACTAGCCTGCATCAAATACCTCCTACTCTCCCGCTCTCGTCCAACGTATTCAGCAAGATTCAACTCCAAGGTCCCGAGTATTATTCGTTCCCTCCCGCTGTATTCCTGGATGATTTCGAGGTCGAGATAAACGGGTGACAGCATACCACCCCTGTCGACGGTCATTTTGATGACCAGCTCCTTTGTGTATCTCCATGTTACTCGATGTTCTTTTATCGGTATCTTGCTCGTCCGTCCTCTGGATTCGGCGAGGGGTGAGTCGCGAATATGCCATTTGACGTAGGCGAGGCCGCTAACCAGGGGGACATTGTTAAGGTCGTGGACTTGGAGTTTAAGGTTAAATCGAGGCTAATAAAGCGTTAAAAAAAGTCCAAATCTATTTTATCGGAATTAAGTATGTGCTTACTCGACGGGATTTAGGAACTAAGAAATATATGTTAGTCGGTTGTAGATAGGCGAGGAAAAGGACAGAACGGTTAAACGCTTACCTACGAAAGAATGCATGGTGCGAGGAGTTACAGGATTAGCCCACAGGAATAGGTGTAATTGGCGTCTTCCCACCCGAGAAAAGGCAGGCGTTCATAGTGATGGCCCTGGTACGGGGTGTGTGAGTGGTGTTAGCCAAACCTGGCTGTGATGTATCCCGGTAGTAGTTGGCGGTGGAGTGGAATGGAATGCATGGGATGGAATTGGGGACGGCCGATGTGGGTTTCTTAACTCGAAAGCAGCCCAGCTCAACATAAGGCCGCCTGCACGCTGACACATCCCAACTTGATTCGGTCAACGACCTTGGCCGACCACCGATAACTTGCGACCTTCGCAACTTGCGAGAGTTTAAAACAGATATACTGATATTCCATAGATAAGAATAAGATATACTATACTATATTGCGGTAAGAAGCCTTTCCCTATCCCCAAAGATACTCGCTGTCCCTTTCGAGCTTTCTCGTTCCGTAACCAAATGGCGGGTCCGGAAACTCCAGTTTGGTATCGATGAGCATTCGAAATACCACAAATATCAACACGCGCGCGACGGACTCGAGCCCGCAGTCTGCCTGCCAAGCTCATCAAATAGCCGACTATCACGAGCTTGGGCTGATTACGTATATGGAATCGTACACATTTTAATTTAATCGAGTTACATACCTCGGTAGCTTACGTATCTGTGCAAACATATTAGGAGTTACTTTCGTTCGTTCGTTATCAATTCTTTCTTTATACATATATCTATAAAGCTAGGACTGCAAGTCGAATACTTTCAACTGTTTGGCAGTTGTACAACAAAGTACACTTCTAGTCTGCGAATTCGCGAAGGAAAAGTAAAAAACCGAAATGGCGGAGATGCTTAGTATATCGGAGCTACTAGCCCACCCGGGTATGCAAGAAATCGTAATACCGTTTACTCCTAGTAAAACTGGGCTTGCAGAAGTTGCAATTGGAAGAGGTGGTCCAATCAAGGTATGCCCAGCCTTCGTTTGTTCAAAGAAGGGGGACGAAAAACCACTAACAGGGATTCCATCGGGAAGATCAATTATGAAATCCACGGAACTGGGCCGATAAAATTGGTGTTTATCATGGGCCTCCGTGCCCCTCTGATCGCTTGGCAGAGACAGATTAGATACTTTGGTCACGAGCATGGCGAAAGATATTCCATGCTGGTATTTGATAATCGGGGTGTCGGCGGATCAGATAAGCCTCTTATGAGGTATACAACTAGTGAAATGGCGCTTGATACTAGGGTATAAATAAACTCATCATTTGCTACAGGTTTGCATTCTGTTGCTAATATAACCTATCATAGGATCTTATGGACCACCTTGGCTGGATCGAACCGGTCCATATGGTCGGTGTTAGTATGGGAGGAATGATTCTTCAAGAATTTGCCTACCGGTTCCCGGATAGATTGGCTTCTGTAGTATTCCAATCTACTGCGGCTGTGATAAAAGCCGAAGTGGTATGATCTCGCAGACGTCCAACCATAGCCAAATGCACTATAGCTAATTTTCAAACCTCAATAGCCATTCTTCGAAAACTTGAGGCGCAGAGCAGCCCTTATCAAACCCAAGACACTGGAAGAAAGACTCCAGGCTGCGCGTGAGAATCTATTTGGACACAAATTCCTCAACACACCCGACGAAATGGGCACCTTCCCGACAAATGCGGACCGATTCAATGCCGAAGAAATCTGGAAGACGGAAAACGTTAACCAGCCGCCGTTCCTTGGCTTCATGTCACAATTAGTGGCTGCAGGGTGGCATTCGTGTAGTCCCGAGAGGCTGAGGTACATTGGAGATCATGTCAAATATGTCTTGGTTGCTTATGGCGGGCAAGACAAGATGATTGAACCGTAGGAATATCCCTTATTTTGTTGAGATATCATGTCCTAGACTAACAATCAGCTGCCTTGAATAGTCCGCACTCGGAACATATGATCAAGTGTCTCGGTCCTCGGGTAAGATCGCATCTATTCCCAGATGCCGGTCATGTCATTAGCACGGAGCATGTACACGAATACAATGATATGGTGAGGGAGCTCATTGAAGAGGCTGCTGCTTCGGTAAATAATGTACAGTGAAGGAAATGCCGTCTATCATGTTCCAGCCGCGAACTGCAATAATTATGTACAAGTAGATATGGAGGGTTATGGGTCTCAGAGATATCCCAATCTTAGACTATTGTTAATTAGTCGTATGTACCCGCTGGAAAGTTTCTGGCTCTCCGGATTTGGGGTTCTTGGTGCGCATTGTTTTGTATTCTATCCTTTTTGAATGAATGAATGGGTCGAGTTTCCAAGATACCAGTTATTCGACGTATATCATAGCTCTGAAGTAGGGTTTATCGGGTTCACGATGCATTCTTATCGAGGAACTCCTTCGCTTCGTTGATCTTACTAGCGAGGTAGGGGCTGCCGCCACGATCCGGATGGTTTAACAACATAAGCTGTCGATGATGTTTTCGGACATTCGCTTTTGTAAGGTTTCTCTCACTGTATAGCAGAGTCTATTAGCACAGACAAGAAGGAACAAAGTCCTAGCCAGGTAATCTCTTACCTCAGAGATAAGATGAGGGATGCTTCTCGTCGGTTCATTCTGGCATCGAATCCACCTTTGTAGAACTGTTTTCCAAACCCTGCACCTCCAGGAATAGCTTTGTACTTTCGTAAGGCCTGTAGGCTACATATAGCGAGAAAATTGTGTAAGAATCGAACTTTCGGACAGATGGCGGGATAGAAATCATCAAGAAGTAGCTTACCCTACTCGCCCCTGCAGTTTCAAGCTCTTATTAGCAAGTATTCTTTTGAATGATAGTTATAATTATAAAGACTTACCATAAAAGCCGCCGCAGCGACGCCGACGCCAACCCAGACTACATTCATTGAAACGCCTGTTATGAAAAGAAAACGATGGTGGAGTTACTGACAAAAAAAAAAAGAGGTAGATCGAATGAATGAATCTATCTGTCTGGGATGTCGGAGGTTTTTCTTCAATTTTTTCGCTTATTGGTCTGGTCGGGATGCCAAGACCTGTCGCGCATTGCCATCAAGCCGGCTGCAAGTCGCATGGCCTAAGTTTGGTGCCGCAGCTCCTCCACAACATACTCTCGCCAGACCCAGAACTTGTCTGTACGGACCTTCTTTCCATCATGCAAACCCTCCGTCACCGTCATCCCATTCTGCGTACATACACCTTACACGAAAGTCATAGCCCGGTTGTCAGATAGTACCGTTCCTTAAGGAGAGACTGAGGCCACCCATTCCAACATCATACACCAAACCGTCGCGATGAAGAGCCGACCAGTACACCCTGCTAATGGAACTCTAAAGGGTTCCGGGGAGACACTTTATTGCATCTGTAAGAAACCGGATACGGGCAAATGGATGATAGGTTGCGATGGATGCGACGACTGGTTTCACGGGGAATGTGTGAATGTTCGACCCATCGAAGAAGACTTGGTGGATCAATATTTCTGTAAGCACCTCCATTACATCGGCCGCTATTACAAATCCTCCCTAATCGTACGATTTTTATTTTAGGTCCCGGATGCCAGGAGAAGAACCTCGGTATTACAACCTGGAAACGCAAATGTAGACTACCATCTTGTCCACGCCCAGCTGCCACAGCAGCTGAACCGCCATCTAAGTACTGTACCCCGGAGCACGGAGTCGAGTTCTTTAAATCAAAGATTCCTCTAGCCGACTATAATCCCTCTGAAGTCGCAGCTCTCGCAAATGCAGTCAATGATGCTGCCGGTTTCCGAAAGCTAGGCGACAGCGTTCCCGCACCGAGTAGCCCGGCCGCTCGTGCAAAGATTGAAAACCTACTACTTTCGGATTTTGAAAAACTACGTCCACAAAAGGAAGCGATTAATCTTCAGCAAAGCCGCCTTACGGCTCGCTCAAAGTTCATTAACATGGCTAAGGATCGCCAGAAGCGGGTTGCCGACGAACTGCGTGCCGAAGAAAACCAATCTTCGAAGGGAAGTAAGGAAATATGCGGGTTTGACATGCGCCTGGCGCTAGATGATGAAGAATTTGCAGAATGGTGCGAGAGCGAGGAAGGGAAAGCAATATTTGAAAGTGGCGTCATCAGCGGCCGCGAGGACCTCTGCATCAAGAAGAAATGCGAGAAGCATAAGTATTGGTTGAGGATAGCTGTGGAAGATATGGAATTAGAAGAGAGGCTGGTCGCTGAGGGATCAACTGTCCTTACGAATGAAGAAAATGGTCTCCGACAGCGACAGAATATGAAGTCGCTTATGGAGGAGAACCAGCGATTGAGATAGACAATCTGTATACATAGTAAATAAGAGGCGTCAGGGGTGTACTGGAAGGTATTATACTAGTAGCTATATCGAAATTTAGTAGTACTTTTCTAAGATATTGAATCACAAGATACCTTCATAGCCATTATACGGCTCCTACTAAGTTAAGAACAGATCCAGGGTAGCTCTTCGTCTGCGTTGCGTTGCAGTCAGAAGTCTTGGCGCTGATCAAAAAAGTTGGGAAAGCGATTTCTTTCAAATCTTCAAATCTTCAAATTTCTAAAAAACCTCTTCCTTTCCTTCACGACCCCGGTAACTTTGTGTGAAAATGAGGTACCTCCCTAAAATTATACCCTACAATGCATCGCCATCTTATACTAAGTATTCTACTCTAGGATCGAAACCTGTTACTTCTGTTCGCACCCGGTTTACCCTTCCAAGGGTATCACCTTTGTTCGTAACGATGCGAAAGCTTTCCGCTTCTGCAGGTCCAAGTGCCATAAGAACTTCAAGATGAAGCGAAATCCAAGAAAGGTACATTTTATACACAAATATTTCCCATTATATCCTTGAAATAAAGATCTTAAAACTAATATCTCTGCTCCTTCTCCAGCTTAAATGGACAAAAGCCTTCCGTAAATCTGCCAATAAGGAAATGGTCGTCGATTCGACACTGTCATTCGCCGCCCGTCGCAACGTTCCTACAAGATACTCTCGCGACTTGGTCGCCACAACTCTCAAAGCGATGCAAAGAGTTACCGAGATCCAGACAAAGAGAGAGAGGGCGTTTTACAAGCAAAGAATGACAGGAAACACAGCCAATCGCCGCGCTGCCGACAGGAAACTGGTGGAGGAGAACCAACATATGCTCCCAGAGGTTCGGGCCAGGTTACAACAAACGGAAGCCGAGCTATCAGATGCCGAGGAGACAATGCAGGAAGAGGCTATCGCTGTCGCTATCCCCGCGAGACAAAGGCAGGCGAAACGACAGGTTCAGGCTGGAGATGCGATGGATATCGAATGAGCTGCTTACTCGAAAAACTGTCGCATCTAACGGTGTTATGGACTTGTATGATACACTTGCTGTTCACGCGATCTGTATGATAGGAGGAAATGGCGTAGAGGAGTTTGGGTCTCTGAGATTTTTTGTTTTATACATCTGCATCGACATGCATCGAATTGGTCTCGTGGGCAGTCTCCCCCTCAGAAACATACCATATTATCAATTATCAAATAAAAGTTTTTTTCTCCAAGATCGTACAAGCCTTTACAAAAGCAGGCGCTTGGTAAAGTAGCATCATGCTAAGTAGTAATTCAATATAGCTCTAAAATAAAAGAACATCAAAGACAATACCCTTTAGTGCATGCATCCAGCTGACTCGCCACAGTCGGTTTTTTTTTTCAAGAACGGAGGAAAAAAAGTAAAATCCGAGTGGTAGCGCCGAAAAAGCAAAGCCAAACGAGACGACGACACCGATGTGATTTATTTGCAACCCACATTTAACGCCGGCCAGTTCCGCGGTCCCCTCCAAAGTTCAACCTCATCGATGACATCTACAACCTAAAGCGACCCGGCAGATAGAAGAAAGAAAAGAAACGGGTGCGTGTGTATATGAAGAAGAAGATTGAAGACGGGACTTTTCTCCAAACCGACAGAGGCGCCCTTAGTTGGCCACCTACCATAACGCGATCATGATTCCCTCGATACGAGCACTCAAGCCGGCTCTCAGATTACAAAGCCCCTCTACCCGACTGATATATCGAGACCGATTCCCATTACACTCCCAGAGCCTGTTATACCGAAATACCCGTATCTCGAGCGCACCTTTCAGTTCTTCTCAAATCCGAAAGCTCTCCAACCAGACCCCACCATCCGATAAGAAGCCGGAATCAGAAAACAACTCCACTGAGGGGCGTCCCAACGAAAAAAGCCAGGAAACCCAACAGGAGAAGGAAAGCAAAGAGGAGAAGAATCAACAGAGCGGCAATAAAGGACAAGATGGACCGAAATCAGATCGACAAGGCCAAAGCCAGGACAACTTCAATGGTTTCCCAGGTGGTCCTTTCCAAGGTCAAGGTGGCAAGGGTGCCAAAGCCGAGTTCAAAATGGATTTACCGTCGCTAGTCACATCCGCTGTCGTCTCATATATCCTATACCGAACCGTCGTCCCTGGAGAGAATTCACGAGAAATCACTTGGCAAGAGTTCCGGACAACTTTCTTTGACAAAGGCCTCGTCGACAAACTGACCGTTGTAAACCGTCAACGGGTCAAAGTCAGTCTTCATAGGGATGCAGTCTCTCGAGTCTACCCCGATTCGAACCCTGCTGCAGGAAACAGCGTTTATTACTTTAGCATAGGGTCAGTCGAGGCGTTTGAGCGAAGATTGGATGACGCGCAACGGGAGCTTGGAATTCCTAGCTCGGAACGTATACCGGTGGCCTACAAAGATGAGATATCATGGTTCGGAACGTTTTTATCATTCGGCCCTACATTGCTACTTCTGGGTAGTATCTACTGGTTTTCTAGACGGGCTGGAAGCAGCGGTTCGCAGAGTGGTATCTTCGGTATCGGAAAGAGCAGAGCAAAACTCTTCAATCACGAAACGGAAATCAAGACAAAGTTCAAGGATGTGGCTGGTATGGATGAAGCAAAGGAAGAAATCATGGAATTCGTGAAGTTCCTCCAAGAGCCCGGAATCTACAAAAAATTAGGTGCCAAAATCCCACGCGGAGCTATTCTTTCCGGCCCACCCGGTACCGGTAAAACATTGCTCGCCAAAGCCACCGCGGGAGAAGCAAAGGTACCATTTTTCAGCGTCAGCGGTTCAGAATTCGTGGAGATGTTCGTGGGTGTGGGTCCATCTCGTGTTCGAGATCTCTTTGCAAAGGCTAGGAAGAACGCACCTTGCATCATCTTCGTGGACGAAATCGATGCAATCGGCAAGTCCAGAGCTAAATCCAACTTCAGCGGTGGAAATGACGAACGGGAGAGCACGTTGAACCAGCTTCTCACGGAGATGGATGGATTTAATACTTCTGAACAGGTCGTAGTGCTGGCTGGTACAAATAGACCTGATGTCCTTGACAAGGCTCTCATGCGTCCTGGCAGATTCGATCGTCACATCGCTATCGACCGTCCTACAATGGAGGGAAGGAGGCAAATCTTCTTGGTACATCTGAAGCGTATTGTCACAAATGAAAACTTGGATGATCTATCTGGTAAACTATCGGCCCTTACTCCTGGTTTCTCTGGTGCGGATATCGCAAACTGTGTCAACGAAGCCGCCCTTATTGGTAAGACCACCTATGATATAACCACCCTTCCGAGTCTACCTTGTACTAACAAAGCCAAATAGCTGCCCGAAAACAAGCCGATTCCGTAGCCTTGATTTACTTTGAACAGGCTATTGAGCGTGTCATTGGCGGTCTGGAAAAGAAATCGTTGGTCTTGTCTCCTGAAGAAAAGAAAACTGTTGCATATCACGAGGTATGTCCCCGAATATCCCATTGTATAACTTGACACATTCTAATCATTATATCATACAGGCTGGCCATGCTGTCTGCGGATGGTACCTCAAGCACGCCGACCCTCTTCTGAAAGTATCCATCATCCCTCGAGGACAAGGTGCCCTCGGATACGCCCAATACTTGCCACCCGGTGACTCGGTATGCAAAGCCCCCACCCCCAAATATACATCATCACCCCAAAACTAACCAATCAAATAAAAACAGTACCTCATGAATGTCTCCCAACTAATGGACCGTATGGCCATGACCCTCGGCGGTCGTGTCTCCGAAGAACTACACTTCGAAACCGTCACCAGCGGAGCCAGCGACGACTTCAACAAAGTTACAAGAATGGCCACTGCCATGGTCACCAAATGGGGCATGTCGAAGGATATCGGATACCTCTACTTCGAGGAAGATCCAAACCAACTGCATAAACCATTCTCGGAGGAAACAGCACGCAAAATAGATCTGGAGGTCAGAAGGCTAGTCGATCAAGCCTACGAACAGTGCAGAAGTCTGTTGGTCGAGAAGAAGCATGAAGTTGGATTGATTGCTGAGGAGCTGTTATCGAAGGTTCGTCGTCTTCCCCCATTATCTACTTCTCGATTTAGAAACCATTTACTCGAATGCTTTTACTAATATTACAATCAACAGGAGGTCCTCGGCCGCGATGACATGATCCGTATCCTCGGTAAACGTCCATGGGAAGAACGAGACAAGCAATTTGAAAAGTACTTCCATCCAAAGGAATCCAGCGCTCCACCACCACCCGCCACCGAAATGCCACCTGAACCTGAACCTCGACCGCTATCTACTTAATCCCCCCCCTCCTTCTTTCTTCCTCATCTTCCTCCTACTCCTCGCCACCATGATTATCCATCCCACCCCATGATATAACAGATATCCTCCACTCCGGTTATTGAGTTACTTTTTTATTTATTATATTATTACATCTTTCTTTTAGTTCTTGATCACACAGACACACATAAACAACCGGATTGCATCTTTATATTATTGTTTTTTTTCTCTCCCCATATCTCTACCTTTCCGAATTCGTTTCGCTGTATATACTAATTCCGACTACATCGTAAGAGCCCAAAAAAAAAGGGGGGGAGAGAGAAAATGAGAGCGAGCGAGAGAGAGGGAAAGAAGAATATGGTAAGGTGAAAGTGAAGTATTAAAAAATTTTTAAAAAAATAACCTTAATTAGTATGTAAAAAAGATAACTACTTTGTATATAACAAGAAGGAAAAAGAACGAGAGAGAGGTAGCAGATGATTTTTTTTTTGTTCCCTTTGTTATTAGTCGGATGAAGTTGGAATAGTGTACATAAACCACCCACTCCGAGAAGAACGGATGCAATGCATTTGTAAAACAGAATAAACCCTCAACTTAAGTCCAAAAAATCCCAAAACAAAAAAAAAAAAACAATGCAATGCAATGCAATGCAATAGTCGACCTCGTCTCGTCGATATAATTAATGTCTTTAGAAATCCATAAGAACGAAGGGACCCTTTTCTGTTCCTTTTTCTATTATTTATTCTTATTCTCCTCCGCCTCTTCTTCTGGGAAGTAAAAGCCACCTTCCTTGACTGCTGAAACCCTAGGTAGGAACATACTGACGTGCTTCTGGTAGACTTTATAGTCCTTGTACTTGCTAGATGTGATAACTTCCGTCAACCATGTTGAACCCTGGAATAGGAGCAAGTAACCAAGTGCGCCAACTCCAGTCCAGTTATAGACGCTATCAGTGACTATAAAGTGAATTTAATCGTCAGCATTCGAAAGAGACAAAGTTGGATTAATAGCTTGGGCTTCAAGATCAAAAAAAATACTTACTAAATGCAGACCACTGGTACAAAAGAGCCCAGAACAACTGTTCACCCACAAAGTTTGGATGCTGTGGAATTTAATAGTTAGCTTTGGGATGCAAAAAATCAACTATATGAAAAGAAGGGTATTCCAAAACATACTCTAGAAAAGGCCCAAAGTCCACTATACAAGAACCCACGTTCAAGTTCTTTCTTATCCCACCCAAGCGGGACAGCTCCAGTTTTCTTGAACTTCTCCTTATTTTGATGATAAGCTATAAAAGTTACACACCGGTTAGCCCGTTACACACATATAAATGTATTTAAAAAAAAATTTAAAAAAAGATCAATTACGTCATACCCCACTGTTGCTGGTCCGCAAAGAATTCAAGGATAACAGCCAAAGCCATAAGCCGAGAAAACACAACATCCGCCGTAGTATTCACATCGGTTTGCGGGAAGTTCTTAGTAAGAATCAAGAATAGATAAACTGGTGTCGTGATAGCAACGAGCAGGATGTTTTGCCCGAAGCTAATAAATGTGAGATTCAAAAGAAAGAAGGCGGGTCCGCCAATTGCTTTGCGAACGATTTCCCATCTGTAGTCTTCGGATGACCACTGGTATCCGCCTTTTCTCCAGTAATTGTAAGTGAGACGGATGCTCCAGATTACCGCGACTACAGCAGCCGTGTCAATGCGGTCAGTTCGCAAGTTGTTGATGTTGGCCCAGACCGAGTAGTGAACAATGTAGGCAGCAGGAAGGATACTCCATAGACGGTCAACTTGACTGAAGTTCCTAGTGATTTCTGAAAGGATAAAGACAAAAGTTGATAGAACTAAAGAAAACAGTACAGTAGTTGCAAGGGGGTCTGTCTGCTTATAAAATGAAAAGATATCTAGCTCGCCAGCGGCAACCAGTTGGACGTCATTGACTGCATGTTGGAGGAGTTGAAGGATACTAGGCGAAGAATGTGGTATTTCAAGAATATTCGAAAATGAAGGAAGGGCAGCCATCTTGAAGGTGCCGTAGGTTGAACTGTACGAAGATACAGTTTAGGTCCTACTGGGGGGAGGCTTTTCTATTTAATATCGTCCGATACAGTGGGTCGTGTGTCCGATGTTAAAGGATAGTCCTCCGTGCATGCTCTAGAACGAGACCTTTTAGCTGTGTTGGGTCTCCCGCAGGAGCTTTGAGCACCCAACAACCGGATCTCAGTCGACAACACACGGGTGCCTTGCCTTGGCCTCAGTCTAACCACCATTGGCAGTTAAATCATGTACTTTGCACATATCTTGCAATCATATCATGCAATGTTAGCATCCTTAGTTTCATAGGTTTCATATTGAACTGATACAGGCCTGACTTACCTCCCTGTAGGTGCTGAGGTGCTGACTAACTCTCGCGTATACCCCTCGATACTGCTCAAGGCATTGGTGGACCACATCTTCCCTTGCCAACTCTCCTTTGCAAATTCGCTTCATGTTAACTTCCATCTATTTCCATACCCAAATCAACATATTAGCAAAATTCTCGAATATCATATGAATCTGGATATCTAAGTAGATATCGAAATAAGAAGAAAGAATACTTACCTCTTTGCGAAGAAACGGCCTGCTCAAACTCATCTCGGCAGCAATCGTATCATACGCCTCAACCAGCGCCACACCAAGATTGCTCGGAACGAACACATTCTTACCCCCTCCCCCTTCAGCTCTCCCACTCCCACCAGCATCTCTACCGCCCCTTCCTCTTCCTCGCCCTCGTCCTCTACTAGTACCTGTGCTTTTACCCCCACCACTTATGCAAAACACATACTCTCTCTGCTGAATCTTCTCAATATGTTCTGCCATCGTAGCATCCGTTCCAATCCCATTGGCATCCATAAGAGCAATAAGCTCAGGTTCAGTAAGGTACCCTGGTGCCGAAGTCTTCCCATCCGTCATGGTCACTTCATTAGGCACAAATCGTTCTCCTTCTTGATATCTCGGTAACATCTGAGAAGACTCCCATCTGTCCCAGGGATATACGTCAAGATAGTTCCGTTCTAGAACCGTCAATCCAGATGCATGAAAACCCTCACCACCGTAATCAATATTAACAGTAGTTGTCTCGCCAATCGCATCTTCTGAACAGCATGCTAGAAAGTGCCTGACGACGAATTCATAGACCTTTCTTTGATCGGCATCAGCCAGAGCTGCTGAGGCAGCATAAGCTACTGGGTGGATTGGAGGATGAGCTTTATCATTGTTCTTTCCGCGCCTGGGTTGCTCAAATGCACCATCCAATAGCCTGTGTTTTTCATGTTAAAGCCTGGTAAAACCTTCAATGGAATCTACACCACTCACCCAGTAGCATAATCACCCCAGCCCCAACCGCCAGTATCATTAGTTTGCTTCCCAATCAGGGCTTGAAGGTTGACAGCTTGATCATACTGATCGGTTTCCGTACGAGGGTAACTAATAAACCCAGATGTATACAAACCTTCAGCAGCCTGCAGTATGAAATAAATTAATACTGATCTTCTCATACCTCCAAAATCATTTCACCATACCTTCATAACCCTCTGAGAATTCATGCCCAAGAATCTACTACCCTGTTTCTGCAACTCCACCGTCGTCAAAGGTAGAGGTTTGCTATATAATAAATTAGTAACATGCCTCCTTTGGAAATATATAAACCGGCGACGTACTATTTCCTCGTCGGCTTCCTCGCTACGCTTTTAACAAGCGCATCAGGGCTTGACATGCAGCTCTCAAAAAGTAAAACAACCGCCATTCGATCAAACAATCGTGACCGGTCCCAATTATATGTCGTCGAGGTCCCATCCCGAGTATGCATCAACTTCAACGACCAGAACGGCTCTGGCACGAAGTTCTTGACTCTCATATACCTCTCAACCACAAAGCCAAGAGTAGGGAACTGACATGACCCTATAGAAAGAAAAATAGATGGTTAACAAATTGTACTTATTGATTAATTACTATCGTCGCACCCTTCTTACCATAGCTTATCAGAGCATCCCCAGCAAGCCCCCAGCGTCCCTGGAGCTTCAAGCTCTGGAACCTCGTTAAAGCAGCTCCAATTCTAAGATCTAGTTCCATACGTGCAGAAACAGCCAACGCCTGTCTTTCATCTAGATCCTTCGGATTATGTGCAGCCCGAATGACATGGCTATAATCCTCCCAATGATACATTAAGTCAGCCAAAGTATACCTTACATTGATAGCGAGACTTGAGGAAAACAGAATCAAAGAAAAAGAAGAAATCTCACCTCTTCTCAATATTACTAAACTGCGCTCTCTTAACTTGAATGTTTGGATTCCCCCTTTTCGCGAAAGTCCGAACCTCGGTCCCAATATACTCCCCTTCTCTATCACAATCCGTCCAAATAAACAGAATCGTAGCATTTCTAGCTTCTTTCTGAATATTATCCGCAATACTTCGTTTATCCTATAAAAAAAGGGATTTCGCTACGCATTAGTCTCTCCCACTCTTTCGGATCATTCAGACATCGAAAAAAATCAAAAAGTGGAGGAAGAATCAATTCCCAAAAAAAAGAGAAATAAAGAAATAAAGAACCTACCTTCTCAATATTCTTCGTAATAGGCGCATCAAACAATTCAACAGGATCGCAATCAGACCATTTACGAAACCGATCCACAAAATCAATCTCCTCCGTATGCCCCTGAACAGCAGTCATAGTAACTTCGCAATGATCCCATTGATTGAACTTATAATCAAAATCATAGTTCCTAATATATTTATTCCCCGTTTGTCTCTGATATATATATAATATTAGCTTTTATCAACATACCTACAAGCTTA
Organism: Orbilia oligospora ATCC 24927; assembly: GCF_000225545.1. Lineage (NCBI taxonomy): Eukaryota > Fungi > Ascomycota > Orbiliomycetes > Orbiliales > Orbiliaceae > Orbilia > Orbilia oligospora. The sequence continues at coordinate 1,100,201 of NW_011645611.1, read as the reverse complement.
AAACGCCAAAGCTCCAAAGCTAAGACCCTAGCTCTTATAACTCACCAAACAAACGCAAAAGAGAGAGAGAAAAAGAGGATGACTTATTATTGCATGAACATACCGTTTGAAACCTTCCTCCGCTGAGATGCCCAGCAACTGCTTTAGCTACCGATGACTTTTCTGCTACACAGAGTACCTTCACCATTTTTGTACGCTGAAGTTTTAAAAAACTGATGATGATGACGATGAAGGAGAAGAAGAAATAGGAAATTAAGCTAGGTGGGTGAGGTGTGCGTCCGATGGTGTTCATGCCAGTACTTATATCTCGCGTGTTGCCGTTAAAAACAGGCACGTATTTTGGGAGCTTCAAAAAATGCAACAGGGGAGCAAGGCATTGGATCCTGACCAACTTGCAACAGGCAAACTTAAAACTTCTGGATCAATGTTTCGAGTCCTCAGTTAAGCTAACTAAACGAACTTATAGAGATGGGCAAGGTTTGAACTCCCTAGTACTAGTGCTCCGAGTACATAATGCAAATGCTTCCTATATGAATTTATGATAAGAGCCCCGTGTATACTACCACTACAACAGCTAGCTACTATAAAATGCCTACTAACCGCTTTCTCTCCCAAAAGAAAAGCTACCAAGTTTCGAAAAAGACGTATTACCACAAACCAAACTAGAGGTTAGGCACAAAGAAGTATACATACAAAGAAAGCTTTAGCTAAATAAATTTGATTTCGATAAAAAAAGAAAAGAAGGAGGAGAAGAAAAAGAAAGAGAGCCTTGATTATAGGGGAAATGGTCAAGACAAGAAAAACCAACCACTGCTTTGCTTTGCCTTTCACTTTTGAATAGACCCAGTTTATTTCTTTCACCACAACGTCCCTTCTCCGTTTCTACCACCAACGATCCAAGACCTAAAGCATATAACAAACCCCGAAATTAAGCTGGCTCAGACCAGTCGACTTGGTCCGTGGAGTTCTCCGCCCCAGTTGCGTGTGCTACCCTTAATCTAAGCCTCAGTGGCGGCTGCAAAGCAATTATCCATTAGTAAATGTCATTAAAAAATCACAAGTTAACATAACATTGCTTCTCACCTTAAGACTACCCTGAACCTTCATCTGCTGTGTCGCTTCTCCTTGTGGCTGCAACTCCGTGCTGCTAATAGGCATCAACTGCAGCTTCTGACTCTTCGGTACAGCAGCCTGCAAGGAGATACCGTGCATGGCATCTGAAAAACTATTGTTCTTAAAGCGAGCAAGGATGGCAACCAGTCCATCGGCATTTCGTTGTAAGCTCAAAGTTATGAGAAGTCCCTTCTTGTTATACACGGTATGAGCGTTGGCTGCGGGTGCTTGTTGTGGTTGAGGAGCAGGGCTCGAAATTCCAGATCCAAGATCCCCTAACAGACTGCTCGCTGGTGGAGCTGCAGCCGGTGCTGATGGTCCACTGCTGAATAGATCCAGGATATTATTCACAGATGCAGCGGCAGGTGGCGCCTGTGCGATTGGAGAAGTTCCACCAAACAAATTCATGATGTCGGCGTGTCCATTGGCTTGTGTCGGAGGCGCAACAGGGGCAGCAGCTCCATCATCGCTGAAAAGATCCAGCAAGTCATCAGCGCCTGACTTCGGTTTCGCAGCCGGTACCTTGGTCTTCGCCTTTCTACTACCAGGTCCTGTATCACTAAGGACTCTATCCTCGGTCCGAGCTTCTGGCGGAGGCATTCTCTCCAAAACACCCCGTCGGACGCCATCGTGTCCAAAGAGATTGCCGTATTCCACACTTCGCTGCTGAATCTCAACATCAAGACTGTCCGAGCTGGCTATTAATACGCGGCGCACTCTCTCGATTTGGCTTGGGTCGTTTATTCTTGTCGTAAGCTTCATCAAGCTGGTCATGATGTACTCGTGAATGACACTGTTGACATATGCGGAATCGACAATGCCCGTCAGGAGATCAACAATATCCGATTCCTTAACATCCTGAACCAATTCTTCTTCTTCGTAGGCACCGCCCTTGAGCAAAAGATCGCCGTATTCGCCAATAACCCAAGCTCCCGCCAAAGTCAATGCCTCCTGTGTGATATCCGTCCGAAGAGCAGAATACAATTTTTGAACGGAATAGGTTTGCAATTCTGGCTTGCTTGTCGCTATCAGGCGGATAAAGCTAGAAAGAATCTGCTCCTTGACGAAATTTCCGGCCTATAATTCACAATAATTGGTTAGTTCGTTACTAGTTTTACCATCAAAAATCATCGAATCCATAGCTAACCAGTTTCAGAACCCTCAAAACAGTATCAATATGCCAACGTTCATTCGGCGCAAACTTCTCTGCAGCAATACAGATCTGAGTCGTCATCGCGGGTTTGAATTCATTATTAGCAACCTCAAGGAAAGCGAGGAGCTCGCGAACCAGCACCCGGATGTTACTATCGTTGATCAACGTAAACGATAAATCCAAAGCCCTCCTCCTGATCGAAATATCCGGATCTCTCAAACAATCCAATATAGTATTCCTGTGCCGCTGAACAGCGTTCGGCTCGAGATTGACAACCTTGATCAAAGTATTTAAAGCAACATAACGGATATTGTTATCCTTATTGCTAAGAAATTTGCCAAGAATATTGATACCAAGAACTCGCAACCCGCTATCGGCGTCAATATCCAAGATTGTAAGAACAGCTTCGTATAGAATCGAATTGCCAACATTCTTCGAAGAGTCGGTGTTTGTAGCAACTTGTGCTAGGATATCGTTGATCTGTTCGCTCACTCCGGAATCACCTTTGCCCATTACTCTTAACAGCTGAAGTATCTTAACCTGAAGGAACGGATCGGTAACACCAGTAACATCATGCTCCGGCGCATACCCTGCTGTCGTCAATGCCTTCAGTTGTTTCACTAGGACCGGTGTGTACGTCTTGAACTGCTCAACAAGGTCGGGATCGTGAATGCAAAGATCGATGATTAACGTAAGACTGCACAACAAGACCCCGTGATTTCTATCCTGCAAAAGTAACTTCGTCTTCTCGATAAAGTGTTCCTGGAGATCTGGAACCTTGCGTATTATCCTCATGGCGCAAAGAGCCGCCTTTTTCCGTATATATGGATTCGCTGTCGATAGCAAGCCTTCGATCTCCTGGAACAAATCTCGTGCCATTTCTGTCGATGCGATGTTTCCCAAAGTACATAGCGCCAATCCGACAACGTACTGATTGCTGTGGTTTAAGTCACTATATCCCAACCGATTAGCTTCAAAAGGCACGAGCTATCCAAATAAAGGAACCTCCTATATACTTCTTGAGAGAATTCGTGACCAATGTCAAAACCTCCTGATTCTCATCTAGCAACAACATAGTCCCAAGGTACCCCAGTCGTTTATCGGCAAACCGTGGCGAGGCTAGGAGCTTGAGACACTCGATCTGGCCGAAGTGTGTCCTCTCACCGAGCGTGAATAGATAAAGAAGCTTCGCAACATTATTGCGACTTTTTTTTTGCTCAGAAGTATATTAGTATTTGAACGACTTCCTCGAGTACAATCGGACCGGATAAGGGATCAAAAATACCGGATTGAAGAATCCGCAGACTCTTCTCGAAATGAAGCTCGTATCGCTGCACTCTCCTTTTGAATGACAGCTCTCTCGTCGGCGATAGTCTTCGATGCGCGCACAGCTCTAATGAATTGCTTCACTATCAAACAAGTTAGAACGCACGTATGCACCCCAGTAATAGATATACTTAAAAAGGGGGAGAAAAAAGGGTTAACCCACATGAGCTTTGTGAGAAATTGAATGCCATGATGCTACTGTCTTTTTAAAAACTAACAACCTCACCTAGAGGTGTTCACGGTATTCTCCCAATGTTATCGCCAAAACGTACCACCTCAACGAAGCTTCCAATTCGAGCCCAACAGGTCGTAAGTTCCGTTGCGTGTGCCTCGGCGTATAATATTCGGTGCTTTTGGGGAGGAGTGGGGTTTTTTTGCGTAAACGTGTCTATGGTGCAAGTTCAGCCGACGTACGGGATTATATGTATGGTGTCCGTTTGGCGAGCTATTTGCTAGGTCTTGAGGGAGCCTCCGGGGAGCTACGTAAAGGGTCACAAAGCCGGTCTGAGGCCGAGTCCGTAGGGAATGGAGTGCGAGGCGAAGGAAGGTATATCGGTTTGGTCGCGATAAGTTGTGGACGACGAGGACGTACGTAGCCAGGTAGTGGGAGAGGTCAGGTTGCGGTTTGGAGCTCCCAGGGTTCTCCCGAATTGGGCAAAGGAAATACCACATCTACTCAACCTCAAAACCGCGTTGTCAGCGATGCGTGATGCAGTCCTTGTCAGACATCGAATTTTCACCACATCTAACGGATGCGCGTTTATGGACTACGGTATTCGCAGTTGAAAATGATACATAGTGGATGAATTCAGTGCCTCGATCTATATATCTTACATAGATATTGATCGGAATATAATTATAAGACCAATGCTGCATTAGTAAAGTCTCAAGACCAGCCGCCCTAACTAATAGAAGCAACCAACTAATGATATAAATATTATATTCTATCATAGTATAGCCACACAGAACTCATTTCTACCTCTAGCCACCCATCAATCTTACCTTATTCCCCAAGAGCACACTTGTTAATTTGACATTTGTTATTCCATTCGTTCTGATTGATTTCGTCATATCGCCCGACGGACAAATCCAGCTAGGCGCTCAACATATGTTATACTATTAATTTTGGATCATAAAGCGAGAGTAGAGGAAAAAAAGATAAAAAAGCAGGGAAAACGGCCAACGCTAGCTATCAAAAAACGCCTTGTTCTGTCTGAGTAAGGAAATATCTCGTATCAAAGAAGAAAATGGGGGTGATAGTGGAGTAATGGGAGTAAGCAGTAGAAGAGGGGGGAAAGATAAATAAAAGGGTGAGGTAGTGGGTGGGGGCGTTCGTAAAGTCAGTACACAAGGTTTATGTCTCGCTGTACCGCTGGAGAAAATAAAAGAATAGAAAGGAAAAAAGTTAAAACTAAGTAAAAGGAAGGAAGGCCAGATAATTTTTGAGGAGAAGATCGCCATTCATCGCAAAAACCATCGCTGAAAGCAGGATTACTCTTCCTGTATCTCTTCCTCTTCGTCCTCATCATCTTCTTCATCAACAAGAGGGGTGTCTTGTTCTTCTCTATCATCGTAATAAGCTTGATCCGGTGCCAGATTACCGTTAGTGTGTGAAAGGTGGTTGAGGTGGTTGCGGAGCTTAGCCACACCGGGCCCACTAAAAACACAGAAAACTGCCCTCTGGTGCTCGTTGAACTCTATAAAAGCGAGATTAATTAGTCAATGAGCATCGAAAATCTGGTCTGCGAGATTCTCTTACCGTTTGGCGGGGGGCGGCAGAAACGAGTCAGATCCTTGCGGAGAAAACAAACAACCCCGGTCAAACTGAGATGAGTGAGTTTGGTGCACGAGTTGATTAATTCGTGAATGCCCTAAGTTGCTTGTTAGTCGAATTCAAAGCAAAAAAAAAAAAAAAAGGTAATATGTAAAAAAGAAGGTAAAGGGAGAAGGTAGAAACACATACATCAACAGTGAGGTTCGTGCAATAGGAGAGATGAACTCTCTCTAGTGCACAGGGATGGGACCTGGACGAATGTACAAGTGCCATCAACGACCTATCGGTGATATTACTGCACTTGACCAAGCCAATCCTTCGAAGTTTCGGGAGGGTGGCAAGTTGAGTAATACTTCGGTCCGTCAATCTCTGACAACAAGCAAGGTCGATATATCTAATTCTATTGCAAGATCGGATCAATTGTGCGATGGCTTGGTCGGTCAGCTGCGTGCAGTGTCCCAGATGCAGATAATGTAGATTTTTAGTCAACTTTGTAATCGCAGTAACTGCACGATCTGTGATAAGCCTGCACTTTGCCAAAACCAGATTGCGTAACCTGGGTGCAATTTCGACAATGTGCTCGACGCTGTCATCCGTCAATTTATCGCAATTGGTGAGATCGAGGATCCGCAAGCTTTCGTATGGTCGGTTAGGGATCCCAGTAAAGGCAGCATCTGTCAACAGATCGCAATGGCCGAGACGTAATTCTCGAAGGTGTGAGAGTTTCCAGAAGATATCGAGGACGGCTTGGTTGGTGATCTTGTTGACTTTGTGGAGGTCGAGTTCGAGAAGGTTGGGACAGTATTTCGTGAAAGCCATGACACTTTCGTTTGTGATTTGGTCGCACTCGTTCAATTTGAGCTAAAATAGTCAAGAAATCCGTTAGCTTAGCTCTCGTCGAAAGGATAAATTAGGATTCGGATTTAGGATTGTTCCCTCTCACCCGCTTGAGATGAGTGCAATGAGCTGCAACAGCAACCATAGAAGCATCCGTCGTCTTCTTGCACTCAGTAATGTTGAGTCCCTGGAGTCTCTTGCAGTTGTGAGCAATAACATTCATCGAGAGATCTGTAACATCGATGAGACCCGATAAATCCAATGCTAGCAACTTGGGATTGTTCTCCAGAACACGCATGATGCTAGTATCGGTGACCTGAGCGCAGTTCGTCAACGTCAATCGCTCGAGCCTGTTACAAGCAGCCAGAGCCAAAACAGTTCCATCGTTGAGAGTTTCTGTCAAAGTCGTAAGATTTAGGCGTTTAATGAGCGAAGCGTAGGGAAAACTCGGCTGTTCCATCTGTATCGTCTTGGCCAAGCTTTCGAGGCTCTTGAATTTCGAAATGTAGGGTCGGATCCATAGCAATTCCACAGCACATCTTGCCCACGACTTGCAGACGAAGACACACGATTGAAGGTCTTGGGGTGAAGCAAGTCGTCCGAAGATAGCGAAGAGAAGCTCTGGAGGCAAGTAGGCTGTAGGCGATACCTTCATATCTTCAAACTGTTTTAGGTCTTCGTCCTCGGTTTCCTTGCCATCGTCGACGATCGAGGTCGAACTATCATTTGCAGACTGTTGGAAGAAGTCATTTTCGAGTTCATCTTGTACATTCCTTTCTGGGCTTCCGGTACTGCTCGAATAGTCGTAACGAGTCGGATCTCGTGCTGTTGGTATGGTTGTAGAAGCCATGGTGTGAGAGGGTTGTCGATTGACGAAGAAGCAGATTGGGTGGTGGATGCCTGCCTGCCTGTGTTAGGCTGCTGTTATGAGCGGATTTGTCTCAAAACCCTCAGATGGACAAATACCAAAGCCAACGTCGATGAGGTGACTTGTATGTGTGTGAAGGATTCGGTGTGGAAGTCGGGTAGAACAAGCGAAGGAATTAGGGCCGTGCTCGTGGTGGTTCCGTGGTGGTGGGTGGTGGCGGACTATCTTTGGAACCTTTGAGGAGGGAAGATCGGGTCAACGAGGCTCGGTAGTTGACTAGGAGAGGAGAGAACAACCGACAGGAAGATGGGAGAGAGATAAAGTGAGCCGGTTTGATGGAGATAGCTAGTGACAGTTTGATGAAGCAGGTTCCTAGCAGGATGGGATCGGGTTGAAGAGAAATTTTGAAGTTGAGGAATTTTCGATGTTCTGTTTTGGGGATGTCGGATATTTTTGGTAAGCGGGGGGGTTTACATAGGACGTTTAATAGTTGCATCTGTTTGGTGAGGGAAGAAGGCTGTGTGGGACCGCTGGCTGGCTGGCTGGCTGGCTGGCTGGCTGGTTGGTGAGGTAAGCCAGCCAGCCCTGCTTTCCCACCAAGTTTATACATCCGCCCCGCCCTACAATTATTAATATCCTTTACTTAATTACTTCTTAAGATCTTCAATATCATATAGTATTCAATCTCGTTCATCGCATTGCATTTAGATTCAAAAAACATCCAGCAGGTCAATATATATATACTTGCGAGATTAATCCTACCTCAGGTATGTCTGTCAAAAAAGTAAAATAGCTTATCCACCAATCCAATCCAATCTGTTATATTTTGTTTTTTGTTAAAACCATATTGCTCTCGTTTGTCTTCTTTCTTTCTTTCTTCCTTTCTTCCATTGTGTCCATAACAAAAAGGGCTCTTTTCTTTCTTTCTTTCGTTTAAATTTTTTTCTTTTTTTTCTTTCTTTCTTTTCTCCTCCTTTTGTTTTACTTAAACTTCTGTGCTTCGCTTTGTATAAGGTATATATACCTATATATATATATGAAGAGTTTGTATATACCTCGAGGCCGATAGTTAAGTTAGCTAAGAACGTACCCCCTCGCTGCCTTTGGAACACGAAGAAGAAACGTAACAAGACCACGACATTCCCATTGACCGATTGATGCTTACAAAAAAGCAGGGAATAATATAATATAAAATAAAAAGAAGGGCACAGAATAGGGACACATCGAATAAACCGAGCATAGAGAGCAGACACAGTGGAAACGAGAATCAGAAGGAGGGGAAAAAAGGACTTGAGCTTTTAGTTTGGAAGGGGGGGAGGGGGAGGTTTTTTGTAACATGACACAGTGAAATGGACACGTTCGAGCCATCTAGGATCAGGTACGTCGAGGGATTAGAGGGTTAAATCCGTGCATGCAGACAGTCGTGCAAAGTGAATGAGGAAAACCCGTCGACAGGAAGAGATAGTTAGAGTAGTAATAACAGTAGTATGAAAGGAAGTTAAGACACGTCAAAAGGAAAAAAAGAGATAAGGAAATAATAAAAAAAGGAAAAGAGGTTCTTCCCAAGTTATTCAGATAAGTTGGTAGTAGTAGAGTAATAGTAGCAAGCCTCAATTGGCGATAATTACACTCGCGAGTGTCCAATTTATTTTCCCAAGCTTGGGAAGGCAGACTCGTCAGAGACGTTCAGGCCGCCTCTTTGGCCGCCGCGACCGCCACGGAACTCGCCACGACTTGGACCACCACGGTGTGGGCGGTCTCCACCGCGGTCTCCACCGCGAGCACCTCCGCGACCTCCACGGCCACCCCTGTCAGCGCTTCCGCGTCTTATCGATCTAGGATCAACGAATCCGTGGTCGATTTCGACAACAGACCTCTCATTCCTGCTCTTAAGCTTCTTCTGCTTCGACTTTCCACCAACGAAATATTCCTCGCCATCCTCCTTGACGAGCTCCTTAGCACCAAGCCACTTCTTGTTATCACGGGCACCCTCGTTGGCACGACGAGCCTCTGGAAGCTCCTCGATTGGGGCACGGGATTCAAGCTCGGCCTGGTACTGAGCGAAGGACTTGGTGTTGTCCTCTGGTTCTGGCTCAGCGACTGGCTCCGCAGCTTCGGTAGCCTCTGGCTGTTCACCCTCAGCGGCGGCGGCAGTGGCAACAGGAGCATCACCGGCGGCTTCGGTTTGAGCGATGCTTTCACCAGCTTGCTCTTCGTTCCATTCGTTCTTGTTGTTACCCCAGCCTTGAGAGACTTGCTTGTCGGTGTCACTATATTACAAGTTAGTAAAACTCATCGAAAGGGCTAAGCCCTCGCTAATATGAAAAGCAAAAGAAATAACTTACAGTCTGCCAGTGCCGCTGTGACGCTCGAATTCACGGCCTCCACGGCCTCCACGACCGCCACGACCGCCGCGACCGCCGCGATCACCGCGCTCTCTTAGACCACCTTGTTGGTCAGTTGGCTTGGATCGGTTGTTCTCACGGCCGGCTCCACGGTCTCGGAAAGCTAAAGGCGATGGTTAGTCCCGGATGACAACGAAAGAAAGCGCAGCGACATCATAATGATGATAGAGGCCATTCAAAAATAGAAGGGCCGAGTATCAGAAGAAAAAAGAATACCCGAGGGTAGAAGAAGAAGGGAGGGGTACATACCGCCTTCGTTTCCTTCACCGCGGGGACGACGAGGGCCACGGGAGTCAGCAGCAGCGGGGGCAGCAGCCTTTGGAGGAGCGACATCAGCTTTCTTAGAAGTGGTAGTCTTCTTGACAATCTCCTTCATTGGTGGCTTTGGAGTATCGTTCTCATCTTCGATGTCGTTGCCTGCACCAGTTTAAATCGAGTTAGACGCTTTTGATTCATCGGGGGCAGGTTTCTCTCTCTCTCTCTCCATGCAAAAAAACCATGGGTTTTTTTTATGTTTAAATTTTGATATTTTTTTTGGAATATTTTATTCTCCGGGAACGAGAAGGGAACATGAAAGGAATGGCTCTGTACCAAGGAGGTCGAAGGGATTCTATGACGATGATTTCATTGATGTTAGCTCTGCCGATATCAGATAACTTCCTCCTCCACCTCCACCTCCATCAAACAAGACGAATAGCATAAATTAATATCCAAAATCCCCATATTTTATTCTACCTTCTTCCTCCAATTATCTCGAGTTCTGCATCTCCATCCCACAAACTCCCCATCTCTTCCTCCTTTCGCCGACCTTTTTTTTTTTTTTTTCGCTGCCCGGAAAAAAAAAAACCTCACACAAACTAGGGCTTAAACCATCCTTGGAGGGGAAAAACCAGAGGGAGAGAAAAGCGAAGACTTACTTTAGAAGCGACGGCTGCCATTGCGAAATGATTGCTTGCTCACGCTGTGGTGAGACTTTATGGGACAGAATACCACAAAATACGAAGGGTAAAGTAGACCGTCGACGGACTGGATGAGGGTGGGGAGAAGAAGCGTGAACGGTCGAAAGTGGGTTGGTGGTGATGTGGAATGCAAAGGCAAAATGTGGGTGGGATTTTTGGAAGGGATGTGTGTGTGTTTGTGTGTGTGTGTTTTTTGTGGGTGGCCGAAGCTTAGTCTTTTGCAGTCTTTTGTTGCAGGCTAATGTCCAATGCGGCAACACGCCCGCTTTCGAGACTACGTATTTTCCCTCTGCCGACTTCAGATACTCTAACGACTAGCGAGCGATGGAATTGATTTGGTTTGATTATGATATGATGCCTGAATGCTTGGTTATACTACTAAGTATATATAAAAAAAGAGAAACAGGAAGGGTTAATGGTGACATGCATTCTGATCGAGAACTACTGCAAGCAAGTATTCTGCAGATATAAAAACCCATGTCTACTACCGCTACCACCACTCCCACGACTGCTGCTGCTACTACTACCACTAATAAATAGTATAATAATATCCTACTCAATCAAGAACAGCTAATTAAAAATGAAAAGATGCAATACCGTATACCGATGATGAATGCAACAGCATCAATGCAAATCGACGGGACACCGGATGAAAGCTAGTAAATTCCCGAGTGACCCTCTCACTAATATCCCTGATCCCAAGAGAACCGCTGTGCCAGAAACAAAAAGGAAATAAGTTAAGTCAAATAAGAAAGCAGGATGAAGCGGAAGCGGGGAAAGGCGAAATAAAATAAGTAGTACGATACGAAGACCGGGAAATGGATGTGTAGAAGCAAGGCGTTTGACCACTGCAGTTTAAAAAAAAAAAAAAGAGAAAAAGAAACGGATATGCCGCAGTCGAGACCAAAAAAAATAAAATATGAAAGGCGAGGACACCACGTGCCGGTGGCCTATGGGGGAACGCCTGCAAAAAAGATTGGAGGCCGTATCGTCGTCAATTAAAAGATAAAACGAGCAAAAAAAAAAAGCTACCAGACACGAAGCAGAAGAGAGAGAAAAAAGTAAAGTAACAACATGCCATCCGCAAAATATATCATCCTTACGACATCTTAGACACCTCTTACGAACCATCTCGCTTCTTCCCCTTCGACAAGCTCTTCACTCTCTTCAGAAGTCCACTGCCTTGCTCAGGCATACCTGAGTTGTTGACTCTATCACCCGACATAGTTCTCCCCATACCGGGGTGCGATGGAGCTCTATCTCTGTATCTTCTCTCATCTTCGGCTATCTGGATCCTCTCGCCCTTCCTGTCCCATGCTGAGTCGTAATCATCCCCGTAGTTCTCTCGGGGTTGCGAAACGCTTCCTTTGGTAGCTCTGTTAATTGGGGGTGGCCCGCGGGGAGGTGATGTTGGGGTAAATGGTCGCACCGGATAGTCTTCATTTGTTGGGGAATTCGACTTGCTCGGCTTGTGCCGTCGGTCGAATCCAGGTGCAATTCTAGCTTCTCCCTCTGGGCCCGATGGCTTCTGTGAACTCTTACCACGGAACTTTTGGGCCAACGATTTCTTTCGCTGTAGCCCACTAGAATCTTTATCTTTAGTTGCTGATGTCGTTGGTCGTAGCTCTTCTTCGGCTTGTGCTTTCTCAATTGCCTTCTTTGTAGCTGGTGTACCTTCCAAGAAGGTCGATGTTCCTAGGCCGAGAGATTCGTCGCCGTGGATGACTGCGCGGCTGACAGGATCGAATGATGCTGCTCGCTTCCCGATCGGCCTCGAAGGGTCGGCCAAATCGTCGGCTGCAGAACCTCTTCTCCCTGCGGAGAACTCAGAGTAGGCTTCGGGGTCTCTGTTTCCAAAGAGGTTGCTGTGATTACCCGGCTTTAGGTCGAAATCAAAGCCACCGAGCGCATTGTTCTTAGAGCCTTCTGGGAAAGCATGCATAGGAGCACGGCTCTTGTTCTTGTTGCGGTGCGGATTGCAAGCATCGAACGGACCATCGTGATGGAATACTAGAACCCCAAACATTAGTTGCCGCTTCAATTATCTAAAATAGTGATGAAGGATCTATTCAGAATACTTACGTCCGCCTCCATAGATACCAGTGACATCAAGCTTATCAATAAGATCAACTCCGGCAGCACCCTTCTTCCGCTTGTCGGACGAGGCCTTCTTCGATTTATCGTCTTTCTTCGATTTGTCATCTTTACTCTTGCTCTTCTCTTCGTCTCTCTTGGACTTCTCCCTTCTTCTTTCCCTCTCACGTTCCCTTTCTCGGTCCAAAACATCTACAGCGGAGGATTCAGAGTTGCTTCTCTGTCTGCCGGGCCCCTTTCCGTCTTCTCGTACTCTAGGTCGGCCATTCGCAGCTCCGGTTAAACCATTATGGGCATGATGTGGTGGTGGTGGAGCTCCGCGAGCTGGCGGCCTGGGAGGTCCATTCATCGGTCTTGGCTGCGGCCCGCGCGATCTATTTTCGGTATTCATTGAAGGACTCGGTCTACGAGGGGGTTGTGCAGGTTGGGTATCTGTATCGTCGATTGAAAAACTGATCTGTAAAAAAAAGTATACAAGAAAGGCAAAGGAAACGGCCGGCGTTCTTAGTTAGTCTCAAAACTGCTCTCGATGTGTTTGAACAAAAAAACAATAGCAATATAGCTCGGTAGATACTGTCAAGCTTTATATAAATATCACTCTAACAGCAACCCTTTTCTTCTTCTTTTCTTTCTTTTCTTTTCTATTCAAAACGTACCAGTAAATCATCAGGTTCATTTCTAGGCACCTGCGGCTGGGGTGGCCTCGGTGAGGTTGCCTGAACGGTATTGGCTGAGCGGTTGTCGGTTTCAGAAGAGAAGATGTCATGATCATCGTCGGCAAATACATCGAGAAACGGGTTCCTGGATTGACGAATGGATGGAGAAGGAAGATCTGGCGATGATGCAGAGACTCTGTTTCGGAATGGATTGTTTGAAGCAAAGGGGTTGGTTGGGGCGAAGGCGCCAGGCGACGGTCTTCGGTCTAGAGAAGGCAATTGCGAAAGCTACAGATTAGCGCTGACAGGAATTTGCAAAACACAAAAAGCGAATGAAAAACGAAAGCCCGAATACCAAGCACGGCTTGTGGATCCTGTTTAGCTTTGTTGCTAACGGAGGTTTGGTAGATAATTCTCCGATGGGAATCGTGATATAGATTGGCATATACATTAAGGCATCTGTGTCGCAAGGCTGGATCGGGGTCTCATTGCGAAACGCTTTTTTTCTTCCCTTTCTTTCTTTCGTCTCCCCTTTCCCTTGGTACTGACATATAGGCTACGTTTCAAATAGAGGGAACGAAAGAAAGAAAGGGAGTGAAAGGAAAAGAAACATCGTCGTCGACGACGACAACGATAGGTGTGTGCGTGCGTGGGACAGGAAAGGGAACAGTGAGAAAATAATATCAAAGAGAAGGAGTAAAGCGTACCTATTTGGGGTTGAGCGATAGACATTCTGAAGTTATTCGGCGATGATCCAGCCGGTGGTAAAGGAGGAGAAAGAGCAAAGATGAGGTGTATGGACGTATGGATGGATAGACTGATGGATAGATTGACGGATGAATGTATGTGCGTCTGTCTCTGGGGGGGTTCAACGAGAGAAAGGCTGAGTGTCCGACTGGCCGACTGGGTGATTGGAGGGGGGAAGAAGCCGACAAGAAGAAGGACGGTTGTGTTGGAATGAAATGTCTGGTTTCGAGGAGAAGATGGGAATTCAGTTCAGGGAAGGTATCGATAGAGCGATCGATTGATTAGAAAGAACGAACGAGCAGTCCGAGGTATAGTACGTTTAGTTTAACTTTCTTTTTGGCGAGGATGAGATTGATGGGATGGATGGTGATGGAATGGATGGTGGAATGGTGGAGATGTTACAGATTGATTGTTCTCTGATTCAGATTTCGGATTTCAGACTCCAGACTCCAAGCTTAAGGAAGAAGAATGGGGGAATATCACGAAAGCGTGATGAATGAACGAACGAGTGAATGAATGAATGAATGAATAGCTAGTAACAAACATACGAATGAATGAATCGAATCGAATTGAACGAATGAATATTGACAGACCGGATCAGAATATGGGGACGGTTATTGTTGCTGGACTGGCCAGGGCTGGAAAAGGAGGTGTGAGCGAGATGCAACCCAACTGGAACCCCCCCCCCCCTCAATACTATACCGTACTAGTAGCCTCTATACTACCACCACTTCAACAGGACAGAATATACATTTGTACATACATACATACACCTTGATAATCTTCTATCTCCAATTCAAATTCAACATTTACAAAAAAAAAAAAGTCGCATTGGCACTGACCCTAACAAAGCTTTCATTTTGGGGTAATTAATTGCCCCCCCGCCAATGAATCAGGGGACCAGGGATGCATGTTCACAAAGGACCCTTCTCCTCCTCTCTCTCTCTCCCTTCTCTCTCTTTGCCCTCGCCCTCATATATCTTTATATTGTCCCCTCCATGGCCTAAGCAAGCATCAACCCCAATTGTCAAATATCAAATATCAATCAATTATCGAAAGGGTCCTCCGGTCTAAAATGTTAAAATATTCAGCCTGTGCTGCCAATTTCACCCAAAGTGGTTTCCTTGACTTCTGAAGCAAGCTAGCTGCTTGGCCCTGCATGCGCTTTCCACGCCAAAAGAAGGGGGATGGCCAAAAGGAACCGCCAAATATTCGATACGCGACCACTAGTCAGTCACACGTTTCGGGATTTTCCTTTTAGTCAGGGGGGAGCACGCAGAGTATGGGTACAAAGGACACTTCGGCTTTGGGGAAGGTTCCTTCCTTTCCCTGCCCTGCCTCCTTAGTTAGACCTCTCCCTCTCTTTCCCCATCCCCCCAGGTCAGCCCCTCTGACATCACGGTACATATGATACGCATCCATCCACTTGATTCTTCCAGTATAGCGTACATGTACATGTACATGGACATCTCATCTCTCTTTCCCCGGAAACACTCCAGCACCCCCAATCCGTCTATATCTAATATCGAAAGAGAGGGAGACAAAACAGAGAGAAGAGAAGAGAAGAGAAGAGAGGGAAAACGGAAATAGCATCAAGCAATAAAATTGAAATAAAAAAACAAATAAGAAAAGTAGAAAAATAAAAAAGGAAAGGAAATAAATAAGAAATCATTTACCTTCCAATCAGAACAAAACATAAAGCGCACAGTTCTAAAAGAGTCGTTAGTGCCAGTGGTCAACGTCAAAGCAAAAGAAATCTCTCGGAACTGGATCCGGAAAACACCATCTCAACAGAAATGAGCTGGTACTGGAAAGTAAAAAAGGGAAAAAGACGTACCGTGCTCAATCCAAGGATCATGCTGATCCAGAAGAAGCAGTTCAACAGCGTTCTCTGCCTGCTCAACCAAGGTAGACTCTGGAACATCACGATCGGTAATTGCAGCATCTGACAGACAAATCCATACCCCCTAACCTTCTTCACCAAGCAGAATAACACCAGCTCGTGCAGTATCGATGATATCAAAAATGTTATAAACGTCGCAACCGTGCGCGACACATGCTCGCGGGATGCCCCATAGACGTGTCGCTTGAACCAGTGATGGACAGGGATATTCCACTCCCGGGAGAACTCTAACCAATTGCACGAGTTCCACCAGTCACTAAGATAAGCATCACGTCAGAAGAGGTCAAGACAAATAAGAAGAAGAAGAAAAAACTCTGGGCAAGGGAACATCGTGGGTTACATACGAATAAAACCGTCGGTCGGCAAAGCGAGTAATCTCGGCGAATGCGCCTAAAACGTACTCGAATATCACCAAGAAAACCAGCAGGAATGAAACCATAAACGGAAAGAGAAGGCTATTGATGCTCTCCCCCAATACTAACAAGGCATCCAATATCGTATGCTGTTCCTGTAATCGGGCAGTCGCATCTCTCATCTAATATAATCAAATCAAACACCTATCAACCACCTGCACCGCGCGCATAACCTCATGTGAAGATCTGCAATATAAGATAACGGGGATGAAACCTACCACTGGAGCAATGAACTCTTCAGATGTCAAAGTGAGCAAGAAAACGCACCCGAACACAGCCGCTGCCTTTTCAGCCACGATATTCCACCTCACTCTCGGTGTCCTTGGGTACTCGATCTCGTAACACAGTGTGGGACATAACAGATAGTCCAGATAGTTCGACCATGTGAGGTTTCTCGGATACTGTGTTAGCCCTGTCGGCGACGTAAGTTCGTAGGCAAGCACCTCGCGAAGAGCAGTATCCGACTTCGATTCCGTGCTTAGTGTGTTCTTATCCAATTGGTGAAGCTTCTTTTCCGTTTCACATAGATGCCCATTATAGAATGCATACGAATGCATCTTCATCAAAAGCACAAGAGTATGTAGCGTGAAAAACACCTGATGCGTCCTGTTCTCAACATTAGCTCTTGCCCCCCGCTCATCTTCGTCAACCAAGCTTTCCTCTCCCTAATTAAAGGAACTAAGCCTCAGTATAAAGAACGTAGACCACCTACCAAACCCATCCTCGTGCAAAAGGCCAATAAATCCACATCGTCAACCAAACGAACTGCAAAATGTATTGACAAATATACCCTCCATTTCCCCAGCCCACTCCAAAGCTCCTCGCCCGCCACATCTTATGCAGCGGTAACGTGAGCGAAGTACTAGCCACCATCAACAAATCCGAAACCGCAAGACCCTGGATATCGTCCGTAAACAACGAAAAGATCGAAGTCCTAAACACCCTCCCGGTCTCCTTAATATTCCTTGCCCCAGTCGTCAAAACCATAATGAACAACCCAACCCAGAATAACGCAAAGAAGCCACGAAAATCATGATGTTTGGATTGTGGGTCGAAATGGCTGACACGTTCTTCGTAGTCAACAGTTGGGAATAACTTTCGTCGTTTCTGCTTCTTTGCCTGGTGGATCGATTTCATGGACGGCGGGGCATCTTGTGGTAGCGGCGTGGATCGACCACTCGAGAGGGCGTCTTCGTCGATGTGGTGTGGAAACTCGGGTTTCAGATGCGAATCCCCCCGACGGGAACGGAGGCCTTCATCCGAGAGACCCGGGTGGCCGTTGAGGCTACTGAAGTTGGTATAGGTGCTTCCGTTTGTATGTGCCATGATGTCAGTCGAGATGAACGAACCATCACCGTGCAGCTTCAAGTTAAAACGTTAACGTTAATGTAGTAGTAGGTTTCTAACGAAAAGTAAGGAGTCAAAGGTATGAATAAGGGGGGAGGAGTAGAAGCTTGAGGATGAAGAAATCATGAGGTCCAGGAATATTGTCCTTATCTATTCGCGACTAGAGTTACCTAGGTAAGGTTAGGTGGGAAGCATAATAATAGTTTAATATGCATAACGGCATACGGAATAAACGGGGGGTTTTTCTGAGTGTTAGGGACAGCCTGTGCTTATTGGGATACTATAATAATAATAATAATCACCAGACGTAAGGGGATGATTAGGTATCATATTATAATACGAGGTACGAGATACGTTTTAGCTGAGCTGAGAGGTTCAGGCTTTCGGGTTTCGGAACTCTCCAGAGATGTTGCTTGAACGGAGCTTAAACGGGCCCGGTGGCCTTACGT
Source organism: Orbilia oligospora ATCC 24927 (assembly GCF_000225545.1). Lineage (NCBI taxonomy): Eukaryota > Fungi > Ascomycota > Orbiliomycetes > Orbiliales > Orbiliaceae > Orbilia > Orbilia oligospora. The sequence goes on along the minus strand of NW_011645611.1, from coordinate 1,082,157 downwards.
CATTTCACACACGCGAAAAGGGTCTTGCCAAGACTTTCATTGTGCAGATGTATCGGGTTCGGTCGACCCAGTCAGCCGTATACTATATTGATATTGTATAATCCCCAGCGGCGCTCGGAAAACGTATTACAACCAGCCTTGGTAGAAACAAATAAAAAGTATGTGAAAGAAAAGAAAGGGAGAAAAGAGTATTAACAAGAAGCACCGCCGTGTCATAACATATCATAGCTGCCAGTATTATCATTATCCGTTCCCGTAGACACTATTATTACCGTCTGTGCCCAATACCTAAGCACTAGAGCTAAGATTTCATAGTTGCGATGAAGCTATCCAAGTTCAGCTCGTCGTATTGGTTCTCATCCCAAAGTTCGCCAATGTCGTCCAAGATACCCTTCGTACCCTTCTTGATCGGGTTTCCATCAATATCCATAACCTCGTCTCCGTCCCTATTATCCTTCTTCTCGCCAACATCAGCGTCACCAAAGTTGAACAGATCAAGTAATTGGTCGGTTTCCATGGTCGCAAGGCCGGCGTTTTGTTGATTGACGACCGTTGAAGCAACATCTAGTTTGAATCGTTGGAGACTGTTTCGTATATGGTCATTAGACAAGTGTGCTTTTATGATTGATTGCGGGGAGCCGGGTTCTACTTACTTCATGATCTTCTCCTCCAACGTTCCACGCGTGATCAGCCTGTAGACGTTTACAACTTTCTTCTGACCGATACGGTGGGCGCGATCCATGGCTTGCATATCCTTTTGAGGATTCCAATCGTGTTCCACAAAAATAACAGTATCGGCACCCGTTAAGTTCAGACCAAGACCTCCAACATGGGTTGTAAGCAAAAGAACATCAATCGAAGGATCACTATTGAACTTCGTAACCATGTCTTGCCGATATCTCGGGTCGGTAGCTCCGTCCATTCTCAAGTATGACACTGTCGGAAGCAGTTTCTTCAAAACATCACTTTCAACAATATCTAACATTTCTTTCAGCTGACAGAAAATAAGAGCTCGATGTTGGCTGATAGCGTTAGAAGCCACTGCGAAGTCATCATCCTTGGCAGAAACCGTTGCGCCTATTCCACAATCTAATAGTAGATCCTTGAGAGCAGAAAGTTTAGGGGCGTGTAGAGGATCGCGTATAGAAGTGTTATCCTGCGCGAGTTGTTTTTGAACAGCGGCGTATTTAGGGTGTTTCTCGTTCAAAACTAGAGCAGGCGAATTGCAAAGTTTTCGCATGTACTGGAGAGCCTGGAAGATATGTTGTTTCTGTTCCTTGCTACTGTCGCCTGTACCGGGAAGATCTTTACTCTGCTTCTTTGAGAATTCTTGATATAGCTGCTTTTGCAGTTCGCTGAGCTCGCAATAGTAGTTCTGGATGATCTTTGGAGGCAGGTCATCAAGAACTTCTTCCTTCAAACGTCGAAGAACGAAAGGGAGAACTTGTTTGTGAAGAGCCTCGATAGCGAGGGCACCAGCTTCCTGTTCTTTCGAGGAACTCTTGCTATTACGGCTGTTTGCGATTGGTTTCGCGAAACGATCCATAAAGACCTTTTCAGTCCCCAAAAACCCAGGCATCAGAAAATCGAACAGGGACCAGAGTTCTAGAACACTGTTTTGGATAGGTGTACCAGAGAGGATCAAACGGTGGTTCGCACGTATTTTCTTAACAGCCTGGCTGAGTTTTGCCTTTGAATTCTTGATGATATGTCCTTCATCGAGGACGCAATAATTCCAGTCATGTTTTGAAATATGTTCGAGGTCGTTTCGGCAGATATCGTATGAAGTGATGACAATATCCGTTGAGCCGAGCTGGTTTCTCAACTCTGAACGCTCTGAAGGGTTGCCAACATAAACCAAGGTGGTGAGGAAGGGGGCATATTGTTTTATCTCTTGCTGCCAGTGTCCTGAAAGCGTGGAGGGGCAGACGATTAAAGAAGGGATTTGCCTTGACTCGGGATTCTGGGTTTTGCTAAAATCTTCAGCACGCAAGTGATGGTCGCTTGAAACAATACAGATTGTTTGGAGTGTCTTTCCAAGACCCATATCTAAAAACTCCATTGTTAGCTCTAAAAAAATGAGAGGCAATATACTGTATTAGTTTGAAACCTACCATCGCAGAGAATACCATGTAGATGGTAACGATTCAAAAAGGCCAGCCAGTTGACACCTTCCTGTTGGTAAGACCGAAGCTCGGCCTGAATGGCAACCGGAAGATGAAAAGGTTCAACTTTGTGAACATCAAGCATCTGGGCGATAAATTTTCGTTCCTTATCACGCCCTTTCAGGAGCTCTTCGGGAAATCCTGGGGGATCCGGAATGCCTGCCTCTAAGGGGACAAGCTTAATTAGAGTAGCAAACGCAGTGGTGGCGAGACGTCGGATATCATTATCCGAGTCGCTCATTCGCCCAAGAACGGGAACGATAAGGAAAATGACGAATGGGAGAATATCTGTTTCCATCGCGGATATAAGGTGGTATATTAGTTCGATAATACCCTGTCTTGTTCTTATTTCAAGGCCATTTGATATCGAGGGTAGGATATCAGTAACCATGGTTTTCATCCCGTCAATAGTTATAATGCTACAAATAGTGGCGAAACACTTCGCAGCTGCATATCGGAGAACGGAAAACCTTGAACGGAGAGCCTTTATGATGTAAGGGAAAAGAGATATGATATGAGAATGCAAGTCTCGATGGAATTTGGGAAGCAGGGCTCGGATAGTGGAGAGGCCATCAATAATCTCTTGTCCAAGAAGGTTATCTTTGTCGAGGATCGATTCTGGTAGTTGATCCTCCTTGAAGCCGGCAACGAGAGATTGTTCCATAGATTCGAGTAAGCGTGGGACCTTGACGAACAAATCCTTGCCAAAAGCCTGCGCAAAATGATCGAGAGCTTCTTTAGCCCCCCGTCTTTTGATACGAGCAAGTTTCGATTCTCGTTCAAATTTCGTGGGGTCGGCATGGTCTTTCCTGTCTTCCTCCTTCTTGAGGGACAGTATTGAAAGCTCAAGGCTCTCATTGATATGGAACTCAGGGGTTTCGGATGTATCGACAACGAGGAATGAGCATAGGTTCTTTGTGAGCTTATCAGCAACAGCAGCACGCCCCCGTTGTGAACAAAGGTCCACGAGTACAGCAACCGCATGGGCCGACCTCCTCTGCAGGTCGATGTTTCCTTCCGATTTGACGCTATCCATGACACCCCTGATGACCGGATTCAATTTCTTCGGGAGGATCTGGGCTGCAATCATGGCACCGGCGCCTGCGGCAATTATGCGGATATCTCTAACTTCCTTCGCACTCCTTGCTTCCTCAATTGCTGAAAGCGCCTGGGTCTTGGCATCTGTCAGGGCATCTGTAGCGAGGATGCGCTGACCGGAAGGTAGAGCCTTCTTGAGTCGATTGTAGTCTTCTTCAACGACTCTTTCGGCATGTAGAAGACTAAATGACTCGGGTCCTGCGTCTGCCTCACCTTGAACAACGACAGCAAGGGTAGGAGCCTTGCTAGGATTCATCTTGCCGACGTTGATAAAGGTATTGAGGAGGTTATGGCACTGCGATCGTACGATTTTCATGTACGGAACCAAATCTCTATACACCGGAGGCCTCTCTCCATTGAGAAGATCTTCAACTTCGCGCATGAATATCTCTTTGAGGGGGTTGTCTGACGTGGTATGCTTGCAATACTCTTCGATCATCATGGCAGCTACCAGTTGAGTTGACGAGTACGGTGATCGAAGGTAATTTGTCATAGTAGTAGAGAACACTTCTACCATTGTCTCGGCTGGCCAGACGCTCATCGCTTTGCCGAGAGCCTTTGCTCCGGATATCTTTGTTTTCATGATAATATCATGCCCAACTAAATCGACATCTCCTTGCATGATGTGACCATCAAGATTGTGTGAGGGGACCTGAGTTGGAGGTATATCCTCAAACTTTGTACTCTTCTTACGACCGCGGCCTCTTCCGGGACCTGGTTTCTCCTCAACGACGGAAGATTCCCTTACAGGCGGCCGCATTGTTTGAAGGAACGTCTGGCCCGATGGCTTAATGAAGAGAGACATATCCATAGGATAGGGGTTGCGAGAGATACCAATTGGGGTCATAAGGAGTGTGAGCAATGGGTCGACATGGGGACGGAATTGAGAGCTAAACGCATACGCGTCCTCTTTTGCATACTCTTGAACTACTGTAATCCATAGGTTTAATGATAACTCAAGTACTGCTTCGTTTCGTTCAACAAGCAGGTTCTGGAAGATGAGCCTCAAAGCTCTGCCGTCAGCCCATCCCCGGCTACCGGACCCCTGGATGCCTAGAAAAGTGAGCAAAGCTCGAAGGACGGCACTTCTAACGCTTGTGATTGTGTGTCGTAAAAAGGGGAAGAGACGTGGAACGAGGAGGGAAAACGATTGTCTAGGCACCTCGTGTTAGCAATACCATCGGATTGACTCCGTAGGGTGAAATAGAACGACTTACGAAGGATCTGTTTCTGCTTTCATTCTCATAGTTTCGAGCACTTCGGGGAATGAGCAAAGCTTAGCTAGCAAGTCCATAACGTGCCCAGTCGAGGCCGTCAGATCGTCTTTCAGATGCGAGAGACACTCCCAAACAACACTTGTAAGGTCGTCAACGGCATGAGGACGCAATGATACGAATTCTGCAGCAATAGGGAGCATGGTAGCTGCGCTCTCGGCTCTGACGTCGTCGTCATGATCCCGAAGACCTTTCATGACGGCTGAAACGACGCCATCTAGGATGTCCGGCTCTTCGACAAACAAATCACTTCGAACTACGACGAGATATTTGAGGCCCAACATGCCGCCATGGCAAATTTCCCATATCGTTTGTGATATATCCAGATCATCTTGCATCACCATCCGACGCAGTATTTTGTAAACTTCGTAAACTGAGCCCTGAGGAATATGTTTCAGCAGAGCACCAAGCGCTTGGGACGCAGCTTCTCGCACTGGGGCCACAACCTAAAAACAGAGCGGTTAGGACCAACAGATGAGCAATATCAGCCATGGCGATAAAGTCAGTGCGTTCGAATACTTACATTGTCCGCAGCATAGTCACTAAATCGGTCGAGAACAAATATACAGCACATACGACAAGCAATATTATCAAGCCATCGTTTGTTTGCATTATCGTTAAACTTCTGTGATCTTCCTTGGATACGGCCAGCACCATGACCATGAAATCGGACTAAATCCCGAAGCGCCATAGCGGCACCATGACGGACTATCCACGAAGGATCGAAGAGGTCAACAAGCAAGATATCAGCCAGACGCTCGAACGGCCAGACAGTATCATCAGCTTCGACCTGAACCGTGGAAGACGGAGGTAAGGCTGGACCTTTATGCTGAACGACAATCTTTCCATCATCCTGGGGAGTCTGTGTATCTAGACTAAAATAGTCTGCGGCTCCTTGTGTGCCCTCAGTACCCTGTTCCTGTTTTACCGGGTGTGGGGTAGACGTAGGATCATCTAGCATTTGAGGATCAGAGCTGGGACGTCGGTAGGCCGGCGTAGAAAGATCAACGACCCTGACCTTATTTGCGTGACTCTTAGCATTCTGCTTTGCCTTTCGCTTCATCATATTCTGCTGGCGCTTGCTTAATGCTAATTCGTCGCTATTGCTGTTATGGGGTCCAGCTGAAAGAGGAGGTTCACGAGGGGACATAGCGGAATGAACCACAGGAGAGAACACAGCGTTAGATTTGGGGAAGTTGCTGACATTGGTGTCGATCCGAGGGGTCTGAGGTAGACCGTGAGCTCCAGAAGTTGCGAAGTCTTTCTCCTCGACAAGATCATCATCGAGATACTCACTCGCCATTCCTAGAGTGTTCCGTACATTCTGTTTTTGACGCTGTAGACGCTCCGCAGGGTCTAAATCGGCTAAGGAATAGTCGTATTCTTTCCCCAGACTACCGAGTAACTTGGTACCGTTTTTTATCACGGATTTGATATCAAAGGTTTCAAAATCAAGTTGATCTTTGTCGGCGACAGAAGAGGAGGTACCATTCTCGGCTTTTATGGTGGACGCGTAGTCATCCTCTTCTTTCTTGACGACATCATCAACTGAATCAAAGACAGGATGTGTCTTGTCCGGATTCCATACATCAGCGTGTTCTAGAATACCACCAACGGCCTTAGAGGCCGCCATACGAGTATCCCATTTTTTAGAACGCAGATAAGGTATTACCCGACCCAAAAGATTAAAAACTTCTTCAGGGTGGGCCTTTTGAACGTCAGCTAGCTGAGAGGCTGCTGTGTTTCTGACGAGGGGAGTTGACCCCGTCTCAAGCAAACTGCCAGAATATTAGATATATCAGCTCAAGGTTTATATCTTAAAGTTGTTTAAGGAGACACCTACGTGACAAGCCTGTCTAATCTAGACATGATGAAGCTGCAAAGCCATCAACAGGGGATGTGTCGGGACTCCTTGAGCTTAATACCCTAGCAGATGCAGCGCGACAGGCTGAGAAGAATTTGGAGATTTATATGTGTTGATGTGTTGTTGCGCGTGTCATTGGTGGTTTTGGCAGTGGCGAGAGGAACGTCGTTAGCAAATTGCTCGGGGGGATGGCCGGGCTTTAACTATCAAACATGCTTTTATACGCTCTGTCCAGGGGAGCCTCCAATCACCCCACCCCAGCCAATCACCCGCCTCTGCCACCCAATTTATAGATATAGATCCTGCGACACCACCAGCATGCACCATATATATTAGCAACTACGCCACCATCCGGCTGGCTATCTGGCGGTCGGTCGGTCGGTCGCTATCTCCAAACCCGCATCGTATTCGATCCCGAATTACTCACTACCACGGACTATATTTGTAAAGGATTTAGGGACATTGCTAATACCTCGCATAACATAGTACTTTGTTTACACCTACTTAGGTACTTATATAGAGCACGGTGCAAACGTAACGTAACCACCTAAGTATCTATCAAAACGGCGCCAATAAGGCATAACGAACGCGTTTTTGTGTGTTTTATCAGATCATCTAATCTGATCTGATCTGATCTGATTTGATGTGTTGTCGGTCGGTCAGAGCAACCCAGGCTAATCCTGCGCGTCCCCAACAACAACGTCAGCTTGCAATTACTGTGGTTACCACACGTCCAAGGCCATGCCTGCTTCAGTCCACCCTGACAGGCTGCCTCGTCAGATCATCCATAAACCTCAAACTTCTAGAACAACTAGGCTACTTACCTCTTAGACATGACCATACCAGATCATAAACCATCTCAATCTTCATCGTGAATATACCTATATATATATCCCTTACTATTATATTATCATACTCCATCATCGCCTGTAAGGTACATGTGCATGTGTGTACAGCCAGCGTGTACTTACTTACTCGGGCGGTCCACCACCCACCTCAGCTCTTGTATAACCCCCCAAAACTTGCCCCGAACCGCCCAGAAAACTAGTATATACTAGCAGCCATCTCCTTCCAACCGAGTTCCGTACTTGCCGCTTCACGTTTATCCTCCGAAAGTATTCTTTAATCCAACGACTTCATTGCCGTTGGCCGTTGGACGTTACACTAAGCTCTATCTTTCCGCATCACATGATTGGTCGTCGCCCGTAGCTTAGGGAGCTCGAGTCTCGATCTTCGAGTGCCACACCGTCCGACTATACTTAGCTTGCTCACCTCCTGTCAACGACGGCTCATCCTGATTTCTACCCCCCTACAATGGCTTCCAGCTACAACCACATCTCCCAACCGCAATCTGCTCAGTATGATCCGGCCTATCACCATCATCAACGACAGCATCAGCAGCATGCTTCACCCCCGGCTCAACAGGGAGCTCCACCACCATCGCAGCAGCAGCCTCGCCATTATCAACCCCATTCTTACCCTCCGAAACAGAATAATGCTCCTCCTGGTACCTTTCAACCGGGTACGAAGATTAGGGTCGGCTCCCATAATTGCGTGGTTGAAAGATACCTTTCCGAAGGTTAGATTCCACAGACCCGGTAACCTATCCGGATGTGCTAAATAACGGGCTAAATAGGTGGATTCGCCCATGTATACGTTGTTAAGATCGATCAAATTGTCGAAGGCACGGATATTGCCGTTCTGAAGCGTGTCGCCGTTCCTGATAAGGAGGCATTGGCGAATATGCGCACAGAAGTAGATACCATGGTAGATACCATATCCACATTCTAGGATCATTTAGGGTTTTTGTTCTTCTTCTTTGGTCGCTAATAGGGGTTGTGTCTACTGATGGACTAGAAAAGGCTTAAAGGGCATAGACATATCGTGAAGTACATTGACTCTCACGCGTCGCATTTGAAATCAGGCGGCTATGAGGTTTTCCTCTTGATGGAATACTGTGCAGGTTTGTGCTGCCGCTCACCGGATGGTGCATTCAGCGCAAACTAACATATTTGTTCATTATAGGTGGAGGCTTAATCGACTTCATGAACACACGTTTGCAGCATCGGTTGACAGAACCGGAGATTTTAAAGATCTTCAGTGATGCCGCAGAAGGGGTCGCTTGCATGCATTACCTCCAACCCCCTTTGCTCCATCGAGATCTGAAGATTGAAAATATCCTGATCACTCCGGAGCCACGGACATACAAGCTTTGTGATTTCGGCTCTTCTGCAGAACCGCGCCCTGCTGGCAAGAATGTTACTGAATGCCGCCTTATCGAAGAGGATATTCAGAAACACACTACACTACAATATCGTTCCCCCGAGATGATTGACGTGTTCCGTGGCCAGCCGATAGACGAGAAGTCGGATATCTGGGCTCTGGGCGTCTTGTTGTATAAGTTATGCTACTATACCACGCCGTTCGAAGACCAAGGCCAGCTTGCAATCCTCAACGCTTCATTCAAATACCCCCCTTATCCGCAGTTTTCGTCGCAAGTCAAGGGTTTGATCGGTTTGTATCCTCATTTCAATCTTATCAGGAAGCTAGGTTGCGAATGCTAACCTAACAACAGGCTCCATGCTCCAAGAAGACCCTCGAAAGCGACCTAATATTTACGAGATTGTTTGCGCCGTGTGTAGGTTGCGGGGAAAAAGCGTACCTATTAAGAATGTATGTAAATTCTTACCTCAATCGCATATCTCCAACCATTCACACATGCTGATATCAATGATAGATCTACGATAAAGCCACCGACCGAAGCAATACAGCACTCCCGGCAGCTCCGCCAGTTGCGACAACCTACCAACCTGCTCTGGTTAAAGAAGCACCGAGACCCCCACCGAAAGATGAACTCCCCCAGATTCAGCAGATGAGACGTGGCCGCCCACCGAGACCCAATGCTGAACCCAGTCAACGCCCTAGCACCTCAACGTCCCGAGGCCCTGGGCCAAAAAATCCCAAGGATCCCTTCGCTGCTCTCGATCCTTCCAACACCGAAGATGAGCTCTCCGCAAGATTTCCTAGTGTAGAAAGCTTCTCGATCCTTCACGACCAAGGTGCGAGATTCGACTTTGGTGGATCGCCGCCGGAGAGTCCTTCGATTAACAAGGGAGAGTCGTCGGGCACATTAAGTGAAAGGGTAATGAAAAAGTTGGCAGACCAAGCGTTCGATGAGATGCCTCCGATTGCCGCGACTAAATCGCAACCACTATTAACTGGATCGAACGATATGGCCTCTGGTTTTGCCCCACCGGAGGCTAGGAAGATATCAACGGGGGTGACAGAAACGCCTTCGAGCAAACCTGTGATGATTTCTCAGGGAACCATGACTAGCCCTGCTTCAACCCCTTCACCCCACCCCAGTCGGAATAGTGAGAGATTTCAATCGAAGTTCGGCGAGCAGCATAGCGGGAGCATCTCCGCCACACCAACATCAAATAGCGGGTATATGAGGCCTTCTCTAGGGGAACCCAGCAGATCCGTATCGACATCTCCATATAGTCCCGCCAATCTTGCTAGGAGATCGTTCGAGCCTCCTCGTCCGGTCTCTACAATCGGTTCACGGCCGACCCCAACTGGAAAGGCTCGGCCTAAGAGCACACACATCGAATCTAATCTTGATTTCCTTCGTGACTTGGGCTCTTCGTCTCGATCCAAACACGCTACCCCTTCTCAACCACCCAAACTGGAAAATAATACCACAGGCCGATCCACCTCATCCGCTGTATCTGAGCATATCGAGTCTAGTGTAGACTTTTTAAGAATGCTTCAACAAGAATCCGATGCCTCTAAAGGTGGCAAACCTGACAAGCGCCTCCCAACCTCGACGCCATCGTCCCACAAGCACAAAAAGACACCATCCATTACACTTGTCGGAACCAAAAACATGCTGGCAGGTCGTTTTGGTGAAGCTTTTAGGAGATTTGAAGCCGGCCCAGACACTAAGAAGAGTGGAAAAACTAGCCCGCATACAAGTGATTTTCCTTCGGACGAATATATTGGACAACAATCCTCGGATTTGCAAGTGAGCAGCTCTGAAATTCCTGCAGAGATTAGAAGGGAGATGGAGAAACGCCAACTTCAGGAAGAAGAGCGCAGGGTAGAGGCAGCTGCAGCGGCTTATAAGCAATCGATAGCAGAAAAGGGTGCAGGGGGGAGACCCCCACGACCTAGGGCTGGATCCATACAGCGCAAAGTGCACGCTTTACTCAGTGAAGAAGAAAAGACACCTGCTCCCCGCACCGCCGAAGGGTATGGCCGTTACACCGAAGCCACATCTCCAAAGCCCCACGAAGCCCTAGAAAAGGAACTCCAGGGCCTGTCTATGACCGAATCAATGCAACCTGGCACTGATTCCGATGCGCCCTCCGTGAAATCCCTTGTTAATCGGTATGCTCGACCTGGGACGGAGCCGCAGTCAGGCCTGAATACAGTAACCCCGGCAGCTCAGGGTAACCCAGGACTCCGCCCAAGTGCTCCCCGACAACTCCCACCCCGCCCTGGCCCCAAGCCTGATAAGTTTAGAAAACTGCCGCCTTCCGAGCCACGACCACAAATACCCACCGACTATGGATATGGACTTGGACTTACGAGGTCTGAGGTTAACGAATCGCCAATACAAGATGTTTCTTCTTCCAGCCTCAGCGGACGAGACGATGAGCTCCTTGAGTTTAGAAAACGATACCCAAGTCTCTCCGGGATGGAGTTCGAAGCTGCAAACTCTTATTCTAGAAGGTGATTTAAGGCGCAACAATACTAGGGTGTACCTTCGGAACATCTTTATACTACCCTCACGGTCCCTTATCTAGTTTTCGTTTCAATGTTTTACCCTCCTTCCTATTTCTTTCTTACATGTCTGTCATAGCCGATATCCATGAATTTTAGCCTTGAAGCCAGCCAATTACATTCAATGATAGAGCCTTCACATTGCGATTTGGATCTAGCCACCAGCCAAAAAAAAAACAGCGATTTGTCTCTGGAATTCTTGATATTTTTTTTCCTTCAGATCTCTTCCTTTTTTTAATTAGGAAAGCGCAAGCTTTGAAGCCATCGTCAAATAGAAATTTTACCTTTTCACTCCACTTTCTAGAACCTTTAACGCCTTATAAGCATATTGGCATTATATGTATGCACATACCTACATACATGCACTAACTTCTGACGTGACAATGCATGCGCATCAATCTCTGGGGCTTCCGCCTCCCGGCGGTTTTCTTTCCCAACCGGGGACCGTCGTAAAGTCATGTATTTGATATTGGCCCACACCACAGGATCAATCACAGGCTCCCAATAGAATGGGTCTTGTAAGCTGTGGGTGCATATCAAGATTCGAAGGACCCAAGGTACCAAGCTAAAAATCGAAAATCTTTCGGATTTTCCCCAAGAAATTCGAAAAAAAATACCACATAAACAACACCTCTAAAGTCCAACAAATTACAAAAAAAAAAAAACCTCGAGTCTAGCCTCATTTACACACCCTCACCTGTGGCAGGTGTACGTACTAACTAATATGCAACGCTAAGAAAGGTCACCCGAAATGTTTCATACCCCGGATTTTTTTGTTTATTTTTTTTTTCTTTCCTTTTACTTATTTCCCCAGATTTTCCCCGGTCCCCTATCAGGTGGTCATGTACATTGGTATAAAAATAAATAACATTAAGGGAACGGGGGGGGAGGGAGAATACCAATACGATCCCATGGTGTATTTCTCGGATACATCCCTCATTCAGATTCAGGATAGGCAGGAACATGACCTTTTTTTTTTTTTTTGGCGACACACGAGACCTGCATCAGAGATACGTAGGTCATCCAGGTTGTCTATATTGCGGGGAAAGTATCGACCAGGTACCCACCATTTCCTTTTTTACATTTCCAACAAAAAAGCTTGTACGAGCTAATACACCTCCCTAGTACTAGTAGCTATTTGGGGTTTTTAAGAGAGCAATGCTTGCTTCAGTTGATTAGTCCCTTTTAAGCCTCACGAGCTCTTGAGATTCTCGTTTCTTTCTCGTGGTCAGCTGGTTTTGTTTCTTTCTTTTGTTTCTTTCTTTTTTTTCTTTTATATTTTTTTTTGCTGTACCCCGGATTCTCTCCGTTCGCGTATGGGGAAAGCTTTTCAGCTCTACGTTTTCTTTTTTGTTTACTTGCTGACATTGAGTGAGGGAAAAATGCTCGCGTGACAGTTTTCCGGTCCGTGAATGATAAGTTACAGAATGCTATTCTTCTTCGTCTTGTTCTACTGGCTTATACGCTTAAGTTACTTCTGATTTGATTATACACACCTGCCAAGGCAAGAATAGGGTTGTATATGTAAAGGCCAGTTTCTTTAGAAGAATGATCATGATAAGGTAAGTACATGTACCTTTTCGTCTATTCACTTTCATGGTATCATTCATTACAAACAAAAAACTCTTGGAAGCCGGTTAGGCAAAAAAAAAAAAAAAAAAAAAAAAAAAAAAAAAAGATACTGCAGACGATAATCACGCGGAGAGAGAGAGAGAGAGCTCACAGACTTCTGTCGACTGGCCTCATTATTCCATTAGCTTTTGAAGGACAAGAAAACAACAAAAAAGATAGAGGAAAAGGAATGTTCATATTATTTATGACCAGCGAAGCTAAAACATTCCACGTTGCTCTCTGTGTATGTCGTATGGATATTGTCTGTTATGTATGATACAGAGAAAACCCCATTGCATATTCCCGTCATGCACCCCGGATTTTTGATTTTCTTTTTCTTCCCCAAAGAGTCGGGTTCAACGGTTTTTAGTGGGAAACGAAGTACTCCGCACAGTGTGCGAAACCGGACCCGAAGAAAGGAAATAAATTAAAAAAAATAAAAAAAATAAGGAAAATAAAAGGACTAGGGAAAGGAGAGTGAGAACATGCATTTTGTGGGGAAAAAAAGTGAGGCCCCGAGGGCTGGGTGACAAGAAGAAGAAAAAGTGCTTAGCAGAGTGCCTTCCGGCTTTCTCTTTTGCATGAGGCATTTCCCATCCGGATTGCTTTTACTGCCACTGCGCTCCACACTTCTTTTTCTTTTTCTTTTTTGTTTTCCTTGTTTCCAAATACGAAATGGCCGGCCGGAGAGACAGGACGGATAGGTTGACGCATGTATGTATGTATACTGTTCTGATGCAAAGAAAAGCCTGTGATTTGTGATAGCTATGCAGTGCGGTGGGAAGGAAAGCATCTGCAGACGGTCCCCAAAAGGCTGGCCACGTATCAACACATTGCGGGGAAGTAGGGAAGAGTCCAAAAAAAAAAAAAAAAGGGTGCCAACATGCCTTGAGCTTGACATTTAAGTCACGGGGCCCAATAGTTAGGTAGTTTAGATGGACATTCTCACACACCCTTTTTTTTTTTTTTCCTTTCTTTCGGTAAGACGTCTGGAACGTGGTTGGAAGAAAAAGAAATATGTGATAGACATACTTAGTATACCTAAGTACATGTATGCATATGTTCTATGCATGTTTAGAATGAAAAGGATTTTTTTCTTCCTTTCTTTCCAAGTCAATGGATACTTTTTTTTTTTTTTTTTTTTTTTTTGGAGAAGTAGACGAGCTCAGCTCCAATCTCTTTTTTTCCTCTTCACTCTCTCGCACCCAGGAAACTCGGGTATCTAGGTTTCATGATCAAGGCTAGTCCCGTTTACCAATGAAGGTGCATTTTATATCCCCTTCGACTTGGTCTGTGGGTTCAAAAAAAAATTAAAAAAATTAAAAAACCAATCAGATCCCATCTTGTTTCGAAAACTACAAGCCCGGCCTTGGACTTATGCACAATAGTTTAAAAGAAAGAGAGCGAGAGCGAGAGAATGAGAGAAAAAGGAAAGGGAGCAACTTCCAAGCGGTTCCTTGGAAAACGGCACGCGGAACTGCACAGCCTGCAGCCGAGCAGGAAAAAAAATAAGATGGAGCTACGAGGTTTATTGATGCATGGCTAGATTGAAGAGCTCTGGAACTGATGATAATAAGTGGTAGTAGTAGTAGCTATAGCTAAGCTATGGAACATAAAGAATAAACGCCTCAACGGTGGTAGTAGTAGTGGTAGTAGTAGTAGTCATAGCAAGCAGCAGTAATAGTAATAGTAATAGATCCAAAAACAACGTATCGCCTCTCACAGGAAAAAGTATGATTTTTAGTATGCTAGGAAGTAAACGGGCTCTGAGGGGAAAAACGAGAATAAGAACAATCAGACCGGTGTAGGTGAATCCATAACTTCAATGAGCTCAAGTTCGGCGTTGGTGATTGCGTAGACGAGTATTAAGAAGGAAAGGAATAGAATATCCGTAAGAAATTTGGGGGATCGGAAAAAGAGGAGAATAAATGAAGGAAAGTAAAGAAGCTCCCAAGTTCGCCTGAAATGTGGGTTTGATGCAAATGCTGTACCGAAGAGCATACTCCTTGGAGCTCTGGAAGAGAAAAAGAGAAAAAAAGACAGAGGCATCTACCAATCCAGGCTCCTGCAAATATGAAAGAGAAAAAAAGAAACATAATGATTCCCCGCCGTAACTATGCATTGGTCGTAAAAAGATAATAGTAATGTACACCAAACAAATATGATCAAATCGCATCGTGACGAGTTCCAAAAAGAAAAAAAGAGAAGAACAGGAGAACAGAAAACCGAATAACTTTTTGGTATTGTGATTTTTGGTAAATAATATGCCCGAATAGCCGTAGCTGAATATATAGTTATGTTGAATAGGTGCTGATGATCTGTACAATGACGACGTTGGATATTGATAGAGAGAAGATGGTCGATGTTATGGTTCCAGTCAAGCCCCCTTATTTTTGGGGGGTCGTTTATCTCATGCTGCTGGTTGGGAAGCTGGTGAATGGATTTGGGAATTGAAGCGGGCCCATCATGTAAGGGTCGGAGAACAAATCCACAGTCCACGATCCAGTGCTGTAGTACTGCTGGAGCATGTTCTCGCTCGCGGATCCGTTCGGCTCCTTGCTGTTACCAGATGTCGACTGAGATCCAGTTCCACCTTCTGCGGAAGCCAGCGCTGGAAGTTGCTGGCTTCGTTGGCCGCTTGTCATCGGAGTGTTCCCTGCCTGTCCTCGTTGGCCCATGGCGAATTCCGAGTGTGGACCTGGAACTTCATGGCCTTCGATTGGGTGGTCGTCATCTTCCTCTCCGTCGTTTTCATCGTACATTTCGGCATCGTATTCTTGTTCTGTAAACTTTGTGAGCACGGGTGATCCGTTTTATTTCATTGAAAGAGCATCTTACCTAGTTTATCCATATGGGCTTGATATTGCTGGGGGTAGAGCGTCGCCAGGGATGCTAGGTCCGGGGCGTGTGAGAAGCGTCTAGGACCAGCTATTGGAGATGGTCTGGCAAGGAAGGTGTGGTTAGACCCTCCCACAGCAGACGAGGGCTCAGATGTCACTGGGGACGTCATTTCTACGGAGACTGCCGGTGATGTTACTTTTCTGGTTGGGGAACCAGCCATCGTGGTAGGCTTCTGGAAGAAAGAGGACTCGGACAGTCTTCTCATCTTCTTGAAACCACCGCTGCTACTCAATTGCCCCATATGCTGATTATGGAACTGATGTTGTTGTGGCCGCCCTAACAGCCTCTGGTGCAATGCTCTTTGCACATGTGGAGGATGTGGAGGAAGAGAAGGAACGGGACCAGCGGGAACAGCATCATTGTCAGTAAAGGCCTTGAGTTCGGCATGAACATCGATGCGCTTTTCAAGAAGAATTCGTTCCAACAGGGAATTCTTGTAGCGCAACATGAGAACCTCGTCTGCCGCGCTGCGAGATGATTGCTGAAGGGTCGCAAGCGTTTCCTCTTGTTGTTTGATGGTTGCTTCGAGGTGTTTGATGTATTCAGTCCGTCGTTCTCGGAAAGCTAGCACAAAGTCGCACTGGTTAGTCTTAACTTTGTGTTCAATAAAATAGGGTGATGATCCAAAAGGCCTTTCCAAAGGTTGTCGACAGCACAGTCATAGGGAAGACCAAAGGACATCTAATCAGGGTATGGAGCCTTACCAGCTTGAGCTGCTCTGTTTCTCATCTTCCTCTCTTCCTGCGTAGCATAAACAGGCTTACGCCCGCCTTTCCGCTTCTGAGCAGCGGCGGCATCTGGGACGGCGTTTCCTTCCGGGGAAGACATTGAGGAAGATGGAGAACCTGGAGACTCCTTGACAGCAGCTGCCATGTCTACACAGTGTAGTGGACGAAGATAACCTCCTCTTTTGTTAGGAACGGAGGCTGTTTGGTATGAACAGAACCCTCAACCTCGTGAAACCACGGGGCCTACAGCCTCTGGCAGCGTTCACAGCAACAAACCGAAAGATAGCTCAGCGACCAAGAAGCCGCTGGAGTGATCAGAATACACAAAGTGCCTAGATAAAAGTTGGAGGTAAATTGTTAATACTGACTTCGAAGTTTGTTAAGAGGCAAAACGGGTTCGAGAATTCGCTGTCTTCTTAAAACGAAGAGCAGGGCACAGGTGAATATAACTTGTAAGATGAAGGCTGAAAAGGGAGTGAGAGTCCAACATGGAGGCAGATTTCAGGCGTAGTACCGGGGGGTTAAAACGGCTTGCTTCTTTGGGAATCCTTCTTTTCCATATTTGAATCATATGGATGCCATGGACCAGGTGTGAAATGTAAGATGTATGTGTATAGTCCAAGATATGGTCATAGAGTTCGCGGAGCCGATGCCATTTGATAGAGAGGACAGAGATGGATACATGAGAGAATGAATGAACGTAAGGGATCAAAATAAAAAGAACGATAAAATAAAAATAGAAAAAACAGTAACAAAATAAGAGAAGTATTAAAATTTGATAGAGATGTGAACAGAAGGGGAAGGAAATGATGAGGCGGTCGAATAACAGGATCGAAAACGCAGGACCGGCGCAGGCCCCAATGGCAAAGAACAGAGAGCATTCGCCGTGCAAAACATACATGCATTGGAGACAGGAAGGGAAGGGAAAAAGAAGAAAGAAAGAAGATAGTTTGGATGTATGTCAGACCTACGTACTTTTTTCTGATCAAGTCTTTTGGATTTATTTTCCTCTTTTCTTATTTTACGTTATTTTTATTTCGTAGTGTTCTTGAAGCTTGGTTTTGGATTGGATATCGCCAAAAGGACTTAACCTCTTGAAGGGAAAAAAAAGAACCTTCCCACCAAGACGAATGAAGTATTTCCAGAGCAGAAGTCCCCCGGAAAACAATGGCGACAAGCGATTTAGACGATTTCCCGCGCGGTTGATTTGAGATACAATAGATGCAGGTACCAGAAATCTAGGCTGGGGAGGCTCAAGAGCGACAGACGACGGGTCCACGCAAAAGATAGGCGAGGATAGAGCAGTAGGGTGGAAAAAAAATAAAATAAGAGAATTGTATAATCAACGAGAACGATATGATAGCAGGTTCGAATCAGTTTTGGAGTGTAATGGAAACGGCGATGTGGGATAAAAAGCTGGGGAAGTGCGTGAAGATAAGGAAAGCCTGTTAGCAAACCATTTGTAATTAGCAGCTGGAAAAGGTATGTTCGGAGCATGTACACACCAGGTTTAAGCCTTGAACTGGAACTCGAAAAGGGTCAGTTTCATTCAGGAAGAAGTAATATAATCTTTTAGAGTCAAGTCAAGTCAAGTCCAAGTCAAGTCACTCGCACTTGCATTGGCAGCAGCTTAGCTGGCAGCTGTGCTCGTGGTAAGGCCGCCTACTGGTCGAATGATTGAAGGGGAATGGGTGGATGTCCTGTTAGCTAATTCTCTCTCCTCTAGCCAGCCAGCCAGCCAGCCAGCCATGCCCAGGCTATACTCTGTGCTGTAAGTACTCTCTCTGAGTAGTCCAAAGGGAATACCATACCATACCATGCCATGCCATGGCCATCCATGGGCTAGGCTGGCTGGGCTTGGGTTTCTTGTTCCCCGGCCCACTGTCAGTCAGTCAGTTTTGGTCCGGAGAGCTCTCGATCGAATTAGTCGAGGCACACACACACACACTTAACACTTAACACAGGCACAAGCACATATCGTCAACAGACAAATCTTTTCTCTACATACAAGGTATATTGACACTTAGAGTGCATATACAATACATACGTACATACGTACATACATAAAATAAAATAAAATACGTGCTTGCTATACTTGCTTGCTTTCTTGGAAGTTGGAAGGGGGGCATACGCAAGAGGCAAGAAAAATCTCGTCAAGTGATTTCTTCTTTATGCCCCAACTTAACTGGGAGTACCCGAGAAAGAAACAAAAAAAAAAAAAAAAAAAAAAAAAAAAAAAAAAAAAAAAAAGGGTTAGGAGGATTTTCTGTTATATGGAAGCTAGCTCATAATTCCCTTCCCACCCATCCATCCCCAGGTGACTTTTTTTTTATTTTTTTTATTTTTATTTTATTTTTATTTTTTTATTTTACAGAGTTTTTTTACTCCATCGAATACAATACAAAAATACTACGTCCCGGAATGTGTCCTCCGGGCCCGGTGCGTTGTCTCGGCCACTTTTCGCCCACCCGAAGAATACCACATTCTTTCTCTCTTTCTCTCTCTCACCCACTTCGAGCTGCCCATTCGAATCATCCATCTCCATCTATATACACCGCAGAGTACATGCACATGTATCATACAGTACATACACATATTGGTATCAAAGAATATCAAATCGCTCCAAATAGCTCTCCCATTGGTCCCTTTTCCCTCGAAATTAAATGTGACCTCAGGAATCTCGCCCTGGAATCCTGTCCTGCGTTTGATGATTGTCTGGAGTTTGCATCTCGTCATTGATGAACGCCGTTCAATAACTCCCAAGACTTTTAAGACGCCGTCCAAACAGTGTCGGACGGGAAATTTTTGCCGTTACTGGCAAAGTGCCAGCTGGGGCGACCCACTACGGGAAGACCAACCTGGTCCCAAGACTTTTGCTTTTTCGCAAGGTCCCGTTGGAAATGGATCGATGCACCGTTCGGTTTGACCTCTTCAGGCATAAACCGCGTCGTCTTTGGCCTTTGAAGTCGACAACGACGACACCAATGACACCAGCTCTTGACCAGAGACGAAGAAGATCCAGCTGATCGATTCCGTAGCACAGGGCTGGACATCTCCTCGGATCAGGTCGCTTTCCTGGGACACCCATGTCTTCTCCCTCCCCGGGGCCGGAATGCCTATCAAGTCTTAATCTTTGGATAGTAGGTATTCCGAAGAGCTATTGTCTCGTCTTCTACATGACATCTACTGCCTATCTCAATGAAAAAGCATTCCAAGGTCTTTCTGGGCGCCTTCTGGATGAATCCGCCCCTCGCATTAGCCATTGATTCAGACCGAATGCATCAGATGGGGCCGTTGCCCCTTATAATTGATTCATTGATTCGAAAGCGAAGGCTGCACAGAATTGTGCTCGGACATAGCCGACGTTCTACTGTGTATGTAGTAAACCACCCTTCTGCCCTGTCGCATCATCCCCGCAAAAAGAAAAGTCTAGGTGAGAAGGCCTGGAAATTGTACAGGAGAAGCCGGAGCAATGAAAGCGAGGGAGAGAGGGCAAACTATCCGGGGACTTGCGGTGCCCGTCCCTCGAATCGATGATATCGATCGATCACATGGCTTGGACCATTGGCTGCACTGCATATTTCTTCTTTTCCCCGCAAAAAAGCCAAGCGTAATGCAGAAAAAGAAAAGATGCTGCCCCGAGCACGCTCCAGCACTACCTATTGCATTCTAAGACTTCAAATATTAACTGTTTAATACCTTCGTGTAATGACAGTTTAAGTTAAGTTAACATCGCATGGATTGAGCACTACAGCTGTCACCGGCAGATGTGTATAAATTTACAACCACGGACAAAGACAGGGCTTTAGGCATGTCACAAAGTCTATTCTTCAGTGCACAATTTTTTTATTTTATTTTATTTCTTATTCTTCTCGTTTAGATGGCCTTTGTTTGCCTTGGCCGAAACCTCTCCCTTTCCTCCGCTTCTTCCAGTTATACAATCACCAGAGACGTATATAAGGATTCTCCCCGATTATCCTCACCAGAAGAACTTAAGTAACGGCACACAAATTGAAGACAAGTAATACGACGTCAGGGCGGTCATGGCCATCGGTTGTCGAAACAGCCATATTGCGCAATAAATGGGAAAATTTCGTGGCAAGGAAGAGCAATGACCCAGCATCAGGCCGGAGATCCGGAGATGCAATATGCTCAAATTTTCATAGCGTCACACTAGCAAGCAAGCCCGGCGGCAAGGCAGCCGACCGACTTTGCTTCCTTCGACCCAAAAAATTTCTTGGAGGACTTCCTCCTTTCCTTTCCTGACAGAAAACGCCTCATCACAAATCACCACTCCAGTCAAACCCCGATCCCGGTGTCGCAAGCGATTGGCTCCCAAGCATTCTTGAACCTAAGCTGCTTTGCTTGCTCTCACTTTCGCTCCAATATGGACCACACTGATATTAACCTAAAAACCGAAACCCAACAGGTACGTTTTTGCTGCCATCCTCGATCCGATGTGTCCTAATGGCCGTGGGTCCGCCGCAAATTGGCCGGCCCGTCATCGGTTGTGGACTCTCCGTAGCATTCTATGGGCGTACGCATTCGTACATACTACGTACATACATACAGACGTGCATCGTGCATTCATTGCATCTTAGTACATATCGTTATTGACTTTTATTGTGATGCAATCTGCGCTCGCAAGCGACAGGAGAACGAATCAAGCCACCATGCGCCTAGCGATCAGGCATCACAAAGCTCTTCCTTTCGAGATCGTGCTGAGCTGCACACTCGTCTAGCTAGACCACGAACCTTCGTTCGGCCCAGCTTACCAGTTGACTTACTCGTTTCACCTGTCATCAATTCCCGTGATCCTTGCTACATGAAAGCAGACATCTTCATCACCTCCCCGTTCCACATTGCTGGTGGGTCGGTTGCAGGGAAATTGAACATATCCACTTTTCAAAATGCCGACCTTCAGTTAGGCCGGGTGGCCATCGATCTCGTTGGAATCGAAGGTACTACCATCCACAGTTCTGCCGTCTATAAAAGTTTTTTCCCTCCCAATGTGACTTACAAATTCCTGACCGGAATATTTGTTTCCGTAGAATATGGCTTTGGACACCAAAAAATGTTCATTGCCTTGGCCGCTGAATTCATTGACGACGACCACCCTCCGCCCTCCACTATTCTGCGCCAAGGTGAAAATTCTGGCCCCTTTTGGAGTATCAGGAAGGGCGAAGGAGCCTTTCCTTTCGATGTTAACCTTCCTCTCGATGTCGGCCCTGGGACTTTCGACTCGGGGACTGCCCGCATTCGATATGTCATATACGGGTACGCTAATTCTGTCTCATTGACATAAGCCTAAGTGGCATGACACCCTTGCTTACCACCAATACTCGACAGAACCATTTTGTTTAAAATTGGAGACAAGAAATTCTTGGTTCGATGTTGCCGAGATGTTGCGGTGGCCCCCTCTCTCGGCGAATTTCGCAAAACCGTGACGGACTTCGATCGTGAGGTCAAAGTTTTCGAGGAGAGAAATTTTGTCCCGGAGGGGTCTCTGAAGCTTACAGCTAACCTAAGCCGCCCTTACTGGTTCAGTGGCGGATCTGCTTTTGTTGATGTTCTGGTTGAGAATGAAACACAGTTCCGCATTAAAACTATCCGGGTTAGATTGGTAAGGCCCTTCCTGAGCAGGACTCTATTACGCAATATTTGCATGGTTGTCGGCACATTTGCTCTCTCGCGGTTGCATTGACAAAATCCTAGGTTCGACGCATAGATGTTTACCCTAAAGACCCAAAGGACCATCCGACACCCGCGACGCTGACAAAAACAATGGCAAGATCAGAGCTCAATGCCGGCAGTCGTTGGACTGGCCTAACTTTCAACAAGCAAGATGCAGTGACATGTGAAATCGATATCCCCAAAGGACAGCTAACGATCCCCTTAGGCAAGTTGAAGTTGGCATCCGTAAAACGTGGCCATGCGAAAAAGTTCTAACATGCACCAAAGGAAGATATTTCGAGGTCCAATATTTCATTGTCGTGACGACCTGCCCAAAGCTAGAGTTAGATCGCATATTGCACTTCCTTGTCCTGAACAGCTTTACTAACCACTGGGATAGCCCTCATCGTCGCAAAGTCAAGGCGGTCCTTCCAATTCGAGTATTGCATAAAGTACGAAGAACTGGAGACATAACAGCCGACCTCTTACTAACAAGTTCAACATCAACTTCTAGGATTCTATCCATGAAGCATTAATGTCCGGTATCGGGAATAAACCAAGCTTTGCAAGCTTTTCCGCCATGCGACGTTCGCTTCCATTTGCACCTCAACGTCTTTCGACATCAACATCAACAAATGGCACCGTAGTCCGCCGCCGTTACACAGATTCCGACTTGTCACAGGTTGAACCCATCCCGATTACCGAGGCTGGTCATCAACCGACAAATCATGTGACCTCTGGAACAGCGACTCCTCCAAAGGTGGATAAACATAAGAAGAGGGAGGATGTTGAAGGGGCAAATCCGGATGACTCGCAAGCTTCCAGTAGCCGACACTTTTACTCGTTCACCTCGCATATTCCATCGGTCCGGAGCTACTTTTCGAAGGCATAGGTGTGGAGCATTATTGGTTTCTAACAAACTGAGTTTGCCTGCATTGCATTGATTTTGATTTGCGTTACCGGCTTTAGTTGAATATGACACATAAGGCTTGCGGTTGGGAAAGGCGGCTACCAACTAGGCGCTTTTGCTGGCCTTGTTCGTTTCCTTTTGTTTATTCTATTCAGAGCACCATTACTCGGATAATGGTGTATCGGCTAACAGGTTAGCATTGGAGATTAAATTGAAGAACTCTCGTTTTTATTCTTGTCTATCATTGAAAGCTACCCCGCCGGGAATCCGAATGCGAAAGTACCATCCCCAATTCCTAAATAGCCGGCAGAATTATAAAAAAAAACTATAATTTTTTATGCGCCAAGAGAGCCCACCAGATTATATTTTCCAACAATTCTTTCGGGCATGCTCCGAAAAATAAATTTAGGCCTTAGCTCTTAGTCATCTCGAACATCTGTCCTCGAAAGCCTCCCCACTAGGCATCCACGGGCTCCGAGGACATGTTTCGTGTGATCCCGTCCGAGGTCTCTACAAGGTTCTAATCATAAATCTTCGAAATGATCTTGATATTGTGTCGTTATGATGATAGTCGAGTGATTCGGGAGATTTACCCGACACAGCAAACTCTCAACACGAGAGCTGCAGGTGATCGTGGCTCCATCGATTTGCTCTAAGGCGACAGTGGCGGTGCATCGCCGATGTATGTGTTTGGTCCCTTGGCTCAAAGACCTTCTGACGTGATATGTTCACTATCTCCCGTCCAAAAAAGAATCCAATCTTGACCTCGAATTCTTCAGGCGGTGGGCGTTGGCTCGTCCCTTCCGCTCCCGCTGATGCTCATCTTCATTACTCCATTGACAGGCACCGAAGAAGCTGCCGAGGCGGGGGCACCAGCACTATCACCAGCCGGAGATTTCCCAGATTCCCCCGTGGAAGCAATAGCGGGTAACCTAGCTACGTTCCTTCTTCCTCCAGTGTTTTCTAGAACTTCATCGACGTCACCCCTGAGCTCTGGAAACGCGGTATTGATGTGTTCCGCCAGAACGTCGCGGAAGTCCTGGAAGGCATGTTGTTTGCCGTTGAGGTATTGGTTTTGTTTTATTGCCAATTCGACGAATTCACGGGTATAGATATCAGGGTTACGACCGTGTTCGACATATCTACATTTCAGGGTTGTATCATATTATTTATTAGAAAAATTGTTCTTTCTGTTTTTATTTTTACTACAAGTAATAGTAATAAACAATAACAACGGAGATAACAACGGTAAATGGGGGGGCATACCCGATGACTTCTCGAGGGATCCACAGATCGTTTACACCTTGAGCTGCGGTTTGTAGATGATCAAACTTGGTGACGAGGTCTTTAACCTGATTGATAACAATCTCGGCGGGGTTCGGAGCATCATTACGGTATGTTGAGACCGCGATTTCGTAGAGAGATTGGATGACATTACGGAGCTCTGTATCGACCTTCTCAGCGGACTGGGAGGCGGTAGAAGAACCCGCAGCCGGGGTTGCAGATGACATGGCTGAGGAGGTGGGTGATATATATGGACGCGGGAGATGGTTTTGTTTTTATTATGTATCCGGAGAGGTATATGGGATAGAGTAGTATCCGTCCGATATCAAGAATAGAAAATGGAGAACGGTGTGTGTGTGGCGTGCTGGGGATTGGGCGACGAGGGCGCGGCCGCGTTGTCGATGAGGTCGAAGGTCGGCAAGGTTACACGCCTGCCGAGCAGGACCTATTTGGGAATTACCACGACTTCAACATCGTTTTGGAAATTAATATTTATAATTTAGTCTTTGCGATCCAATTGATATTTTAATATATATTATCTTGCACTGACTGTATATTACTTGCTATAATTACTAGCTATCTATCTAGTACCCGAGTAGCTAGTTACATAATCACTTCCTATATTCCCCCAATTTTAAGTACGACACGATCTCGAACATCTTCGGGAATCGGGAAAAAAAAAAATTTAAAAAAGTAAAAGAAGGAAAAGGGCGCAGCTGTTCGTTTCAAGGATTCCAAAACAACTTTGGAGCTGGGCCACACAACCCACATTTTGCCCGTTGGTAAAACCTCCAAACGCCTGTCAGACTGCGCAGCTTTGCTGCTGCAAATATGGAAATTTCAAGGGCTGGGCCTAATTATAGCCTCAGCCACGCTTCTTCACCTTCCCCCCGCCTAATCGTGGATATTCCGGACGACGACAACCTCTCGTTGATCATCGATGGGTCTTGAACCAATTAACTAACATAAAGGATGGGATTGGGTGGTACAAAACCAAAGGGATTCCAGTTTTATTAATCTATATACTTACATAAACAGATCTTTTTTTTGCAATCAATCTGTGCCGCTGTTATACACCTTATAAACTTAGGTCATAATTACTTACCTTATACTAGAAAGAGAGGGACCAACTACCACCACTCACCGCCATACGTACCCCCTTTGAATACGCGGACAAAATCCAGCCCCTAAAGTACGGATTCTTTCTAATCCCGTCCCGTTGCTTACCAAAGCGACTGACATATACTTTAAAGAAAATCCCCCATCAAAATCTTGTCGCGCGCGCGCCCTGATCTACATATACACCTACCAAAAATATACAAAAAAGGAGCTAGCTATCCCCAAGAGAGGGGGGGGAGCAACCGCAGAAGGAAAAGCATAGAAATACCCAACATTCCATTGACATTCCTCTCAAAGTACTTTTTTTTTTGTTACGCGATAAACAACTTTCGGGCCCTTCATTTCTCGGGGGGAATTTTTTTCTTTCTTTGTCACTATCAGCAAATTTATATCTATTTTTTTGTTTGAGGGGGGAGGAATTCGATGGCAATGATCAACTCGGGGAACGGGGGTACTACTGGTACCACTAATGGCGGGAGAGGTCGCAAGCTATCATCGGGCTGGTCCCTGGCGATAGCGAGATCTCGCTTTGCCCAGCGTTATCGTTCAAGGTATGTATTACGTCTACTTCCCTTGCTATTACCATATAAAAACTCATATCACGCAATTGAAATTTAATCAATTGTAATCGATCACTTAATCAAAATATCAAACTTAAAACTATCCCCCAAGAAAGAAAGAAACAAGATCTAGAATATTTAGTAAAAATAAACTTCAAAAATGCTAACATGATAATAAAAAATAATTCCAGAAGCTCCCGCACTCAAGATACCTCCCAAACCGCCACCTTCTTCGACCGTCTCCCCGTCGAACTCCTCGCCCAAATCTTCTCCCAAGTCCATGTCACAGACCTCATCTCCCTCCAATGCACCTCCCGCTCCTTCCACGAAATCGTAGACATAAACTCCAGCCTAATCACCCGCCAATATATCCGCACAAACTCCCTAACCACCCTCTCAAAACTCTTCCCACCGCCCACCTTACCCTGTAACAAACCCAAATACGACGTCCGATACCTCATCTCCCTCACCAAACGCGAACAAACCTGTCGTGAACTCTCAAGCTACTTAACAGAACGCATCATCGAACGATGTCTAAACACTCCAATCCAGCGTGTAAAACCCAAGAAACGCTCCGTCATGGAATCATGTCTCACAGACGAACTCACGGAACGCATGATTTACGTTTTATACTTCCTCACAGAGTACTCCCGTAAACGCGAGGAATCCCTCGATTTACTCGCCACCCACCGCATCTTAGTCTCTTCCCACCCTACAAGCAGTACCACAAACACCCCGCACCAAATCCGTACCCGCGCAGAGATATTTCACGCCTTTCAAACCTCCATAATCTCCACCCTCCCGGATTCGATCCTAATCCAAACCCACCATACAATGCACCTACTCATAAAACTCGTCCGTCTATCCATCTGTCCAACCCCACCGCACCAAAAGAACGACCCGTGGATTTCGATGATGTTGCATAAATCCGGATTAACCCGAATCACCGAATTCTTTGCCGCAGATATGCCGTATGCCAGTCATTCCACTCGAAAGGGGTTTGCGAAGGCGATGCAGAAGGATTGGGATGATTTGGATATTGCGAGCGGTCAGGTCCCCGGTCAGGTGGGGAATAGGGATGTATACGAAAGAGATGTTCCGCCGCCTATCAGGGAGATTTGGTTCGATGCTGCTCAGGAGGTTATGAGGAATAAAAAGTTGGAACCGCATGCGAGGGAAGGGTTGGCGGTGGGGATGTTTGGAGGTTATGTGGTGGATGATTTGAGCTGTACGGGATGTGTAGCTGGGAGACCGTAGAATGGTCCCTTTTTATTATTCTTCTTTCTCTTCATTTTAGGGAGAGGGTTGGGATGGTTGTGTATTTCATGATCTTGATGAATTGGTTTCAGCTCTTTTCTTTTCTTTTCTTTTCTTTTCTTTTCTTTTTTCTTTTCGGATTTGATGGGCTTTGGGGTCTTATTCTTTATCATTTTTGGGATGCCCAGCGGGATGGTCAAGGGTTAGCGATTTTTGGCGTTTTGATATCAAAATGGAGGACAGCGATTTCTGGGAAATTTGGTATGGACGGTACATGTATACATGCAAGGCATTAAGGGATGGATATTATTATTATTATTCCAATTCATACATAGAAAACTTCGGTTCCATTATATTGATATGATGGTAAAAGTAACCTCTATGACCCCCCGACAAAAGTAACCGTAAAACTACACCAAAAGCTAAACAGGTATACATACAAGCAAAATACTGTGAAGTAAATAATGCAAAGGATAAACCATCGCTGGCATCGATTATATCGCTATACCCCCCAAACCAAATGATATCGTGCATATTATATAAAAAAAAGAAATCCCAAAATTCCAAACTAACATTCCCAATCTGTTCTTGATATGATATCTGACTGTATTCGTCTGCTATGTTGTTACATGTACAATTCGCATATCTTACATGTGCTCAATTGGTTCTTCCGGAAGAAGCTCTTCTCTTGCCTCGTTTTCTGGTCGATTTGGCAGGCAAACCTTCATTGGTGGGTTGATAATTTCGTTGAACAAGAAGGTTCCATAGACAAGAAGACCGAAGCCAAGGAGCTGGAGTGGGATAAATTTCTCCCATCCGAGACCCAGGGATACGATCCAGATAAAGAGAGTTCTGCAGGTGTCGATTGTCGAACGAGAAGTAGCGCTGACAGATCTTGTGACTGAAATACCAAAAAAGTTGAAGGCACTATATTACCAACATTAGCTTTTGTACCAAGGTTAATGTGGTCTCGCGTGGCTGCTAGGTGACACAAAGCTAACGACACGAGGTTCAAGTCAAAACTGTAAATAGCAACATACCCAATAGAAATCATAATCAAGACACTGCTGACGAAGACGTTCTTGATTCCCATCTCCTTCAATCCCTCAGCAGCATCAAAGTATCCTCTTCGTCCAGCCTCGGTAACACCGATAGAGAAGTGGAGGACGACCATGCCGATAGCGGTAACAACGAAGCCGAAGATACCTTCCCAGCCGACAACATGAAGCGGCTCCATCGCATACTTTTCAAGAATATGCTCTTCCAAGACGAACTGGGTGGCTGTGAAGATTTGGGCTCCAGCAATCAATAGAACACCGATCAAGGATCGCAAAACATTAGCATCAGCCTCATCGGAGACGATTTCATGTGGCTGTGGCGTTTTAAACAGTGCACCGGCGAGACCAACAACGGCGACACCAGTGACGACGACGAACAAAGCCAACCAATGGAAGATGTAGAGATGTCGCTTGAGGAAGATCACACTGAAAAGACCGACGAAGAGGACTAGTGCGCCTCGGGTCATTTGATAGACTAAACCTCATGTTAGGCTTTACTCGGCATGAACAAGCAAGGGGGTTTGGGGGAATAACCACTTACTACTGGCAGCCACGAATAAGAGACCCACATTCATCAATGTAGTTCCACAAATATCACAGACTATCACACCTATTAGCCAACATTCTTCCAGGAATCCCCACAGGACAGCACATCATCACATACTAGCCGGCAAACTCAACAACAATATCTTCGATCCGCTCAGCGCCGGACGTTCCCTCGAATTCGGTGTTAGAGCCTTTAATATAGGACTACTGGGTTCGGCTGGATCCTCCAACGGTTCGGTATCGGCGATAGGCTGATATCCTTCTGTGTCATTGCGCTTCTGTTGGAATCTAGTGTACAACTTGAACAAGCCGATAACGAGCCAACATCCCATTTCACCGATGAACATCTGAAGAGTTTGAATGACGGGCTGTTCGAAGTGTTCGCGCTTTCGGGGATCTGGGTCGTCGCAGTTCCGGACACACTGCTGGTCTTGCCATTTTGTGAGAAGAGTGTTGGAGCAGCCAGTTAGAAGCATTCCAGCCCTAGATAGAAATAGAGATAGTATAAGTATACAGTTATTTCCAGAGTTGGTTCATTCAAAATCAAAAAGGAACGTACACAAGGGCCAGAATGAGAGGTTTGGAGTTCGACATGTTCCCCGGAGTTGAAGTCGATGACGACGAGTGCGAAGAATGCGATGATGACTCCCGATATGCCTCAGTTCGTAGTACAAACTAATGCCTAAAGAACTCCGAGGGATTTAAAGAATAACAGATGTTGACTTTATGATGATGCTATATTATGAGCGACGGACTGGCGAAAAATCTTCTCTTCATCTAGAGCCTACCAGAGGAAATTCGACGAAGAAAAGAGAAGGGAAAGAAGAACAAGGGAAAGAAGGTCAGAGAGGTTGGTTTCGAGCTGATGTGGATCTGCTGGTTCAGTGGATGTGGATGGGATGGGTGACCAGTGACCAGACTGAGGAATGCGCATGGATTACACGGCCACGTGACCGTCCCAGAACAGACCAACTTGCCGGTTCTGGCCAACCACACAATTCCAACACGCCAAAACACGGCACACCGCTCTCAGCATCTCCTGACTGCTGTCTACTGATTGCTAACCGCCCATCTGCTGACCAATCGGGGATTTACCGACTTCACAAATTCGAGCTAAAACGGATTGACTGTTGGGGGAAAATTCAAGTCATTCTTTTTTTAAAAAATCTTTTCTTTCATTGAATTGGACTGCTATATAGCTCGAACGTAGTTGGGTCAGGCCCTAATTATATATTCAACTATTTCATATTTCAGCTGATTCGAGGCTTAGTACCCTCGTTTATATATTCAAATCTGATAATTCCCCAACCAGGTACATATAGTGTAAGCTGTTGTCCATACCTTTAACGGTAAGTCTAGAAAGCTTTAAAGTAATAATCGAAAATGTCGGCACGAATTCGTCAAAAAAGGGCTGTAAAAAAGCTATTAACTGAATGAATAAGCTCTTATAAACGGATACAGAACATACCACGTGATGAGATTCAACATTTTCCTGTTAGCTTAAGTAGCTATTTAGAGGGTATCTCTATGTCTCTTTAAATACCCAGGGAATCCTAGATCATAGTGCGTCACTATCGAGAGGCCCCTGTCCGCAAATAGATAAGTAAGTACTTCTATACTATAATATTACTTGAGTACCTCGATATAGCCCCTACACAGTGAGTGCATCATTAGTGTTTTCGCTTAGCTTTCCTTAAAAATCAAGTATCGAAATCTTCCCGCATATGCAAGATGTACTAGCTTGGCGATCCCATCAGAATACACATTCTGATAACTTCATAAATTTATACTGAACATACAATAGCGGGGACTTCTAGAATTATTTAAATTTAAGACCTAGTCGATACGTAATAATTCAAGCTACTTGTGCTATTTAACTAGACTTTATGGTGTCCTACTGATTCAACTGGTTGGGCAATATTGTAAAATACATACTACACCATGCGATATACCTACATATAACGCAGTACAGCTGTCGATTTTGATGGCAGAGATTCTAGCACTAATATGATAGATACATATAATTCACCCTCTCTACTCGGGTCATATCAAATTAATATATATAGTATTGCATATTTTGGGGATTGATCTCAGACACTTCTATTTACTGCAAAAAAAGAAAGTATAGTCTTATGGATTCAGCTAATGTTACAACTAAGCTGGCCAAGGTCTGAACGTCCTATTATATACATAAGTACTTTAGAGCTAGGGTACAATATCAACAGTCTATTCTTATAAATCTTACACAGCGTTATATATAACTGGCTTGTTCGATCGAGATTTTATTGCATCGATGTCACTACCGAAATGAACACTCCCACATTACGTTGTAGTCGACAGTAAAGGATATGGTGTAAATCGGGTATATAACATACACTTATAAGTAGCCTTAAAAATCCACTTTAGTATTCAGTATATAGAACAACAGGATCCTAGGAACATCTCTGTTATCAGGACCATTTGGAAAAAAATAAAATTAACATGCTAAAAAGGCAGGTAGAAAACATAATACTCCCTTGATATCTATCAAAGCTCGCACAAGAGGTATACAGATAAGACTTACGCATTCAAAATCGTGGCTTCTACATGCAAAAGCCATTCTCGCGGTTGGCTGATATACCCTCCTAAGGATCCTAGGAAAAAA
This sequence comes from Orbilia oligospora ATCC 24927, assembly GCF_000225545.1. Classification (NCBI taxonomy): domain Eukaryota; kingdom Fungi; phylum Ascomycota; class Orbiliomycetes; order Orbiliales; family Orbiliaceae; genus Orbilia; species Orbilia oligospora. Next base: position 1,050,677 of record NW_011645611.1, on the reverse strand, counting down.
TAAATAAATAAAACCATCTGTATATAATATCCATTGAGAAGTTGAATAGACAATCTAGGTCATACAAAATGCAAATAGGTCAAAATCGCATAATAGCACCACCGGCTGGCTAAAGACATATACATCGAAACCCTATGGCCCGTTTAACCCCCCCTCGTCCTCCTCGGAAATATACTCGTAGGCTTCTGATAATGAAAACGCCTGACATAAAAACTCTCCATGATTAAAAAAAAAAACAATATGACACTTTCAAACTCCGTGAAAACACCAGGGATATCAATCTTCTACCCAAAGAAGTTGTTGTGCAAATGGGAACCGCGGACCGTACCAATTCAAGCCCCTAATACTCCAGCGGGAACCAAAAAAAGGACCAAGAAAAAGGAAGAAGAAAAAGGATCAATCGAGCCCGGTCTCCAACTTATTCCTGCTAGTAAATAAATCATTTCACAAAGTTATGCTCAAACGAAAGAATCCTGACCCAGAGTTTGAAAGGGGAGTGGGGAAAAAAAAAGAAATTCGTAAAGTAGAACGCCTCGCATTCACATAATAGAGCACCCACCAGTCCTCCTTCGCCTCCTCCCGTCAAGGTTATCATCAAAATCTAACATAGCGGCTTCCCGAGCCCTTCGTCTCCGACGACGACTGCTCTGCGTCGTATCTTCATTCGATGTCATATGGTCCGCCCATCGATCCTCCAGCCATTTCGCGCTCGCCATATCTCCTCTGAGTACGAGCTTCAAATGCTGATCGGCGGTTTGTTGCCACCCGTAATAGCACTTCAAGTGGATCACCTCGCGGCATGGCGCCAGGTTTGTGGAGTTCTTATTGGATTTACCGATCTTCAAGTCGGTTGTATGTGTGCTGTTCGCAGACAGCACGGATTGGATTCCAGTCCAGTTTACGTTAACGCAATCGAAGCACACCAAGCGGAGTCCGACCCGTGGCTTTCTTGATGTAGAGTTGCTGCTGACTCGGCTGCGGACTGCGGTTGATGCTTCAGTGAGGAAAGCGTCGGTTATGCGAGCTACGAATTGTTAGCAACTCACATGTTGCGAACTGAATTACTTCAATAACTTACTATTATCAAGCTCGAGATTTCTAAGGGCGGTGCAGCTTTTAATAACCGGGATCATACCCTCATCCGAGATATTTTCGCAAAAAGACAGCTGTAAATGACGCAATGACTTTGCACATTGTGCCTTAGACAACTCTACCAACATATCATTTGTGATATTCGAGCACTCCTCAAGATCTAAATGACTGAGCTTTGGGATAGTGCGAAGTAAGTCGGATACCCCTTCATCTGTAAGTTCCACCACATGGGATAACTCCAGTCCCTCGAGGTTAGGAACGTTGTACGCAAGATGCTTGAGAGCGATGTCTGTGAGTCCCCTGCATTTGCTGAGATTCAGATGCTTCAATCTCCTAGCTGGTGCTGTCGTTCGATCAGTCAATGGGTCAATGTCGGCTTCGATCCCTTCCACTAAAATACGAATAGATTCATCCGTCAAACCGTCACATCCACCAAGTAATAGTCTCTCCAGCGTATTGGTTTTGAAAATCGATTCTAGTGTCGATTCATCATCAATTCCCAAACATTCCGCCGCCCTTAAATCCGTCAAGAATGTACAAGATTCCACAATCCTACGAATGCCTCTAGCATCCATATTAGCACAAAACGAAATATCCAGTGTCGTAAGCTGTCGACATGATTCGGCAATGTGTTTGCAAGTGACGTTGGTAACGGCTTCCAAGCCGGAAACGTTCAAATGGATCAAATGGTTATTGTTGGTAATGAGTCGGTGAACGGTGGGTCTAGAAAGGGAACAGCCTTCAAGGGATGCTGATACAAGATTGTTGCAAGTTGCAGTAATAGCGTAAAACTCGTTTTGCAGTTGAACACATCCTCTGCAGAGAAGTGAGCACTTTCGTCCAACATTTTCTTGGTGGGAATTCAACCTAGATTCTGAATACTAACCTAAGATTGAGATAGCGGATAAAAGAGCCACTCAGGCTGATTAATTTTGTCAATTGGTATGCTGGTATCTTTTTATAGAATGTCCCGGTATCTAAGACACTCCATAACTGACCATCGAAACACAAATGCCCAAGAGCTTTATTAACCTGTTGGTTCGGGTGTATCAGCTTCGGAGTTTGGTTTATATTGCATAGGGTGGAAAGGTGAAGAAACATACCATCGAGCAGCGTATCAATTCCTTCGGTTCCAGATAACCAAGTACCTGTAGGCATATTTCGCCTGGGAGGATCTCCAAAAAGTTCCTCGGGATATTTCTGTGTTGCAGCAGGGGAGCAGTTCTCGGAACAGCTGCCGTGGGAGCATTTGAGCTCATACCATTTCTTATGACGGCATCCTTTTCTGCAATTCGAGCAGCATGCCGTTCGGTATTAGCATGACGAGAGCCTGTCGCCAAAGAAATACAAGAAACGGAGTTTCTAGCGGAGTATTGACCATCGGAACCTAATTCGGTAAGGTGTGGAGATGATGACGCCCTGCCCATACGATTGAGCAACCTTCGTCGGGTTCGCCTTTTGACGACTGGAGCGTCATGAAGCATTGCAGTAGACGTAGACATTGTTCAAAAAGGCTCTAATAAAGGTATTATTTTTTGAGAGAATCGAAGTTGCGGAGATAGTTCAATCCAGCCCCCTTCGAGGGATTCCTTTGTAGTCTGGAGACTAGCGGTAGTTGGAGCTAGCTAGGCGTTGTGGAGCATGAACATGGCCGCGGTGCCGTTTATAACTGTATCCAAAAAAAAGGTTCCGTTCCTGAGAATCCGGAATCGACGGAAGAACAAAAACAGGGAGAAACCGAAGGAAGAAATGAGGGAAGAGGGAATTTTATTATTGAATACTGCGATCAATGGGAAACCATGCAAGTCGGAGAGTGTTTTTTTTCAATGTACTGTTTGGCGGCTGCGGACTATTCCGGGATGTCGCAGATTTGGAAGAGGCAGTTAGCTAATTGTGATGTGATGGTTCAGCGACAAACCGAAGCGGGGCACACGACAGGTCCTGTAACTGCGACGGCTATCGATAGATATCGTCAAAGAACAGAAAATAAAGAGAATAAGAAGAATAAGAAGAAGCTGTTAATGATGATGATGACGATGATAAAGGAGAGGTGGGGGTAAAATAGTAGAAGTAGTAGTAGTAGTAAGACAGGAAGAAGAATAAGAAGAAGAAAAGGGAGGTTCCTGTTCACGCCACTGGCCGGCGACTGCAACCGCAACTGCAAATGCAACTGCAACTGGAACTGCAACTGGCTGGATCCACAGTTGGAAACCCAGCTAGCTCAACCGAATGACCTGCACAGCAGCGCGAGGGGTAAAAGTTGAGGTGCTTTCGACGTCGGTTGAAGTGGCCGGACGCCTTGCTTCGATCAAACCCACGCCCTGGAATGTATTCTGTAAGTATAAAGTAGGTAGTGATTGATGGATTTGGAATGTGGTCGACCCGGGTTAATTCTCTCGGACTATCTTGCCTTCAGCCGACCCGGTTTAATATTCACGTCGACCCAGTTCCGATGCAACAGTGTGCTTCTGGAAGAACGATAGAACAGATACCTAGGTATGTATGTATATTATCCAGACTGCCTGTATCCACATCACATACACAATAAATACGGGATTCGGAGGTGGCGGCGATGGTGGATTCTCTGGATGTTATATAAATAAGTAACATCGACATCGACATCGACAGACAGACAGACAGCAGCGCAGATATGTGCATCATTTGTTTACATATAAACTTCCTCCGGTCTGATCACCGACATTTACATTTCATGTATATGTAGTAGATGCATGCATGCACGCAGATGTCACAAACTTGTAGATTGCGCACTTCCGATAACACAATCGGGAGCTCGCAGCTACTAGCTACTACTTAGTAGCTACGTTAGTTTGGTCTTACGGTTTACGAGGCCGATAAGGTGTATATTCCAGGCAGAATGAATGACTTGGCTGCATGACCCGGTAGAATCTAGAAATGACCACGCGCCCAGCTTGCTCAGCTTGCTCGCGCTTGGCTGGACCGATGTCTCTGGATCTGTCTCTGCTCTCCTTTCGGTTGTCTTATCCCTCCATACCATACCATACCATACCATACCGTATAGTATAGTATATCCCTTTGCTTTCCTTCCTCCCTCCTATGCCGCTTGTCGTATATCGACTTTTTAACCTTCCTCCGGTGCTTAAGTATAAATTCCTATCCCCATAGTCTAGGTCTTCAAAGCTTGTTAAGAATTGTAGAAGTCGAGAGAGTATGTGAGTACTTGGGTGTCTAGTCTTATCGCAACCACCCCACGCGAGGTCCTTGAAAGATCAGACGAAATTTGCTTGTGATCCCCCCTAAACTTAACTTCCTGTTACTCTTATCTAATCCACCCCTCCAACTAGCACCAATAAAAAGGACTATATAATTAAGTACTTATGAAGCACTATATTGATTACTAGCTCGCAGCTGTCATGCAAGGGTGAGCTCTGCAGGAAGCTGTCGCGATGTCGTGCGATCCGGTATTATCTGAGATGCCCCTCATCGGAGCGGGGCAGCCCGATTCATTTAATTCACTCAACGAACCACATATGTACAGTACTTACCGAGACTCCTATGGACACCCGAAGATAAAATTTAAACAGGTCCTTTTGAGTAGCGATAATTAATCAAATTAAAAAATTAATTTGATCTATGAAGAAAATTAGAAAAATAGAAAATTAGAAAATTCTTGCGGCTATCGGGTAGTGTATTGTATAAGTACGGTCCAACCAACATTCAACAACCCTGGTATAGTACTACTGGTTACCACCAGAAAAAACTTCCGTTTTGATAACTATCGGAGGTCAAAAGCTACCAGCACCCTGGCCAGCCTAGTTCTTCAAAAGAACCAGGCCTTACTCGAGCTAGTCGGCCTCTTAAGAAGCACTAATGTATAATGTGTATTGGATTGGATGCAGGTTAGATTAATATAATTAAATGGATGGATCTTTGTGTCACACGAGTCCCAGCCCGGCCGCCTCGCTTGTGATGTCCAACGTCATGTCATGCGCCAAAACACCACATCTGCTGCTGAAGCTTAAAACATCCACCCCTTCCGCTAGCACTGCACTACACTACACTACACTTCACCAACTCTACATTAGAAGACTACTCACATGCGACGTGCATACCTGTTGATCGTAAACTTGTAGAATACTCATTCTCAGATTGCCCAATCACTTCTGTGTCCTGTTCACCAGATGACTGTCAAATTCCCGACATAAATAACCTCCGTATGCTTGCCCTCCCTTTGATGGATCTCGACACACATATGAAAGAGAAAGGAAAAATAAATAAAATAAATGCAATAAGTCTAATACTCGAATCATGAATAGTGTGCGCCCAAGACCTCACAAGATGCCACCTTCTACCCGTCGGCCGGGTGTCCCTCTCGCCGATTCGGAGGAGAGGAACCTGGCCGCTCTCACGAAACGCGTTCTCTGTGCCCACGCGCCTGTCGGGAAGACCATCGAAGAGGTTCTACCTGCTCTTACCAGCTTGCCCAAGGTTGATCTCCAGCTATATGGCTTCATATCTATTATCTTAAGGTACCTATACATACAAGTTTGTACCTAAAGCTACAAAAGCTATGCATATTTTTGGTTCGAATAAGTAGCACGCTAACCATTGCCACTCTCTTCCCAGGGATTTTGTCCAATCGTGGTACCAGAAAATCACACCGGACCACGAGTTTATCGACGAGATTGTTCTTATCATTGCCCATTGTACATTATCATTGGAGCAGCGTATTCGCCAGGTATATATATAAAGCTTCGTGGTAACATCATGCATCCTGCACGCCACGCATGCTGATAGATCCGTCGTTCGTATAGGTGGACCTGGAGACCCTTCTCCTAGAGGAAGCCCCTGTTCTACTGGAAACCCACGTTAAAGGTACGTCCGTCTAGCCGGAATCCCAGGACGGTTGCAGCTGCATAAGTGGGGGGGAAACTAACCGACGCCATAGACTACCGAGTCGCTTTAGAGCGGCAGTCTACCGCACTATTTCCACATGCAACTGTCAATGAAATCTTCCACAGCATGCAGCCACACCCCGCCCTTCTCTCCTCCCCCGAGAGCGAAAGGCTCTACCTCAAGATGCTGGGGTCTGGGGTGCTCACGGCCCTCCTGCCGCCGGCGGACCTGCAGTCGGATTGCGAACGACTTTTGGTTCGAGAGATTCTATCCAATATGGTGCTATGGAATGTCGTTGATAGACTGAGTGAACCATTCATGCTGTTCGAGATGATCACAAAGGTATATATCGCCATTATCTTACGATAGGAAGGGAGGGGAAGAGGGAATTTAAAACTTCTGGCGGGCCGTACATAACTGACCGTCTACGTAGGTGGTCACGGTCCTAACGGCCCCGAACAAAGTCAAACCCAAAACCGTTTCCCACGCCAAAAGCACCGAATTAATGTCACTGCTCCAAACCGAACCCCCAGAGCCAATCAAAAAGGCCGATGATCCGGACCAATCCATTTTTCAGGCCCTCTCTACGGCCGCCCTAACCTACCTCGAACACGCCTACACGTTCATATCCACCACCGCGGTTGTCGCACGACACGCATCTGCATCTCTGATGTCATTGTGGAAAGAACCCCCGCAGGAGCCACCCCGCCGGAGAAAACAAATCTTAAAATTATCGGTGTGGAAAACTTTGGTCACGTTATTTTCACTCGATAGACGACAACCCTGGTTGCTCGGGTCGATACAGTTGGCCGCAAAGCCGCTAACCGAGCAGCCGCCGGGGTCTCTAATCGATAAGTATGACGTTCCCGCCCTCCCGTTGGCACTAACTAGCATAGTCTAAACACAAATGTTTAAACGTATAAACTAATGATATGTTACTTTTTTGACAACAACAAAAAACAACAGTTATCTTTCTCATGTCTTCACTCAATCACTTCTGAATGAAGAAATTCTCATCAAAATCCTTTCTATCGCCCGGAACACCCTGTTCCCAAACGGCTCGCTCGCTCCTCCCCGTACTTATCCAACAGAAGACGAAAAGGTGCTAATTCAGAAGCAAGCCGAGCTGGCAATCTGGAACGCCATCCCGGATGTACTTAAGTCCATGTACTTGCCAGCGAACAAGGACGACCAACTGCGGGAGATCGGAGAGAGTCTGGCCTTCTTGCGGTCTAGGAGCTGTAATAAGCATTTGGTATATCGGCTTTTGGACCTATTGGTCGCGCGGCTAGTACCAGGGATGGTTGAGGGTTAATGCATGAATGTTTCATTATTAGATTTTTCCTCCAAGTCTCTTTTGTCAGTCACAGGATAGTTTAGAGTTTTTTTTCTTCCCTCTTAGCATATTTGAACAGCGTGTTACGGGAGGGGCGTTCCGGTTTTGCATGTTTGTGACTTTTTTTTCCTTTTCTTCTTGATGATTCCTATATGGCTCCCCTTGTTCGGAAGTTTTTCCTTGATTACCTGTCACGATAAACCATAAACCCCAGAATGCATCGTCACTTCACGGATAAATACCATGAATTACAGACTAGGCATCAAAAGAATTCCTATAACTCGAGCTCAAGACAAATCACTACAAATTAAGTACCTAAAACAGACCCCGTGATAGCACTAAATCGCCTAATACCTAGTTGTTACGAAGAAGTATATCCTACAAAAGAAAAGAAAAAATGAAGTATACTAGTACCACACCCTCGTCTCGATAAACAAGCAACCCCCCCCCTAGCTCCCCTCCACCTCATCAGTCCGATCTCGAATCAAAAGTTAACCCGGGTCGTGCAGGTGCCAACACATCAAACGTGTTAAGAAATGCACGTCTAATCACTATCACACTTTAAAAAGTAAAAATCCCTCCCCCATGGCTAACTCTCCACACGCCTTGATCCATTGGCGAAAGGGAGTATTCTGAAAAAAGGACCCACTGAGGCTTCCATGCGACTGCGACCCCATGTTGAATCTCTCTCTCACTTTTTTTGCCTGCTAACAAGTTCCATTTTTTCTTTTTCTTTTTCTTTTTCTTCCTCTTTTTCTGTTTTCTTGAGGTTAGTATTCCACATCATTGTATAACAGGTCCGCCTATTAGTTCCCTTATGGGATCTAAAAGTTTTCCGGGGAACGGGGACGAGAGTGGATTTCATCGAGTTTCATCCGGCATTCTCGTCTTTCCTTTTCCTTTTCATGCAAGCTTATCGTTTTTCTTTTCTTTTCCTTCCTTCTTCTCCCTGTCTTTTCTCTCTTTTGACCGTGGCCGTGGGTACATACATGCTACATACGTGGGTCCTGGCGCTTGAAGGAGGGAGGGAGGAAGGGAGGAAGGGAGGCGAATTCAAGATCACGAGGTATGTACATCTGAGGTTTTATCCAAGATAGCTAGTTAGCTTGCTAGCTAATTAGCTTAAGCTTACTAGCTTTAGCTTAGTTTAGCTTAGCTATAATATAGCTAAAGCTAAGTAAGTAAGTAGCTAGCTAACTAACCAGATCACGAAAGAAAAGGAAAACTCAGGCTTGCCGGTATGTATGGAGTATGGTTTATAGGAAACATGATAGGAAGTGAGAAGTCATCCGATGGCTTGCTTGCTTGCTATGTGGCGACCTGAAAGTAGTAGTACCTCCAGGGCTGTTACATACCTTCGGAGCTCGAGTCGCCGTATATTCTTACATACTCCATTCGTAGTTTAGGTAGTATAGTACTCAGCATGATCCGATCCTCGTAAGATACAGATACAGATACTCAGATACTCAGATACAAAACCCTTGATCACAAAAAAAAAAAACAAAAAAAAAGAAACACGCATCAGAAGCCCTTTCACCCCGGTGGCCGCGCTCTCACACGCGCGCACACACATGTATCTTCTCCCAAGTATGTATGTATCATCCGGTCAAATCCCCCATATCCGGTTATCCATATACCTATACGCATAGTACTAGCGTCACGGAATAACCCAAATATTAAATATTCTATGAAGTGGCGAAATTAATTAATGAAAAACATGGGGAAGATACCCTTCCCCCCTGGTGTATGTACAAGCTGTACCATAGTATACCCCGGTGAATATGTGTGTGTGTGTGTGTATGTATCTATTGCGCGCGAAAGGCCTGCCGCCCAGGGCTGCTGTCAATAAACTCAGATCACATTAATTATATATTATAAGAGAACGTTAATACATGTTCTACTATAGGGATGTATACGTTGTCAAAAAGTGTACACCTCCTCCTCCTCCTGCCCCCCCGGCCCGGCCGAGGATTATATGATACTAGCTAACTATAAGCTAGCTAGCTAGCTAGGCCTTCCAGATAACTAAACCATTTGACATATTGTTATTTATGATATTATCTTTTAATGCGTGTTACGAAAAAAAAAAATATCGACAACTGGTTAATTAAGCTTAAAGGCAAAAATGATTCTCTTCTAGTTGCCTATTATACTATTGCGCATTATCCCTATCAAGTTAATCATAAACAGGCGCTTGCAATATAATAAAAATAATAAAAAAAAGTAAATCCACAAACTGCATACATGTATTGCTAGATCTAAAATATGACAACGGGTAAACCAGGTTATGGCATCAACAGCGCTGCTAGCTAGCACCATCGTCAAGAAAGGAAAAAAAGAACAAGGGCCCTGCATCATGTACCATCTGACAATTCCAGCCCTTCCACCCCCCCCAGCCTTGCTAATTTTTCCGTCTCTCCGTCTCCATTTTAGTGATTAACATCAAAAGGGACCCTGTATTTTGTACAACTACATACCTACTTACCTATCACTCATTAGGGCTTTTTTCCTTTTTTTTCCCTTTCGAAACGGGCCGACTTTTGCGCCCCTAATTATAATTATGTATGTACACGTCTGTACAGCTGTTGTCACCGCTTCGTCTATGTGATGCCATGTAATGCCATGTACTAAACAGCTAAAGTTACCTAGTTAGGGTTTATTTTATACAAGGGGGGGAGGGGGGGATGCTGGTGGCGGTGGGGAACGGTGCTGGCGCGCGCGCGGGTTAAGAGTATTGGTGACATGTGAAATTTTGATGGTTTCATGTATCTTTAGATAGATACTATTCTTATTATTATTGAAAAAAAAAGGGAGTCTGGAACAGGATCGATCCGGATCCCATATCATAAATTTCCGGGGTGAGAGTAAGCTAGTAGGTAAGCTAGGTAGCTAGTAAGGGGGGAGGGGGGTGTGAACTTGACATTCGCGAGAAAATCCGCGAGAAATAGAAAAAAAAATAAAATAAAAAATAGATTCGTCATATATCGATCTGAGCATGAGTGTGTCGGTGACATATCGTGGCCGCTCTTGCGTTTTACTTACATGTCGGTACGAGCGCGGGAGTGATCCTTGAGATACATGGGATATCGATGTAGACGCATACATGTACGATATCGATTCGATATCTCTATCCGTCGTATATCCATACATGTTTACACACACACACACACACACACACATATATACATATGTCGTCTTTTAAATGTCTCAGAAGAGTGCAGCTGCTTGCTCAAGATTACACAAAAAGGGAAATAAAGAGAAAAAAAAGCGGCAAGATAAGGTGTATGCTAGATATCGATACTGAGAAAGGTGGGAGATTTCATTCTTTTTTTTGGGATTGTTTATTACATACACATGGGCAGTATATGCCTTTTTTTCTTTTCTTCTTCTGCTTCTTCTTCTTCTTCTTCTTCTTCCGTCGTTTACTCTCTAATAAAACATATACATTATACACGAGGGAAAAGCAAGGATAGGTCAAGCTGTGTAATGCAAGCCTTTTGATATATGGGAATGCTGGGGGGAAAAAATGACGAAAGGTTGCTGGTGATGATTATTACAATACAAATACAGTCTGGCAAAAAAGATGTAGATAAGAAACAAAGGAAATTAGAAACAAATCAGAGATTAAAGGACGAAAAAAAAAAGCATTAACAAAGACGATACAGACCAATCTATGCAACGAGGAAGGCCGTTAAATAACAACAATCGATATATAGCAAAAATCAAGACGAGGAAAAAACAAGGATGATAACCGACAGATTTTTTGCGATAAATCTGAACTTCGAGATGACGCCAGGAAAATGACTTTGGGGGCAAAGAAAAGAAAAACAAACAAACAAACAGAGAAAAGAGATACCGAAGGGGAGTTGGAAGGAGGTTTAATTATAAGGGATAGGAAAAGAAGATAGGAAAGATAAAGAAACCCCAGATGTTGTTTTTTTGGTGTTCGGCCGTACATGAAAATGCTGTATATAGGAAAACTCCAACCATCCGCTCATCGCTAACGCCATGATGCCACCTTCTAAGAAAAGAGAGGGAAAAAAAAAAAGGAATACAATAGGATATATGGGAATAGTGTATGAGAAAAGGAAAAGGACTAAAAATAGGCGAGAAAATAAGAATGGCAATCTGGAACAAACCAAGTGCGACCAAAGGTGTAACACTTGAACAATAAAAAGAAGATAACAACTAAAAGATCCAGATCGAGTTAACGTTCGGAATTAGTTTTGTTGGTTTTTGAGATTAAAAGGTTGTATAATTTCGGTTGGATAGGAAGGAAAGGGGAGTGACGAATAGAAACCCGAGAATCGCACAGCTGTACCGCTGGCAGAGAGGGAAAAATGCAAATGGGATTCGTAAACGTCGTTAGAGAAATGCGTGCGTGGGTTATACATTTTTAGTTGCATGAGGCAGCAGCCGTTGGCTCTCGGAGCATGCTGGAGCTGGTTGAATTGAACGAATCGGTTTGCATTGGTGCGTCTGAGCTATTACCAATCCGGTCCATGAGCTTTTCGACGGTCACGAAATCGTTGGGTTCAGCTGTTGGATTTTGTTTGAGGAAGGTCATGACCACCTCTAGCGCTCTGGTAGCTTCTTCCTGTGAGGGCACGGTTAGACTTCTAGATCGGGCTATCTGGTACGCGGCTGCTGCCATATGGCCGGGAGGTGGAAGTGGACCGCTGTGTTCGTGGAGAGCATCTGCCGTTTCTTCTGGGATTGTTGTGTTTGCTAGATTAGTGGGCATGAGATGGATTGGGTGGTGCATTTGCTTTGGTGAGAGGGACTCTGAGGCTGATGGTGGTGGCGATATATACACATTCTCTAATACTCCTGTCGGTATTGTGTGGGATCGGGGTCGGCTTTGCTGTTGGATGGGTGGAAGCTGTCCGGATGAAAACAGCATTGGATCTGTCGGTGGAAAGAATGGTGAGATTGGTGTCGTTAGGCCAGGGGAAATTACAACAGGAGTGTCGAATCCAGAAGCCATACTCGCGTGTCTATACTCCCCCTCTCGGGCATGAGATTCCTGCGAAGAGTTCAAGCTCCCCTCCCTCGAGAACGAACTATGTCTCGAATGAAGTGGGGTAGTGAGCTGTGACCTGATCCTATCCATATCTTGGACAATATCACCATCCGAGTAGGTGGCGAGATCGTTCTTGAGCTTGAACTTGTCCAAATTCAATTTGAATTGGCTGTCCGTAACGCCGCAGCTCTGGGCAAAGAAGTTGGCCTTTTCTCGAATCATTTCATCGGTTAGAATTCGGCCTTTCTTCTTTTCGTTCTTGGCCCAATTCGATAACGCTCTGTCGAAATCAGGGCACTTTCCCTTTGGTCTTTTGATCGCCTGCTTTGGCCCGTCATCGGGATACAGATACTTTTCTCTTTGACGTAAAACTTTTGAAACGGTACTAGATAGCTACGTTTTAGTTCAAGCTCATTTCTAGTAAAAAAATTTTACTGTGTACTAAGTAATTAATGAGATTCTCACCTTCTTTCAACACCAAACATAGCTAGATGTTTAAGACCCACCCGTTAGCTTCCGTGATGACCATGAAAAGGAGAAAGAAAGAAAAAGGTGTCTAAGACAGGGGAAAGTGAATAAGTTGCTTACCTCCAATCTCGGTTTGCTTTACATGTGGGTGCTGTTCATGATACAGACACATTCTCCTTCGGTCAGCATCTGTCAAGGTTCTTCGAGAGCTACCAGTCCCTGTCGAGGAGGTCCTCCTATGCGGTATCGGTGCCGTCGATGTGGCAGAAGGAATTGTAACAGCAGGAATAGGCTCCATGGCTTGTGGCGCCGAAGCAGCTACAGGCCACTGCTGAAAGGAAGAGTAAAAGCTGTGAGAACCCGGGCCTCCGGCTGGAAGCCTAAACGGCACCGGCTGGTCGTGAGGCATCTGATGGCTGGGATCAACGAAGCCGTACATTCCATATTCGTTTGCTGGAGCTGCGGTTTGACTGCAGTCAGCCTGCCCTAGTCCGACCCATTGCCCGCCCATAGCTGCTGTATATTCACCTTCACCACCTGCTGTCTGTTGATCATTGCGCTCTTCCATAATGATGAATCTGCTTTCTTTTGCTTTGCCTTGGTTCGTTCTTTTGTTTTTTTTCTCTTTCTTTCCCCTGCGTGGTATTTCGTGCAAGTGGATGAGGATGATGAGGATGATATGAATATGTGATTTTTAAAATAATATAATATGAACGACCGTTTCAAAGATGTAATTCCAAACGATAGCTTAAACGTGACAATATGTATGTATGTAATGTAATGTAATGTAGCTGAACGCGTGGGCTAAGTTTCAGACAAGTCTTCTTTGCGAATGTTAGGTGTCTTGCGGGAAGGTATAGTTTTAGTTGAAGGTGGTGGGAAAGGGAGAGAAAGTTGGGGAGAGAACGAAAGTCTGGAATTTTCTCAAAGGAAAGATAAAATAAAATACTAAAAAAAGTAAAATAAAAATGAGAAGACAAGAACGACGTTCAAAGGATGAGGAACAACGGATAACAAGGAAGAAAATTGGACCAAAGAGATTTACAAAAAAGAAGATCGGACCAAAGAAGTAAACGAATGCAAAGAAGTTGGGGGGGTCCTTTAGCTTGAAAGCCTCGCAACAAGGGAGCCATTCCCAAACCCTTCATATTAGGCTTGGTCCCAAATCCCAGAGCATATCAAAAAGGTCCAGAGCTTTAACAGCTTTTTGTCTGGATGCTCAGTTCTCACTTTAACGTGTTCGGTAACGGATAGCTTGCAGGGATTGGGGGGGTTGATGGTGGAAAGGACCGTTCCCCTTTCCATACCGCACCGTGTCATCCCTTGGACAAAGCAGCCCGGAATACGTCTATCCCAAAGCTGTTATTTCTCAGCCGGATGGATCGAGTTGATAATCTTGAATCAAGCACGTATGTATTGTAAGTACATGCTGATGTACTGTACGTGTGCGCGCGTATGTACTTGTTGAGAAGTACGTATTTGCCATGTACTCCCGTACATAGCAGAGGTATCAACAGCTTACAGCAGATGTATCCCGTATATCAAGGTAAGGCAGGCAGTTCTGCGACCCGAGAAACCTCGATTCCATCTGTGCAACCGCGAGATCGCGTCGAACCGAGGGTAGAGGCGAGGTACCTTTTGGCTAAACAGCTCTCTGGGACCATCTCGACCGACTCACCGGCGCGGTGAAACTTTTTTTTTCTTTATTTCTTTCTTTTCCCTATCTGAATCATCAATTTCATTTTCCTCTCATTCTCGTCTCTTTTTCCTGTGGAAAAAACAAAAAGCGAATAGGCACAGGCACTCACAGCCTTGGGGAGAGTTGGGTAACCCAACTAAGGACCGTGGCCATACCGTCTGAACCACCCCAGTTCGGTGAAGAACAGGGATACAGTTCCGCGTCCAAATTTTGACCAGCTCCCCTGGCGATTTTTTTTATTTTTTTTTTATTTGGGGGAAACAGTTGGCTATTCATACTTTAGGACGTACCTACGTATCGTATTCCGTTGATGTGCTGGTAATTGTACATACCTGGACGTATGTATGTACTTTGTACTGTGTATGTAGCTTGTAGGCGTTATGTCCAGGTTCTTTTTTTTTTTTTTTTTTTTTTTTTTTTTCCAAACTGATCTGGACTGGACATATGTATGCTTTGTGCCGCTGCTGCGATCGAATCGATCAAAGAACGGAGAACTCCAACCGTCGTCACATTTTCTTTTCCTTCTTCCTTTCTTTCCTTCTTTCTTTCTTTTTTATTCTTCTAATCTGATACGTACGGCATAACACTAAACGCTTCCGTTATGAATGCCATTGTCGTCGGCGGCTTGCCCTCACACACACGCCCTCGGACACAGACACACACACACACACACACACACACAATCATAGTGGGGTCATCCTATCCTTCAGCTTGGGTCATCTAATTTTCGGTGAGGGAGAGGTTGTATCACCTCCACCCCAAATTTCTGGATACCGGCTGCCTTCCCGATACCCTGACGGTGGTGCCCTTTAAGATTACTCGGAGATCAGACCCAAATTTCCTTTCTACTGGGTTCATTGGGGCGCAAGCAAAAAAAAAACGAAGAAGAAGGTTCTCCACTGGGGTAAAGAGGGAGAGCCCCCAAGGCTTTCTTCTGGGTCAAAACCATGGTGATTATGATGATGATATCAGTTTATTTCAACAAGCGGATACGATTTGACGGTCGAGATGTATTAGTGGTTGGTGGTGGTGGTGGTGGTGGTGGTTCAAACAATTAACCCCCATCCATCCACCCATCCATCCATGATAGTACATAGTCACGAAAATAAGACCTCACCAGATCATTGCCCGTTTAGATCGCGGTTTGAGAAAGATTATGATCGCGATATGCAACCGGGAAACGGGTTAGTTCCCTTCCATGCAGTTCAAAGCGGTCCAAATCGGCTGGCCCTGCTGGCATGCTGTCTCCGCTGGTGGTAGCGAGAGAACAGTGCAGTGCAGCAGACTACCAGCCGAGCATCGGGACCATATCTAAGCATCAGAAGGAAGGAAGGAAAAGCAATCGAAAGAAGAAAAAGCCCGGCAGCTAAATTAGCACGGGGTACCTTTTCTCAGAAAATAAACCATGGCAATTGAAGGTTCGTCGGAAATTTGATAATCCAATGAGAACCGATCGATTGGGTGAGCCCAGTTCTTAATGCGAAGTCCCTATCGGCAATCTAGCGTTGGCGAACCTTGCACCAGACTCCGAACCTTGGAATTTTTTATCCCGGTTCCCTTTTGGGCAGTTTTCTGGGATGCGAGATGCTGAACAATGCATGGAGGGAAAGGATTTGGTGGGTGGAACAAGCCATCTGCCAGCTGCCGTCTGGGAACCAACGACATGCAAACATGCGAATCGAAACCTGAGAAATAAAATTTAAAATTTAAAATAACTAAAATCCCCAAAAAAATAACCGGCCCGGAAAAAGTTGGGGCCCGTTTCTTTTGCATTTCTTGGGGAAAGGGCAAGATTAAGAAAACCCAGCTGTGTGGGAGAGATAATATAAAACACGACCTTTTCGATATCCCGTGGCAGTGGTATCGGTTTTTCTCGCCCCTCCTTAGTGGCTTCCCTCTCACGTCTCAAACCCATCCCCCGAAAATAAATAAAAAATAAAAATAAAAATCTAATATCGAGGCCAATCGAGGGGAAGAGAGCCGAACCAGTTGGTTGGCGTTCCACAACATTCAGTTCAATCGACTAGGTATTATGTCAGTAGTTACATGATAGGTAAGTATTCCAGCAGAAGCTTTTTTTGAGGAGAAACTTGGTCCCTGCTCAACCTGCCTCCTCAATTTCATTCGACAGGGCCACTATTTTTAGTCCAATCAACTCGATGTAATTATTTAGGACCCTTCGATTTCGCCCTTCTCGAGCTCACCTGACTCGTGAGAGGACGCGAGAAGGTGGGATGAAAGCGAAACAGCCCACCTAACCCCAATTTCTCCTGATACCTTGGAGCTCGTCTGGGCAGAAGTCAAATTTAACACACGGACGAAACCCTCCCACGCACACAAACGCACATACATACGTATTTGGTATACCTGACTTACACATACAGTTTTGGTTGACAATCCCAATTGCCTTTTTGGTTTTTTGGTTTTCGGATTTTTTGTCTAAAAGGTCCAAAAAAGTCTCTTTGGGGGTCCAGTTCCAAGTCAATTGGCAAACCCTTCGAGGGGGGTGAAAAACCCCGAACAGAGGACAGAAACTGTTCGTCGGCAACATCTCGTTGCAAGAAGACCCCGATAATGACCCGACCAAGGCCCTCTCTTCTCAACCGTCTCAAACGGTCTCTGACAGCGAATTCATTCTTTTAAAAAGAGCCTCCTTTAGACGAGAAGGCTCCGAGTAAGCTCCTTTTAGTAGCAAATCCAATGCAAACTGCGTCACTTGACATATTAAATGTGAACAAAAAATAAAGTGATCCGTCGCGGTTTGACCGGTTTACGTGTGTGTGTCTGTCCTTCCTTAGAAAAACAATAATGATCGCGGAGTCTTCGGATTGTTTTCGCTGAAACTTCGTTGGAGAGATAATTATGTGTCCGACGATGATAGATAATGGAAGGAGAAGAGCCCTCCCTTTGATTTTGAGGCCGTTCTTTCTTCTTTCCTTTCTTCCATTCGAGAATCATCTTATCTATCCGCCATAATCAATCCTCTTTCTTACTTTTTTTACCATCTCGATCGATCGATCTAATCAATAGGACTAAGAGATCAGTGTTTATATAATCGTGATCACGCAATATCTGTCAAAAAGTACCAAACAGACAAAAAAAAAGAACCTCACAAAAAGTCCCACTTAGCTTGAGAGATAGAACACCTGTCGAAAGAAAATTAAAAAAAAAAAGAGGTGATAGAAGAAATGGCTCCAATCGCCCTCCAATCCCCTCAGGCAGTGGCCGAGTTCCAATCACATCAGCATCAAGACCTAAGCCTCGTCCAACGGCGTTCGAATTTCGAGATCCTGATATCCTCAATCCGGGACACTCTTGGCACAAACCCAGAGCTTAAGTTCGACGACGTAGATGTCGATAAACTGGAGATGCTCCTGAGAGCCTACCAATCCTCAAGATCGGAATGGGAACGCTTCTCGTTTATTGATTTTAGTCGGAACTACACTCGGAATCTGGTAGACAACTTGCATGGAAATGCCAACCTGGTATGTGTTATAATTATAACTTTCTCCTTCTTCTCCTTCTCCTCCTCCTCTTTCTCCTCCTTCTCCTTCTCCTTCTCCTTCTTCAGCTTTAGCCTTTCCCTTAGTGAAGTTCTTTTGTTTTTGTTTTTTGTGTGTGTTCGAAGTTCGATCGATGCCTGAAAAAGGGATTTGCCCAATTGGATAAGTCTGGAGAAATGTGTTGCGGATGAGGTTGACAGTTGACGTTCCAGACCTCAGTCTGCAACACAATTTCGACCACACAGTCCACTCGACCTCCACTCAAAACGAAAAAAGGGCTGCATATGCCCAGCCGCATTCCATTCATCGTGCATAAGTAAAGTATATATAACGAAAACTACATCCATCAGCATTAATTAGCCGCAATATGCGCAATATCTACCAAAGTAGCCTATACATACCTCAAGTACACCGGAGGTATAAAAGGGAAAAAAAAGGCTGTTCGTTTTTCTTATTGTATTTTTTTATTCTTATCCTTTAAAGAAAGGAGACACGAAAAAAAAAAAAGTTAGTAACTAAAGTAAACTAACAACCTTTTTTGGTCCGAATCGGATAGATATTGATGACATGGACACCCAACAAGGCCTCCTTGATTCACGATCATACCAGCGCTCACTGCGTCATGAGAATCCTACAAGGCCATATCATCGAAACTCGTTACGAGTGGCCTACCCCAGGGGTCGAAGAACCACTAAAGGTTAAACAAGTGAGGCATTACTACGCTGGCGATGTTGCCTACATGAGTGATGATGTAAGTTCTTTTTTCACACATTCCATCTATACCTCTCTTTCCTTCTTCCTCTCCCTCTCCCTCCTTCTATCACAAAATACATCCATTGATCACAAAAATCACAAAATATATCCATTGAAAGTCAAAAATAAAATATGAGAAAGAGAGAAAGAAAGAAAGAAAGAAAGAAAGAAAGAAAATACTAATTACTCCCTTCAACCACAGCTCGGAATCCACAAAGTCGAGAACGGTGACCCAGACTCAGTTGCCGTTAGCCTCCATCTCTACACCCCTCCTTACATCGAAAAAAGTGAGTAAAACCAAATAAATAATTACATACCTCAACGGTCCCCCCCTCCTTCCCACCCATCCACCCGGGAACAAAAGTCCCGAAAAGGTGTTCCTTGCATGGAAAAGCCTACAAACACCGGGAAATCCGGTCCAATCCTTTCTTCCCTTCTTTCCTTTCTTCCTTTTCTATCAATCTGTCTCAATTTAGTCTTTTTTAACAGAATAGAATAACTAACCAATCGATCTTTTTTTTAAAAAAAAAACAGAGGGCTGCAACACCTTCAATGCAAAGACAGGAAAGTCCTGTCATATCAAGTTATCGGAATACTACAGCAGAGAAGGGGAAAGGATCTCCAAACCTTCCAGCCATTAAAGATATCGATATGCATACGAAACGAGGCTGTTTAAAAAAAAAAACCGGCTTTTAAACGCCCTTCCCTTTTTTTTTCCCCCTTCCCCTTCGCCTATCAGATTTTGTATTTTTTTGAAATTCTGGTTGGCTGCTGAGCTTTCTCATTGTTTTTTCAATACCCTGCCTTTTTTTTCTAGTTCTCACAGTACTTTTAGCGTTTAGAGAAAGCTTGTATTTGCCTTTCTTGTCCTTGTTCTTTTTATTTTATTTAAGGTACTGGCCTAGCCTTGAGAAAGTACCTACCTTTCTTCTGCATCTTGCATTTTACGAAGTTTATGAGAGAATTCAAATGTTTTTTTTTTTTTAATTCGCCACCTCATCGATCAGATCAGATCTAACCACCCGCTTCATGTCACCCAATAACATCTTCACAATTAAAGCAATATAAAGTTAACCCAAAAGAAAGATTAAAACTAAACCTACCCCAGCATCTACCAAAAAAAGACCCCCTACCGTAAATAATTTAGGAAATCTCCTTCGGCATCATAAAAGAAAGTAATACAAAAAAAAAGTGATAGGTATAATTACAACAAAAACACATCCCAAGATTTGTCAAAAGAATCAAACCGACCAATCATTCGCTATCAGTGACAATACATATGCAAGTATAAAATAATATGATAGATAGATAGATATATCTAGGCTCCCCTTATGTATTATATGTTAAAAAAAAAACAACAACCATGTATCTATTTACTTCGGAAAACTCCACAAAGACCTATATCGAAAAAAAAGAAAAGAGTAAGAATGTCAGCCAACAATCCCTATTCTCCCGGAAAACCCCATCTGCAAGCTCGCCCCCCTCCTTCAGAGAAAAAACTATGCCCAAACACAGTAGAGATCGGACGGAGCATCTCGAAGCGATTCGAACCACCAACGAAGAGGGAGGGGGGGAAAAATAAAGGATAAAGGATATAAGAAATAATAGGGAAGAGAAGAAGAAAAAGAAAGAAAAGAAAAAAAGGGTAAAAAACTCACATTCACATTCCGGCACCGGACAAAGCGTATGCTTTGAAAACCATTCCTTCGCATGTCCAGCATGACTCCCATGATTACAGATCAAGCAAAAATTAAACCACTTGTCATACATCTCATCTACCTTCTCGCCGCCGCCGCCACTACCGCCCTTACCAGCCCCGCGGATCACCCGCGTATTCGGGGTCCCAAGGTATAACAGACAAATCGCACACCTGGGCAACGGTTTCCTACAATTCGGGCAGACAATCGCCTTCGACTGCGGGAAGTTGGCTTGAGTAGATTGACTAACGGGGATTGTAACCTGTTGGCCATCCTTGAAGCGTGTCGTTGGGATTTCAAAACGATGTGCCACTTTCTAAAAGATGGGTTTCCCGGGAGGGACCTTGGATGTTAGATAGCTCTCTCTATACATGCATGTGAGGTTTCAAGGAGGAGGGGGAATGGAGTTTTGTATCATGCCGGGGTTGAAATCGTACCCTATCACAAAAGTTACATCTCACGTATATTTGCCGCGGAAGCGGTTCGATCAGGGAAGTTCCTTTCTTGCTAGTCGATATTTCTCGCCGCTTGATATCAAAGTTGGCCCGTATCTGCCAGAACTTCCATCGATCCAACAGTTCACGATAACTGTTTCAAGTCAGAAAAGAAGAAATTAAAATAAATAAAAGTTTAGGGAGATCTCCAGCTCCAGCAAGGCTTAGAACAGAGGAGTGAGGGGCCGAAACGGAAGAGAGAAAGATAACATAACATACCTATCCACCCACAAATCAACCCTGTGATCTGTAAAATACTTTGGCACAGCAAACGATGCCACTAATGCCGCCGTCTGCACATCTCCCGTTTTGTTCACATAAACCTGCAACAGATCGATGGCTTTCTCCGTAACTCCTGTGAGCAGTATTCCCTCAGGTTCTCCGTCCCGTATCACCATGGCCGTAAAATCATCGATGTACGTGCTTAACTAATGTATGCTCAATGCATTTTTGTTTCGCACTATCCGTTAGCCGCCCGCCCGCCACTCATACATTACGTCTCTTATGCCTAAGCTAACCCCGAGTTGTACGTAAAGTTACATACCTCATCGTCCTCCAAGAACCGTAACGCAATCCCCAGCCTCTCTCTGATCGGTAACCCTGTCGATCCGTCCAAAACATCCTGCCAATCGCCATTACTGACATACGCAAAAATCGCCCTACTATACGGATCATCCATATGTGTGGCCATCTCCCTGCATAGATCCTTCCAGGTAGTATTTTCCGCGATCCCATTTTTTTCTACCGACATCCTATGGGAATTGTACCCTGCCACGGCCGTAGACATAAGTTTCATCTCCGTTTTACCCATCGAAAGGGCTTTTATGCATCTTTCAATGTTGCCGTGGAATAAAGCCCACCCGGCCGCTTTTTCGAACTGTTGTTTCTTTTCGAATTTTTCCAATGCCTCTTCGAGATCTTTGTCACTGTTGAAGTCCCATCCACACATCGCTAGTCCCAATATTCTTTGTTCCGGGTACTTCGTCTCTCCGGCGAATTTGAAGCGTCCCTTTCGTCCATTGCAGTCATTGATCTTTTTCAAAGCTGCAGAAAATGATTTTTCGTCTAGTTTTGCACCAGGGTCGAGGCGGGATGCGGGGAGGTTAGGACGCCAGATCCCCAAAACCCCGAGGTACGACAAGTCGAGACCACCAGAGTACATCCCGTCTCCCTCTGTGCACTCCATCGCACCATCTAACCATCTCCACATTTCCGCCAGTTCATTCTCTTTCTTCGCCTTAGTGACTAGCTTTTCGTTTTTTGCGCACTACCTAGGATATTAGCCATCGTGAAGTTTCTCTCGAGACCAGATCTAGATGTATATATAGATAAAAAAAATAAAAATAAAAAAAAAGACTTACATCAAATTGATACCCCCACTCCGCCCTCCTCCTCATCGTAACCGAAATATCAATCCTCAAAGTATCCCTCGGATCAAACATATAATCCTCCGGATTAACCACACTGTCCCTCCTCACATTCACCTCCCCTCTTCCCCCAACACCATTCCCATTAGCCGTCAACGGATGTTCAGGTGTACTACTCGAATCCGATTCATCATCATCCTCATCTTCATCGTTATACCCCGTATGATCATCCCCCATCATCAACGTATGATTCGGTTCCGCAACATGAATACGCTTTGTAGATGGTGCGTTTAGAACTGTTGCATTTTCGTTATCGGTCATTACGAAGTTATTACGTGCGCCGAAGGCCGTGGAGATGGGATTTGTGGGGACGGTAAATGCTGTTATGCCCCCATTACGGGCGAGGGAGATTACTCGAAGATCTGGGTCCGAACTACCATCCGAGATCCAATCGAATGAAGTCATGGTGTTTTCGTATCTTAAGGGTCGTTTAAACGGTGCTTTTTTTGTCAATCCAATCATGGATTCCGTTAGTTCAAACCAATCCCACACATATACATATATATAAAGATAAAAGTAAGAAGCAAGAAAGAAAAAAAAAGGGGAACTTACTCTCCGAAACCTTCGTCACAAACAAACTCTCCCTATTCAACCTATCCGCCTCCAACTTCGACGGATCCTTAAACCTAGCAACAGCAGCCACCCCTCCAATCCCCTCCGTAGACACAGGAGTAGCAACCTGCGTCCCCATCTGATAAAGATTCAAAACCCCATTCGTCCCCAACACCCCAAAACTCGCCGAATTCTCCCTAGCATACCTCAAACTATGTATCGTAAGCACCGAATGCGATCTCCCTCCCATCCCATGATAATCGTCGAATATCTTCGGAAAACTCAACGCGGGGTCTTGAATTCCTCTACCCGCAAACCTTCGATCCCAAATAGCCATGTACCCATCCTCCGAGCAAGACGAGAAGTAATTTTGATGCCTATCGATCGTGATACCGTGTACCAACCTCGTTGGGAAATTTAGTGCCGGAGAACCCGTGTTATCTCTTATATCAAATGCTCTCAAAAACCTCTGTCCCACACCGGCAACGAGTACATGCGGTTGATCTGTAAAAAACTGAATAGCAGAAATCATCTCACTAGGCGCCAACTGTTTCTGCGGTTGTCGTATCGCCGCCGCATTTGTCGTCGTCGAAACCCCTCGTAAAGAACTAGGCGTACTGGGCATAACCGACGAAGAAGGGGTAGTAGTAGTAGTAGTAGCAGTTGCAGTAGTAGTAGTAGTAGTAGACTGCCCCCCCGAATGCCATTGGGAATTCACGTCCCAGATATTCAAACAAAAGTCATTCCGTACTTTATCCAATCCGATAGCGAGGAATCCCGCGCGAGAGAAGGCGACGGAGTTACAACCACGCTGGTGTTTTACGGGCAAGGAAATGGAGTTTTCGGCGTTTTCGGAGCTTTTCATGCGGAGGATTAGAGCTTCTCCACCGGATTTGCCAACGGCGACGAGGTCTTTGTTATATATATTGCATTAGCCGTAGGTATTGAAATATATAGAGTCTGTGTATGGAGAGCATACCGGGTCCCAGAGGCGACCAATCGAAACACTACCCCCCTCATAGTTAGCTTCATCCATGCTATACAGACCACCTATGAAAAGAGGGGAAATAGATACCTTAATATGCGGAATCTTCTCCTTCTTAAACACCAATTCACTACGAATCGACTCCGGCTTCTTGTTCTACACCGCCGTTCATACAAAAACCCCATTAGCCTATCACCCAAAACCGCTGGGAATTTTTATTTTAAGAAAGGGAAGAAAGAGACCTACATTAAAATCCTTCACATTATACAAACTAACATGCGTCTCCTTCGCACTAATCGTCATAAACTGCTGCGCTCCAGTATCCGAATGTGGAGACCACCGTATAAAATCCGACACCGTATTCATCGTGTCCTAGAAAACCCCCTTCCCAGCTCGTATGATGTTTTTGGATAGAAAATGTATGATGTTCTTTTTTTTTCAAAAGAAGTAAGCTGTCCAGGCGACGGAAGCGATGAGGAGTGGGGTGGGGTGGTGGCGGGTTTCGAGTAACAGCAGCTGGTGATCAGAGGTGGTGGTGGTAGTTTGAGGTTACTTTTTTCAATCAGGAGCCAAAGGCATGATTGATAAAAAGCTGGAGGTTATAGAAATGGAGCCATTTAATCCGACGAATGCGTAGTGAAGTTTCTAACAAATCATTTATATCCCGTAACAAGAACTAGAAATCCAGCGCGTCGGTTGCAGCGCCGAGGACAAAAACAGGTCTGAGCCTTTCAAGCAAGCTATCTAGGTAGCTAGCTGCTAATCCAATGAGATGCATTAGTACTTAAACCCACAAATTGAAAATTCCCGATTAAAAACAGCTATCAAACGATACCAAGCATATACATACCTCCTATCTTCTACAAGAACTCAATGGACCCGAACTAACTAACCTTCCCAGACCGGTTCTGTTGAACACACGCACACACGCACGATAGTTGTTGAAAAAGAGATTAGGAATAGGTTGAGGATCGATTTAGTTAGCTAAGACGATTCGAACCAGTCCCGCTAAACTTTAGTTTTCCAAGTTTTATCTAAGCTAATTTACCCTGTGCTGGTTCGTTTAAATCAA